>NC_133466.1:27600000-28210000 GCF_048565385.1 Saimiri boliviensis | reverse complement strand
TAGTTTACTCTCACATTTGGGATTGTATCTTAAGCAATTCTTAAAGTTGCGGAGGTATGGGGAGGTTCAAATGAGTGCCTGGGTGGGCTGTAGTGGGGAGAGGGACTGACTACATGTAACAATGGAAGAGAATCTTGAACCAAATCTGATCAAACATATAGAAATCACTCTCAGTTTACAAAAAAGACAGAAAATAGAGGAGTATGTGAAATGATATCATGGGGATCCAATTATCAAAATCCAGAATGCGGTGGAATAATGGGACAAATGACACCCTTTTTTAACAAGTAAATTGAGGCTTAAAATAAAGAAAAGAGTGACAGGTTGGTAAAAGAGACTTAGTGACATACCAACAATACATAACGAGTAAACCTTGTTAGACACTAATTAAAGTACATCAATTCTAATCATATATTTATGAGACATTTGGGGAAATTTGAACACCTCGTACTTGATAACATTAAGAAATGACTTAACATTTTTAGGAGTGTTAATGATAATATAGTTATTTTTCAAAAAGTTCTTACATTCTAGAAATTTTAAGGGTGAAATGTTAAGACATTTGCTCATTGTTTCACTGTTACGTGAGGCTGGCAGAAGTGGATAGGATTACAAATAAAATAAGATTGGCATAATTCGATAGCTGTTTAAGCTGCTTAGTGGATATATGGAGTTTATTATACTCATCTCTTTATTCTTAGTTTACACATTTGAAATTTTTCAAATTAAGTCAATGTGAACTATTTAAGACAAAATTAAATAACAAAGCAATTCATAACTGTAAAATTATATTCAATATTTGATTTATACTTAATTTTGCTAATTGGCCCATTTTAAATACCCATAATAAGGCACAGTGGCTCACACCTGCAATCCCAGCGCTTTGGGAGGTCAGGCCAGATGTGATGGTGTGAGCCTGTAGTCCCAGGTGCTCAGGCGGCTGAGGCATGAGCATCGCTAGAACCCAAGAAGGATGTGGTGGTTACAGTGAGCTGAGATAGCACCACTGCACTCCAGTCTGGGTGACAGAGTGAGATCCTGCCTCAGAAAAATAAAATACAAAAATAAAAAATAGATAAATAAATATATACCCACAATAACCTGAACACTTGTCCTGGCATTCGGGGGAAGGCAAAGTTGAGGCTTAAAAACAAGAGTGTTGTACAGAATTCAAAGATAAGTTAAAGCAATGTGGCCTGCCTTGTCACCATGTGCCTTCAGTTTTTATTTGAATAAAATTTATAGCTCTTACAATGGCTTACAAAGAATTATGATTGACCGCTTGCTACTACTCAAGTTGTCAAGAGAACTTCCTTGATCATACTTTCTAAGATAGTGAGAGACTGTGTTAAGGAAAACCGAGTCCACGAGGGGTGTGGCAGGAATTTCCCAGGACTATGCCTCCATCCAGGTCCCCATCTGGGAAAGTAAAGTTCTTTGACTTTCCCCTGGCTGGGCTAGGTAGAAATTCCAGGGGAGCTTCTTTGTTCCAAAAAGCCCGCCCAAAGCTCTCGGATGGCTGGGCAGCCAGTCCGATATCAAAGTGGAAGGTAATCACTCCAGCAGAAGTTCGAAAGAACTCCTCTCATTGGACGAGAACATGAATGGGGGAGGAATAACTCCAAGGTTAAGAACCCACTGCTCCTTCCCTATACGGATTCCTCCCTCGGATCCCCTCCCACAGCAGCGTGGGAGCTCTCTCGCTCCTTCTTTCTTTTTCTCTCTCTCTGCCTAATAAATTGCTCTCTGCTACACTCTTTGGGTCTGTGATATTTATTCGAATGGTAAGTTCACTGTGCCTCCAGGACCTCTTCCCATTCCTGCGGTAAGAGAGATCAAGGACCTGAGCACATCAGATCCGGGAACTGGAAGCGTCTTTGGGATGCCCCCATAGCTCTGCTTCTGATCCCTGCTGACTTCTTTGGCCATCCACTGGGAGGGAGCTAGGCCCCTGCACCCCAATCCGGTTATATCTTTAGTGATCCGGGAGAGAGCTGAGCCCTTATGCCCCGCCCCATTTACAGTGGTAATACCATTATTCTCAATTCCTTTATCAGACTTCGATTTTGCTCATAGTTCTTATTTCTAAATTAAACTGTTATGTATTTCTGTGTTTACTGAATTTTTTTCTTCCTCTAGAATGTAATATTTGTGGTAACAATGTGTTGTTTTGCTCATGGCTGTTATCCTAGCCCTTAGAGTAGTGTTAGCACATACAGGTTGAGGATCCCTTATCTAGAATACTTGGGACCAAAAAGGTTTGGGATTTCTATGTTTTTTTTTTTTTTCTTTCAGATTTTGAGATATTCCTATATACATAATGAAATACTTGAGGATGAGACGCAAGTCTAAACATAAAATTTATATGTTTCATACATATTTATACAAACATCCTGAAGGTAATTTTATACAATATTTTAAACAATTTTGTGCACGAAAGAATGTGTGTGTACATTGAACAATCAGAAAGCAAAGGTACCACTTCCTCTGCCACCCAGTTGGACAACCTGTGGTTGTTTGACATCACCCTTGTTCCTGACTCCAAATTTATAGGCTACTGATAAGCAATAAGCAATCATTTCCTTATACTTATTCACAGCTAAGCACCTAACAGTAAAAAAAAAAAAATACCATTAATAGAGTGAAAAAATAATGTGTTCAGGGTAACTAACAGCACAGTAGCATCACCAGAATACCTGTATCAGCTGTAAAACAACAGCAACAGCTGACAACAGCAGGCTTTCATTCTCTATCTGTGATGCTGTGTTTTGATTAAAGAGTTAACGTACACTTAGTATATATATATATATATATATATATATATATATATATATATATATATAGTTTAGTAAGAAGAAACATCAAAAGCAATTGAGGGACCAGGAGATTCTCCAGAGATAAGGAGAAATTCTGCAGGAAGCCTTTTAAAAATGTTTCCTCCAGAGTCATTTGTCTCATTAACAATGTTTTTTGTTTTAGAAGTTTCTCTTTGATTGCAAAAAGTGACATGATTTTTTGTTCTGTTATGAATGCGTACTGCTCTTGTCCTTCGGTAAGCCCATCACACATTTTTACCATGTCATCTGTAGGCATTTTTCAGGCACTGTTAACATGGTCATTATTATCATGCTCAACTTGATTCACACCTATTTTGGCCATTTCACCATCAAGCAATGAATGAACAACTGGATCCTCATTACCAATGTTAAAAACTTCTTTGATATCAACTTCTTCCCACTTAATGATGGACTCTGAAGATACCTGTTTTGCATATGAAAGGAAGTCAGACATAATTTTTCTCTCATTTGACACACAAAATCCTTTTAAGTTACTACTTTGTTCATTATCTTCTGTGAGCATAAAGGCAGGCTGGAGGTTGTATCAGGCATGCACAACTGTTTTTAGCAGCTGTGTTCCCAGCATTGGCAACAGCATATATGGCACCCTTCATGTTAAACTCCTTTTGAAAACCCCCCACATTCATGCCTCTGTTGACTGAGGCTACTACACTCTTCAAAAAAGTGTTTTATGTTTACTTTCCTTGATCTAAAAATACCTTGGTCACATGGCTGAATTAATAAAGCCACATTTTGGGGAGATATATGGCATAAATATTATTTTTGATGAGAATTTCAGCTGAAGGATGAGCAGAACAGTTACAGGGAATGACAGAATTTTCCACTCTGGCTTCCCTGCAGTGAACACAAGTCACTGGTACAAAATGTTTGTGAAACCAATAAGAAAATATGTCTCTGGTGACCTATGCCTTTTATTAACATAATAATGAATGGGAAAGAAATTCATTATTTGAAAATAGTGAGGATGCAAGATTTTGCTTATCACAGCAAGTTTATACTTATGTATGCCTAATGTGGTAGCACATGCTGGCATAGTTATTTGTCCCTGGCATTCTTAATTCCTGTAGGTGCTGTCTCATCAGCTTCAATCAGTGTCTTTTTGGGGCAGTAACACCAAAACAGTGACAGTTCATCAGCATAATAGGCTTGTTCTGGTCAGATTTTCATTAGTGATGACCTTGGTAAACTTGTCAATAAATTTTCTGATTTGTGACCAGCAGATGTTTTATCACCACGAATCTTTAAAACTTTAATACTGTGTCTTTTCTTAAATTTCTGCAAGCAGTCCATTTGTTTCCTTTCATTTTCAGTTTCTCGTGATAGTTCTTTGCTTGCTTCATAATCAGTATACCATTAAGTAGCATGCATTTACTCAGAAGCTGATGAATCCATTCTTTCAATACACAATCAAAATCTTCATTTATAGTTTTATGCGATATTTTTCTATTTTTCATTAACTTCTTATTTATTTATTGTTTATTTTTGAAAGAGTCTTGCTCTGTTGCCCAGGCTGGCGTTCAATGGTGGGATCTTGGCCCACTGCAGCCTCTGCCTCCCAGATTCAAATAATTCTCCTGCCTCAGCCTCCCAAATAGCTGGGACTACAAGCACCCACCTCCACACCTGGCTAGTTTTTGTATAATTGGTCGATAGGTGGTTTTGCCATGTTGGCCAAGCTAGTCTTGAATTCCTGATCTCAGGGGATCCAACCGCCTTTTCTTCTCAAAGTGCTGGGATTACAGGCGTGAGCCACTGTCCCCTGCCATATTTTTCATTAATTTCTATTCCTCACTTTCAGCATAGAACTTCAACAGCTTGTCCTTCCATTTCCTCAAATCATGTATGGTGGTCACTTTAACACCACACTCCTCTCTAAGATATTTCACACTTACATCACTGTCCAGTTTCTCCAGCAGCATGATTTTGTGTGTTATAGATAAATATAAGTGCTTACACTTTTTCTTATCACTGTCACTGATAGGAGTATCTTCAGGCCTTTTTTTTTTTTTTTTTTTTTTTTTGACATTTTCCACAATATCCTTACACCAAAGGTAGATAATAAGCAAGAAAACACATTGAGTAATGCATACAGATCTTGGTCCCTGATGTAGGGCATCATCAGGAATCTGCCCTTGGCACATCCAGCCCACACATGTGCCATTTTATTACCCTTTGTGGGTGTGCTTGTGTGGGGAATCCGGGCATGTGTAAAAGTTGTATTGCACCTGAATGGGCTGGGGAGATGGGGAGATTCTCTTTTCACCTTGGAGACACTGAATAAACCCTGTGTTGTATTTTGCCTGGGACCCATCACATGAGGTCAGGTGTAGAATTTTCTCCTTGTGGTATAATTTTGGCACTCAAAAAGTTTCAGACCTTGGGGCACTTCAGATTTTAAATTTTCAAGTTAAAGGTGCACAACCTGGATGAGGCATTGAATAAACACTTGCGGAAACAAATTGTGAAATTCAAAGAAAAGTATTCACGGCAGATGCTTACCTGGGCTTTGCTAGAATAATTCTTGTGAGGAGGCATTCACAGCTTCATGAAGGGTGACTTCCATTGCTGGAGACAGCAATTGTTGAAAATTACTGTCTCAATACTAGGTTGAATGTCTCTTGTTTGGCTTTCCACCCACTGCTCTTAATTCTCACTACAGGTACTATGTGAACGTGCTACCATCTGCCATTGAATAAGGATGTTTCCTTTCTTAGTGAAAATTTGACCAAGGGTGACTTTTTGCTTGGAGTTCTGGGATAGCATGGTAATGTTTATCTGGAACCCATAAACAGTTATCATCCAAGACTAAGCTGCCACCCAGAAGAGCTTCCAAAACCAAGTATGGCATTCACTGAATCTCTGCCTCTTTCTCTCTCTCTGGCTCTACTTCACCAGTGGTGAGTAAAATTTATCAGAAACACACTGAAACAGAATGGGTGTGATTTAACATCTTTTTCTCAGACAGTAGGGCTGTCTGCCACTGAGAGTCCGCTGCCGTAGCAGAAGGAGCCCTAAAATGGTCCCACCGTGGTCACACCGCTCTTTTTTAGGAAATCTACATTTATTTCTACAACAGTAAATTTCTTTCTAAGAATAGCAAAGGTCGTTTCCTGATAGTAATCTTATTAGAGACAGGAAAAGCAAACACAGAATCAAAAAACTCCCAAACCCAATTCACTATATGGGCATGTATATAAATTTGATAAAGGCTTTAACAGAAATACTAAGCTTCTTCAGATTCACATATCTGCATATGCATTGTATAATATACAAAATATCGCTTGGTTCAATGGATAAAGAATCCAGACAGAATCAATATGACTTAGGTTAGAAATCCTCCACTAACTTACTATATTAATAAAATCAAAGCAGTGTAATAAAAAGTAATTCATTGAGAGTTCATATCAACAGTACGTTTTGAAAAGAATTACTGAGATGCTTTGGATTGGAATGAATTGCCAAAATGTTTTGAATTTACCCAAATGATTTAAAGACACATGCACAGGTACATTTATATTATATTATTATATATTATATTATATATTATTTATATTATTATTATATATTATATATAATAGAATAGAATTATTCTCTTATAAAGACACATTCACAGGTACATTTATTTTGACACTGTTCACAATAGCAAAGACTTGGAACCAACACAAATGCCCATCAATGATAGACTGGATAAAGAAAATATGGTACATATACACCATGGAATACTAGGCAGCCATAAAAAAGGATGAGTTCATGTTCTTTGCAGGGACAGGGATGAAGCTGGAAACCATAATTCTCAGCAAACTGACACAAGAACAGAAAACCAAACACTGCATATTCTCACTCAAAAGTGGGTGTTGAACAATGAGAACATATGGACATAGGGAGGGGAACATCACACGCCTGGGGTCTGTCAGGGGCCTGGGCGCTAGATGAGGGAAAGTGGTGGGGGAGGGGGCTAGGGAAGGCATAGTATTAGGAGAAATACCTAATCTAGATGACAGGAGGATGGGTGCAGCAAACCACCATGGCACTTGTATACCTATATAACAAACCTGCACGTTCTGCACATATACCCCAGAAGTTAAAGGATAATAAAAAGAATTTGAGGAATGATAGGACAGACATCAAGTTTTTTGAGTGGTAGAAAGACGGATTTGCTTCAGCAATTTACTATATGTGAAAAATGTATGTCAATCCACGGATATCTCAGAATTACTACATAAATGCTAAAATAAATTAATGATTATTTTTAAAACATAGATATGTGTGTTTCATCCACCTACTTAATGTTTCTTAAAATAACATTCTTAATAATTTTTTATTAGTAAAGCAGACAAATATTCACTGCCACAAGAATGAGGAAAGGAGAAAATAGAATTTATTAAGCAAGTCCAAATTGTCAGGAATGTGTTATGTATTTAATCTTATTTTTTTTTCATAACAGCCTCCAAATAGATATACTGCCTTTATTTTACAAATAAGAAAAATTCAATTAAGGAAAGCAATTCTTGTTGTCAATGGTCATAAGAAGAATTAATGGTGAATTTAGATTCGAATGTAGTTGTAATTAGTTTCATACTATTTGTTGCCACAGTTAAGGAAATACTCAAAACGATCATTTTAGGGACAGGATGTTAAAGCTGTTAAGAGAATCAGAAGTAACTTAAATTAACAATGACAAGTTGGTGTACATATATGTATAAATGCTTTCTTTTGATGAATGGAAAGTCACACAGTACTTGAAATTGTGTAGATATCATGGATCTCTATTACGCTACATAAAAACATGTATTTTAGTTCATATGCTCTCCTTCACTTTAGATAAGTGACATACATATGCATATATAAAGAGGAAGACATCTCAAGGAGTGTTCGTTATACAACCCTTTGTAAATTATTCCTTCTGGAGTGCTGTGTGCTACTGAAGCTTTGAAACATATATGCCCTCATAACTTTGATTTCCTATGAAGGAGAGAGATCAGGGAGTTATTCTCCTAAAACTTAGAGGACTCTAGAAAAGAGTGGTAGAAGAAACAGATTCTAGAGCAAGACTAGGATGGTGTTTTCATCATGTACTGGGTATATGGTATATGACCTTCATGAGTTAATCTTCACTAAGTAAAAAAACAGTTTCTCCTTTTGTGAAATATGGGTAATAACAGTACGTATCTCACAGAGTTGTGAGGTTATATCAGTTAATATATGCAAAACACTTAAAATATTTTCTGGTATGTATTGTGCTATTGTTACTGTTAAGCTTTTTTATTGGTGGTTCTAAAGATTCCATTCTAATAGAATGAAGAGGCATTCTCTGTAAAGGGAGTTTCACTATTTCAATTTCTGCAAGGATTAGATTTAACATTTTCTGTCTCCAAACACCAGCCTCTTCTTTGAAAACAAAGTACTATGTTTACTTTTTTAATATACGTTTTTCTTATAAAGAACTCATAAGTTCATTTTTAGTAATTACATAAAGAAGTGAGGGTTATATAGCTAGAATAATCTTTAAAATTATAAAGTCAAAACAAATTTTATAAATAAACTCACATTCATTGTGTTATTTGTATTTAGATTTTTCAAAAATTTAAAACTCATTATCTTCATGCACTTTCAAACATGATTCTATTTCCATTCAATAATTATCTTTTGATATAAAATATTTAATTACCTTTAATTTATGCCCTGTACAAATTTTTTATATTGATTGTAATTATTTTGTTAATTTATGCATCAGTAAAACTAATATAAATATGTAACTCAAGATTTAGTTCCCAGCAGTTGACATTATTAAATTGTTAAAATTGATATTAATATTTCTGAGAGAAGACATACATTTTAAATTCATATATTTTTTGTAGAGTGTTCATAAACCTTAACATCGCAATTTTTATTAAAATATTTTTGGCTAAGATTATTGAAAATTAATATAAACCAGCAGATTCTTTATTTTTAGAAATATTTTAAAGAACCAACACATTCAATTTTATATTGATTCCTCATTCAGTCATACCTTCACCCACTCATTCATGAATCACTGATCATTCCGCCTTGAACAGGTCTCCATATTCTAAGGAACAGATGACATTTTACCTTTAACTGTTTTTAGGTTGCAAGTGTATGTTAATGGTGACTTGTAAAAGAATATCATAAGCACCATCTTGTCTGATAAAATGAGGACAAGAGATATACATAAATTATAAATCACAATGTCTTATTAAATCTCTAATGAAGATACAAAGTATAATGGGAACAAGGATAGAAAAAAACAAAGCAATGAGGAGAATTGAGGAAGGCTTTATGAGGCAAAGCAGCATTTGAATTAGTCTTTGAATAACTGGAATGAGGTTTTGCTTACTTAAGAACAAAAGCAAACAGCACAAATTAATATCCAGGGGCAAGAAAATGCTCCTTATATTGAAGGATGACACGCAATCTAGTGTAGCTGGAACACTGGTGCCACTTGGGCACAGCACAATATAGACTAGATTATTAGGTAGAGGTCAAAATGCAATCTTGAAAACAAAGAGCAGCCCTCATAGGACACTAAAACTACTGGCAACTTGACTTGGACTTCCCAGACTCCACAATCATAAGTAATAAAATTCTATTTTTTTTTGTATATATATATAAAAGCAAGATGTTACATTGAAAAAGATATGTGTTCCCAGCTGAAGAATATGGAGTCCCTTATTGTAAGTAAAAGGAAGTTACCAAGTGGACAGAGACACTGGCAGAGCTGCTTTAGGGAGATAATGGTGATGGCAGTGAAGAACGCATGTGCTCGCATTCAGGTGAGTCAGTATCTATTTTTTGCAGTTTCTCCATCAGTGATTTTCAAAATGGAATTTCTGTTTATGTGACTTACTATCATAGCTCCAAGACATTACCTACAAATGTATAAGTGTATAAAATATAAATATTCATTTACATTCATTGGACTGAAAAAGACTTTTGTAATTCTGTCTTTTATGGATGACATACTGTATTAGTTTCCTAGGGGACAGTAACAAAACACCATAAAATCGGTAGCCTAAGGCAACAGAAATTTATTCTCCCTTATTCCTGGAGCCTGAAATCGAGGAGTTGACAGGGTCAAGGCTCTAGGGGAGAATTTTTTCTTGGCTCTTCCTAGCTTCTTATGCAGTCCTTGATGTTTCCTGCCTTGTAGATATCTCACTCCAATTTCTGTCTCTGTCATTGCTTCTTGGGTGTTCTGCCCATTTCTGTGTCTGTGTTTCTACTTCTCCTCTTACAAGGATACCACCTATACTGGATTTAGGGCCACCCTACTGCATGCAGTATGACCTCATCTTAACTTCATTACATATGCAAAACCCCTGTTTCCAAATAAGATCACATTCACAGGTGCCAGAAGTTGGCATTTGAATATTCCCTCTTGGAGGTCACAGTGCAGCCCACAATACATACTAATCACATTTTTTAAAATGCTGAACTATCTTTAGCTGTTAGTGGTTAGTGCGGCCAAGGAAGCCAGAGCTCACTGAGGAAACAACTGATGATTTTTGCCGGGTCTTCCTGAAAATCTAACTAATCTGTGCTTTATTTTACCAAAAGATCAAATCATCAGTCATATACTTTTTATTAATGGATCCAAATGTGATTTTGTTTAGACAGTCATAATCTAGCAAAGAATCCTTGATTATATTTTTCAAAACTAATTCTCAATTTTTACATTGATATTGTTTTTTTCAAATCTGTCTTCGATTTCTTCTTTTTCTACTTTCCAATAAGTATTTGTCCCATTTCTCCACACTGCTCATTTACCACATACAATGATAAAGCTCAGTGTCAACTGCAAACATAATACATAAGTGTGGTTTTCCATATTCTGTCATTGATGAAACTTGAAACAATATGAACTCTTGGCACCCTAAAATAGACTACCATCAATAGCCTAATGCTAGTGGCTATGCCTGCAAATTGTTTTCACAGTTTACAGAATATTTTCTAAGCTTACTGATGAACATTTAGTGAATGCATAGTCAGAAATTTTGAGAAATTATGCTTACAAATTTTAATTTACTAGAACTGTCCCTCTTAAATAAGAAAGAATTAGGCTGATGGGTCTCATAGTTCTTCACAGTCACTAGGTGCTGGCCATAGCTTTCTGCATCATTTTCTATCTCTCACTTTCTAAACAAACCTATGACTTTTATCAAGTCACAGTCAGTGTTTCTACCGAAGAGGTAGTGCACTCATGAAAGTGTGCAACTGCATAGTGAACATTACCAACGTTGTACAAAACTGCTGTTTTACAATATTTTTTAAAGTGTTCTCAGTGGCCAAACATTGCAAAACAAAGTTTTTGTTATGCATATTTTTAATCACATACTGTGCTATCCATAATTTAAATCATTATCATTTGCTAGGTTAATGGATGAAGAGAGGGAATGATATTTAAAAAGGACCATTCTGTTTACAAATCATGGCCAATCATAATCATCATCTTACACAAGAAAGAGCAAATTTGAGCTTAACTCTAGTTATCTATATAATGATTTTCATGACACATTTCAATGCAGAAAGAAAAGAGTAATAAAAACCAGACATGTTCAGTGAATTATTTGAAAGTTAAACTTTTAAAAACAGATCTCTTAGCTGTGTTTCTCCTGCCTAACGGAAATTTTGTGTACTTTTACCAACATCTCCCCTATGGCCTTACCTCCCAGTATCCACTAGTCACCATTTTACTCTGTTCCCATGACCTTCAACTTTTTAATATTCTACATGTAAGTGAGATCGAGAGGTATTTGTCTTTCTGTCCCTGGCTTATTTCACTTAACATAATGTGCTCCAGGTTTGCCTGTGTTTTTCTTTTTTCTTTTTGCAATAAGGCTGAATAGTACTCCATTGGGTGTATATACCATATTTTCTATATCCATTCATCTGTTGATAGACACTTAGGTTAATTTCATATCTTGGTTATTGTGAATAACACTGCAGTGAAAATGGGAGTGCACACCTCTTTCCAATATTGGGATACAAAGTATTAATTCTAGGCATGTCTGTGTGGGTGCTGCCGAAAGAGATTAACATTTGAGTCAGTGGGCTGGGGAAGGTAGATCCACCCTTAATCTGGTGGGAACTATCTAATAAGCTTCTTGTGAATATAAAGCAGGCAGAAAAACATGAAAAGGAGAGACTGGCTTAGCCTCCTAGCCTTCATCATTCTCCCATGCTGGATGCTTCCTACCCCTAAACGTCAGACTCCAAGTTCTTCATTTTGGGGATTTGGACTGGCTGCCCTTGCTCCTCAGCTTGCAAACAGCCTATTGTAGACCCTGTGGTCATGTACTTTAATACTTAATAAACTCCCATATATATATATACAAAATTATGTATATCTGTATCTATATATAAATATATAATAGGATATATATATACTATTATGTATATTACATATATGTATATATATGTATGTGTACATATATATGCATATACATATATATGTATGTGTACATATATATACATATACATATATATATATGTATGTATATACATATATCCTATATTAGTTCTGTCCCTCTAAGAAAACACTAACACATGGTTGTTTCATGAAAGCTAAAATTTTTAATGGAACTTTTAGAGAATATATTGCAATAAATCATCTACATTTTTCTTGACAAGTTTGCTGTTTTTCAGGGATTGGTTTAATTCCTTTTGTTGTTTTTCTTGTTTAAAAGACCTGTAGACATATCAAATAAAGGATATATTTTTTATACACTTAACTATGCCACCTTGCTCAAATCATCACAAGATTTCATGTTTTAAATCAGAGGATAAATACTTGAGGAGATGGATACTCCATTCTCCATGACATGCTTATTTCACATTGCATACCTGTATCAAAATATATCACAAATGCCATAAATATATACATTTGCTACATATCCACAAACACTAAAAAGTAAAATTTAAAAATTTAAAAAGTATGAAACAAATTTCTAATTTTATTTCTAAGTAAAATGTCAATCCTAAACTTTAAATTTTATTTATACAGGTGGAGGATTTTCTATATTATTCATGGTAAATTAGTTTATATCAACCAACTTAAACTACTCCTAATTCAGTAGTGCACAATGCATTTATACTTTAAGAACAAAGAACTGGAGCATTCAGTACATATTGCCACGTATTTTTTCAGGTGGAACAGGATTGGGTGACATAACAGTCAAGTGGCAGGCATGGTGTGACAGCTTACAGACAGGCAATGAAATGAAGCTTTGAAGGGAGGGGCAGCTGTATTCTGTTGTATTCTGCAATTAAAGCTATTAAGGCAGAAGAAAATCATCTTTACTTCCACCTTCGTGATTCTGTGCTGTCTCTACATTGTCCTAACAAAGCCTGCTGTATTATATCTTTCACAAAACATAATTGATGTCATGAACACTTAAAAATTGTCACTGTATCATATATGCTTCTGAAAACCATACATATTATGATAAATATTTGAATACTTATTCTGAATATATTGAAGATTATGGGAGTCTATTTTAAAAGTATTCTCTGTGGCAAAACGAGTAGTTTTGAAAACTTCTAAATTGACTCCACTGTAAAAATAACAGTGTCCTTTAAAGACACAATAAGTCCAACAGCCTACATGTAAAAAGGCTGGGGGTAAGACTTGGTGTTAGACATGAGCCACTCTCACCCCGCTGAGATACTTATTTTCTCTACCCTGTTAATATAAAATATTATAAAAATGATATCCCTATATTTAATACCTAGATTTGAGCCTTTCTAATTAAATCTCTTTCATTAAGTAAAAGAAAATATAGTTTAGGATAAAGAAGCATAGAAAAACACAGGCTTTGAATTACAGTCAGAACTGTGTTCAAATTCTGGCTCTGTTACACATTAGCTGGGAGATTTGACTCAACATGAAAAGACTGTTGCAGTATTACATTTAGGCCATTTTATCCTCTAATACTCCACATGTCTGGCACAATTGGACACTTACAAATACCTGCTGGGTGGAAGAATGAGTTAAAGCCCTTGAAAGATATTTAGCAGGGTATTTGAAAACTTGTTTGTATTACCATCATTTCTGACTCTGATTCTTCACAACCACTTCACTTTACACAGCAGCATATTGGGATAATAGAATGGGCTGAAATTTATCATAATTGGAGTATTTGGGTCCAATTATTATACATAGCAGAGACTTTGATCCTTTCCTTGAAAAGACAAATGAACAGTAGACATTTCTCTGAAGTATAATGCAAACTAAACAATTTATTTCAAACTTTGAAAGAACTTTAAGAGAAATAATGTATGTCCCTTTCCAAAATAAAGTTAACCTTTAAATTTATAAAATCTATTTAAAATAAAAACCAATTATGACACATAATAATACAGTGAACAGTGTATAAGTAGGTGCAATAATAGCCTTCTGGCATTCATATCCAGCTTTTCTGATATTTTGTGGATAAGTTATGAGATTTATGACAAATATGTTTTCCAGCCCTCCCTACAGTGTCAACCCAGGCCTTCTAGAATTATGATACAACCTGGAAGCTGCTGTATACAGGACATGTCAAGTGATGATTCACATCTCCTAAAAAAATAGCATTTTTTTGAGAAATACCATACTGGATACCTATCATTTTATTTAAAAATCATACCATTTTTATTCTTTCCTCTCTCAAAATTAAGGAGAAGGAGCTCAGAGAAATTTGAATCATGCAATCACCATGCAAAGATATCCAACTTCCAACTTTATCTTCTAGAACTGAATTTAATAAAATAAAAATTACATTTTATCTCACAGATCTTTTTAGTAATGTGGAGAGCTTTCCAGAGCTGCCACTCTCTCATAAAAAAACTGATGTGACTGCTTTTGTGAAGAAGGTAACAAATGTCATGCCCCCTCTCCTTTGTCTGTGGAGGAATTTATTTTTTAAGGAAAGTCAGAGCTTCTGTGTTATCTTTGTTCTACAGGGTCACTGCCTGTTGGTTCTAGGGTAGTTAGACACTTCAGGAATCACCTCACGGCTGTCCTTGTATGGCTATATATTATCTTCCACATTTTCTTTTGAAATTAACCATTTTGTCAGGTGCAATGGCTCACACCTGTAATGCCATCACTTTGGATTGCCCAGGTGGGTAGACTGCTTGAGCCCAGGAGTTGGAGACCAGCCTGGGAAACCTGATGAAACCCCGTCTCTACAAAAAGTATAAAAATTAGCTGGGTATGGTGGTCTGTGCCTGTAGTCTCAGCTACTTAGGGAAGATTGCTTAAGTCCAGTAAGTCAAGGCTGCAGTTAGCTGTGATTGTGTCACTGCACTCCAACCGGCGTGACAGATTGAGGTTCTATCTAATAAATAAATTAATTAAATAAAACACACTATTTTTACTATCCCCCAGCCATGCCAAGTTTTTAAATTTCACCCTCCACAATGTTTGGGTCTTCAACTCTCATTCCTGGATGAAATGAAGAAACAAATTTTGAGTTTTAAACCTTTGGCCAAGTCTTTATGTAAAAAAGGTTGGCCAAAGAACTGTGTCTCTGTTCTTTGATAAGGTCTAGTAATTTGTCCGACTAAATAAGTCAGTAATAAGTATATCAGTATTCACCTGGGCTATCTTGGAAATCATCATTAAAAATGAGAATTAATAGTCTGTAAAGCAATGTCAAATTGTCTCCATTGTAGATCTTAAGGGGGATTTTTGGAGATGATGTTGATTTTAGGAAGTTGTTTCTCCCCATTGATATAGTTTTAATGTGTACTCTTTGAAATGGCCACTGTACATGCATGTGGGCATTCACAATTGTTAACTTTGGCCCTGTATGTTCAATATTTGGTCTAATACTTACACGTAACAGAATGGCCACAAGAAGAATGAACAAGGTGGCTATTCATTCCAAACTAGTGAAGAGATCTCAAAAGAGACTGATCAGGTGATCAAAGCCTATAGTAATTTATTTTCCATAATGTTTGTCCAGAAGGAATAGTTTAGGACTGAGAAATGTACTCCTGAAAGTCAAGGCATATATTCTTTCAGAAGGAAGTGGAGTGTATCCTCCAGATGATAAAGGAGAGGCTGGACATTGGGGCAAAGCAGCAAAGCTTAGGGCTGAGGAGTGTCAACAAAGGGACTCCTAATCAAGACACCATTTTTTTCACTTCTCATTTTCTTTGGAATATATAGCATCCATATTTAAGTTTTTTTATCCCCATATTATATTTTCCCCTATTTTTCAGTAAAATGCACTACCTATACGATGCCTTACTTTGAGGGGAAATTGAGGGATAAGACAGTGGCAGGTGTAATCTTCCAAATTACATCCCTCCATTAAGGTCAGGGGTTAGTAGCAGCATCTTACTAAGAATGGGTTTAGTTTTGCTGTACTAGGTGATGAGCAGAAATAAGGTAAAGATTAGGCTGACCTATGAGGGTTAGAAAGAAAAAACAGATAAATTTAAGTGGATGGAATGCGTACAGACTCACGCATTAAAAGCAGATAAACTAAGAAGGAGCAGATGTATGTTTGGTTACAGATGCATTGCTTGCTCAAGAGTTTATACGCCAACATTCTTTTTAATTAATAAATTTTTAAATTGACAAAAATTATATAATTCTTGCATAGAACAGAATATTTAGAAATATGTATTTATTATATAATTGCTAAATACAGCTGATTAGCATATACATTACCTCACACTTTTTTTATGAGGGGGGATGATAACACTGAAAATCCTCTGTTAGTGATTTCCTAGAATACAATACATTGCTATTGACTATAGTGACCATGTTGTACAATAGATCTTTTGAATTGATTTGTATCTAACTAAAATTTTGTACCCTTTAACAAACTTCTCTCCAACCCCAAATCCTACTGAGCCCCCAGCTACTACTATACAAATTGTAATACCAGGTGGAACATCATACAATTATTTTTCAAGTAATTACAAGTTTTAATATTTCCGAACTCTTGTGCCTAGTAATTCATTCACTGACAAATAATGTTCAGAGTATATATACACTTTCTGAAAAAAAAATATATGCCAAGGAATTTTCTAGGTGCTAGAATTATACCACTGAACATAACTCTGAAAAATTTTCTTCTTGAAACCTATCTTTAATTTGGGAAAGCAGACAACGAATGAGTAAACAAAGAGGTTTAAAATATAACGTGAGGGAGTGATGAGTTATGAAGACGAATAAAGCAGGTTAAGGAATAAAAGCATTGGCTTATGTGATTGTGGGTGCTGGCAAGTACAAACTCTGCCAGGCAGGCCAGCAGGCTGGAAATTCTGGCAGAAGTTAATGTTGCACCTTCAGGCAAGGAAGACTGTGGGAAGAATCATTTCCTTTTTCAGAAACCCAAGTCTTTTCTGTTAACACCTTCAACTGATTAGATGATGCCCACCCATATTATGGAGAGTACCTAGCTTCACTCCAAATTTACTGATTTGAATGTGAATTGCCTGTAACGATCACCTTCATGGCAACATCTAGACTGATATTCAACCAAACAACTCAGCACTGCAGCCTAGCCAGGGTGACACATAAAATTAATCATCACACAAGACAAAAAATATTATTTTAGATACAGTAGTTTGAGAATTCCCCTTTCAAAATGGGACATTGCCCAGTGTGGTGGCTCATGCCTGTAATCCCAGCACTTTGGGAGGTCATGGGGGGAAGATGGCTTGAGCCTAGGAGTTGGAGTCCAGCCTGGGCAACACAGTGAGGCCTCATCCCTAAAAAAATTAAAGAAAATTAGCCTGGTCGGGTGGGGTGGCACACACCTGTACTCCCAGATGCTTAGGAGGCTGATGTGGGAGGATTGCTTGAGCATGAGAGGTTGAGGCTGTGGTGATGCGAGATCACACCACTGTACTTCAGTGAGGGAGAGAGAGACTTTTAAACAGAGACATGAAAAAAGTGAGAGAGTGAAAAACAGCTGGATATTGATCATTCCAATCAAAGAAAAGTACACATGCAAAGGCCTTGAGGCAGGGGTATCAGGCAGTGTCTGAAGAACAGCCATATAATGTCCATTGTGGCTGGAGTGCAGTGGGCCGGGGAGACAGAAGATGTATAAAGAAGCAGCAAAAGGTGATATGGCCTTTTAAGGACTTTGTTTCTTTCAAAAAGCAATGGGAAGCTTTGTACAGTTTGGAGCCACACATTGCATGAAATGGCTTGGCTATTAAAAGGTTAATTGTGACGACTATGTAAGGAATAGACCACAGAGGGGCAAGAGTGAAAACCGAAGCACAAGTTACAAGTCTGTTGCAATACTAGATGGTGGATTGGGATGTCATATAACAGTCTGGTTGATGAGAAGTAGTCAGATTCTGGACATAACTGGAAAATAGGTAAAATGGTTTGCTGATATTTTGGTTAAGGGTTGTAAAAGCAATAGATAAATAAAAAATAAAAAAAATAAACTCTAAGGTTTGGGTTCTTAGCAGTGGGCTAAGTGGTACTGCCATTTACCAAGATGAGGGAAACTGGGGAAGGACTCCAGGGAGTCAAGATTTCAGCTCGGAGCATGTTAAGTTTAACTTTGAGATGCCTATTAGACATCCACAATGAGAAATCAAGTAGGCAGCTGGGTATGAAAGTCTTGGGAGCAGGAGAAGTAAATTTAGCAGTTTTCAAAATACAGAAGCAAATGAGTCTTTTTTGAACTTATGAAAAGAATGAAATCATCTAGGGACTTACAAAGTTAATAAGTAATATGTCCTACAACAGGATCTGAGACATTCACAAGTCATTTCTTTTTCTAGATGAGATTTAGAAACCTTGGGAAGATACCCCCCCAAATGGATTTTTATGGAAACTTTATTAACTTTATAGATTAATTGTGGTCACTGTGTTTTCATAATCCATCTATTCATGTTTCTCTTAAGATGAAAATGAAATTATGGAATTTAAGAATTATAACTGAAAACTTAAAGAGTGAAGAGTGGTACTTGTAATGTGAAGATGAGGGGCTGAGGAGATGGGTATTATGCCAGACATGTTTTATAGATGAATCTATTTTACTGTTACAACAATCTTAAAATGAAAATTATCTCTATTTTATAGGTAAAGAAAATTGAGGGCCTGTTGAAGTAGAGCAGTTTGCTTAAAGTCATGCAACATTTTGCCTGTAGGCAGACTCCAAAAGCAATTCTGGAAATGCTTCCACTACACAATGTTACTTGGCTGACCTCAAGAACTACAATATGGCTGTTAATTAAATTCATTAAAAAATATTAATAGGCATATATTTCTTGAAACACTCCACTTCCATAGAAACATAAAACCATGCATCATCTTAGGAAGAAATGTCCATCGCTTTTCTAAATTATTCATATAAAAGAAATACCCAGAATGACACTGAATTTATTTCACAAATGGATTTCATATTTTGTATTCTGATAACATAGGTGTTCTTCATTACGTATGAGACCTGCTGTAAAACCCTATTATGTGAACATTTTCACCCAATTTTCAAGGGCTTTTATAGCATAACTGGTTGGCCATATGTTTCTTCCATATGCTTGAAGATACTTTAAAAGAAAGAACAGAGCACATATAATTAAAAAAACTAGAAAGTGGTCTATGGCCTAAACGATCCAGAAAAAAATTATACCTAGCGCTAGAATGGAGAAAGATGTATGATTGCTAGTGAACAAATGATTAATCACTTAATCATATCTGAATAAGTTAGTAAGCACTTCAGTGGTAAGACATTTAAGTTTTAATCACTTTTCACTTATTGAATGTAAGGCTGTCTGGTGGCATTAAGACATGACATGGTGTGTTTTAGCACTCTATTAATACACAACTCAGGCACCCTAAAATATCTTCAACCAATAAAGCAGATATTATTTAACCAATAAAACATAACCTAGGGCAAATGAGGGTTATTACATTTGTGTGTGTGTGTGTCTTAAACTCCAGAATCAAATTAAAAATACTGAGATCGTGCCCTTGCTCTCCAGCCTGGGTAACAAGAGTGAAACTCAGTCTCAAAAAAAAAAAAAAAAAAAAAAAAAAAGTGGGGGAATGAAGACAAATCCAAAGCACAAATAGGAAAAAATAATGGTATACTAAAGAGTATACAGATAATTGCATAGGCTATATCTGTCTTCATCTATTTACAAATGCTAACTCCAAACACACATGTGAGGGTACTTTCCCTGATTTATTATTTTTTTATTTTTTATTTTTATTTTTTTAAGTTGTGATTAAATTTAAATAAAATAGAATTCAGATTTATTTTTGAGATGGAGTTTCCCTCTATTGCCCAGGCTGGAATGCAGTAGCACAGTCTCGGCTTACTGTAACCTCCACCTCCTTAGTTCAAGCAATTCTCCTGCCTCAGCCTCCTGAGTAGCTGGGACTACAGGAACATGCCACCACGTCCAGCTAGTTTGTTTGTATTTTTAGTACAAATGGGGTTTCACCATATTGGCCAGGCTGCTCTCAAATTCCTGACCTTGTGATCCACTCTTCTCAGCCTCTCAAAGTGCTGGGATTATAGGCATGAGTCACCGTGCCCAGCCAAGCCTTTTAAATGATACAATTCAGAGATACTCAGTACATTCACAATGTTGAGAAGTCAGCACTTATACCTAGTTCCAAAATATTTTCATCGCCCCAAAAGAAAACCCTATACCCATTAAGCAGTTGCTCCTCATTGTCTATTTCCTCCAGCCCTTGGAATCGCCAATATTTTTCTGTCTTTATGGATTCAACTATTCTGAAAACGCCTTATAAACGAAATCATACAATATTTGTCCTTTTGTGTTTGGCTTATTTCATTTGGCACAATGTTTTTGAGGTATCTTTACATTATACCACAAGAGTGACAGAATATGGCACCCCAACTTATGGCAGTTTGGCATAAAAATTATTTTGAGCTAAATACGCTTAAAGAAACAGCAGGTACGCTGGGCGGGGTGGCTCAAGCCTGTAATCCCAGCACTTTGGGAGGTCGAGGCGGGTGGATCACGAGGTCAGGAGATCGAGACCATCCTGGTCAACACGGTGAAACCCCGTCTCTACCAAAAATACAAAAAATTAGCTGGGCATGGTGGTGTGTGCCTGTAATCCCAGCTACTCAGGAGGCTGAGGCAGGAGAATTGCCTGAGCCCAGGAGGCGGAGGTTGCCGTGAGCCGAGATGGCGCCATTGCACTCCAGCCTGGGTAACAAGAGCAAAACTCAATCTCAAAAAAAAAAAAAAAAAAAAGAAAAGAAAAGAAAAGAAAAGAAAGAAACAGCAGGTACAAAGACACTCAAACTCTCTCCGTTTTCCTCTTGAGGAGATAAAACCCCTATATGGAAGATGTCCTCCCTACACCATAACGAAAATAACGTTACCGTTAAGTATGGGAAGTTCAGACCCCAAAAATTCTGTACAAACAGACCTTGTTAAAATAATTCTCTCTTTCTTTAGCCCCCCCCACATAGGTGAGTTACTTTTCTACAACTGCTTGTCTTTGTTCAATGGAGTTTAAAGGTATGTACGTTTTGCCATTTTTTTCCATCTTCATTCTTTTTAAGATTCCTGTGTCGTGTAGAACGTGTATTAAGTAAATGTGTGTACCTTTCTCCTCTTAATCTACCTTATGTCAGTTTAGTTCTCAGGCTCAGCTAAAGCACCCTGAAAGGGTAGAGGTAAAATTTTGCCTCCCCTACACATGTATCATTACTTCCTTCATTTTTATGTCTGAATAATATTTCATCGTATGTATATGCCACACTTAGTTTGTCTACTTTTCCATTGATGGATATTTGGGTTGTTTCCACCTTTTAGCCATTATGATTGGTGCTGTAAACACTCATATACATATCGTTTTATCTGTTTTCAATTGTTTGGGGTACGTAAATGCTTGGGAGTAAAGCTGCTGGATCTTACGGATGTACTTTAAGAGCGGATTTCCCCTCAATTTTGTGTTAAGTGTCTTATAATTTTAGATTTATATATTTGTGAGACAAACTTAAGAAATCAAGGTTTTTATTCAAAAATAAATGCAAGGAATAAAAAATTATATTCTGCTATCGAAATCTTACGTGGTAGCTTCAAATTTGAAAAGAAAGGGGAGATGCATTCAGTGCCTTGCAGAGGTACATGACCAAACTTGCTTTAGCAAAGTAGTCAGGGGCCAGCAGTAGAAGACTGTGCTCCAACAGCCTCACTAGTTTCAGAATGGAAATTGATAGTCAATGGTAAGACATAGCATCAGTGAGTGTCACAAAGAAAAGCTGAAGGCTTCACATAAAATGTCAACATAAAGAATATAAAATTTGAAAATGCAAGGAAATATATAGGAAACAACAATAAAGAGGATGAACTTTTCCAAAAGAATGGGATATGGAGAAACAAGACTACAGTTACAGCCTAAAGCAAACTTTTACTATTTTGATAACTTGGACTCATCAAAAAAGTCACTAGATGAACTTTTCTTACTGTTATATACATGACATCTTTTTTTGTATGTGATATATAATTACATATATATATATATAATCATATATATATATATAATTTTTTTGTTTATATGTTTTTGGTTCAAGTGCTAAGATATGTGAATATCACAGGTTTGTTTCAGAGAGAGACAAAATAGTGCCAGGTGTCAGGAAGACTTGTGTTGATGGGTGAGCTTAGCAACTTGAAAATAACTAAAGAAACAAAAGAGGCTAAGAAAGTGCGATGGTTGACAGCAGCAGTCAAATCGATTTCTACCTACGTTTAAACACTGAGACAGTCACAATGCTATGCATATGAGCAAAAACATGCACCAAACATGCCATTCTATTTCATTGCCTTTTTCTATTTTAAATATGGCTGCCTCTTCCAGTGAATGCAAATACTTCAACTGTGAGGCACTATATGTTAGAATTAAATTATTTAGAAATCATAATGTAATTATAACTAAAGTACAATGTAAAAACTAAATTATAAAATCATAATTACATGACTATATCCAATTACAAAAGTACTACTTAAAATCATTATAAAAATTGCCGTAATGTTACTAAGAAATATGAAGAAGTCATTCAATCATGTTCTTTCTGTTGTGTTTGTCATTTTAGTGGAAAAATATTGATAACTGGTCAGAAAGTCAAAGCTAGTTGAATGAGGATCCTCTATATTCGACAAGGAAAGCTGTATATAGTACCTGGTTATGGCTAATTCATATAGGAAGATGGACATAAATCAGGTAAAAAGAGCAAGGCATTGAGAAGTTTGACCATATGACAGCAAAAGTCAGAAACAAAGGAATTGAGTTGATTATTTTTCCTCCCTGTTGCGTTTTTTTTTTCCTTTGTGCCCTTTTGAAAACTAAATGTCAAAGTTCTTATTTGTGACAGTTTTGCCATCTAAGACAGAACATGTACAGTAAGTTTCCTGGAAACCTGAAGTGAAGGATGACCTTCAAGGTAATTTTTAATGCTGCCCTAGAAAGCAAATGGACCATGGGCAGCGTTTACAAAAGAAAATGCATGGTCAAAAGGAGCGAATGCATAAACAGGTCATATCTAATATCTTTAATACACCAGGCAGATTGTTTTGGTCCATAGAGCTAATTCTCATCTATTCTCAATAACAAATATGGAAACCACATTGATAAAATTAAACAGGTAATTTTACAAGCCTAATCTAGCCCCAAATTGAAACTACTTTATCATTGAGCCTATATTTTAAATGTACTGATAACAGATAACAGTGCTAGATTAAGTTTTGAGGGTGTTTGTTTGTTTTTGAGAAGAAATCTTGCTCCGTCGCCCAGGCTGGAGTACAGTGGCACGATCTCAGGTCACTGCAGCCTCCACCTCTCGGGTCCAGGTGATTCTCCTGCCTCAGCTTCCCATGTAGCTGGGACTACAGGGACACACCACCATGCACCACGTCCAGCAATTTTTTTAATTTTCAATTTTTATTTTTAGTACAGACTGGGTTTCGTCATGTTGGCTAGGCTTGTCTCAAACTCCTGACCTCAGGTGATCCTCCTGCCTTGGACTTCCAAACTGCTGGTATTATAGGCATGAGCCACCACACCCAGCCTGTTTGTTTTATTACCAGTCTTCAGCCCCACAACTTACAAAGTACTGATGAGAGGGAAAAGACGGGAGAATATAAGAATAAAAACATAATCCGGAAGCTCAAATTCTTCCAGAAAGAAGCAGTGTTTGACTAGAATGCATTTTTTTGAGAAAATTTTCAATATAGGTGTAATTTTTCAATGTAATAATGCCTAAATAAGGACAAAACAAAGGTAGAATATCATTATGTTAATCGCCATAAATACCAGGAATTGCTTAAAAGAGCCCTGCAGCTTAAACGTGCCAGGTAGCACATTTATGATTTCTTTTTTATCTAATCCATTCTATAATTCAAACACAATGCAGGTAGAGCTCCTGTAACTTCCAAGTTCCTTTGCTAACTCAATCTCTCTCATTCAATTTAATTGTTAACTACTTTGGATTTATAAGTAGAATGAGTGATTGTATGTTCAGGCAAGCATAAATTTACAAGATGTGGGTAAAATTGGGCATTGAATGGGAAAAGGGAGATCATGTGCTTCTACAACTGAGCCGGTGGTGCATATCACTTTTTAAAAAAATTAATCTTAGGCCTGGCATGACGGCTCATGCTTGCAATCCCACCACTTTGAGAGGCCAAGGCAGGCAGATGATGAGGTCAGGAGTTCAAGACCAGCCTGGCCCATGTGGTGAAACTCCGTCTCTACCAAAACCACAAAAATTAGCTGGGCATCATGGCACATGCCTATGACCCCAGCTACTGAGGAGCCTGAGGCAGGAGAATCATTTGAACCTGGGAGATGGAGGTGGCAGTGAGCTGAGATCATGCTACTATACTCCAGCCTGTGTAATAGGGCAATACTCTGTCTCCAAAAACAAATAAAAAATTGATCTTTATTGAGGATCAAACAAATTAGTTCTATAATATTTGCATTTTAATTAGAGGAGTTATTCTAGTCAATCTTCTTTGTCTGTTATTTTTACTCTATTGATTTTTAAAGCTTTAAATAATCCTAAATAAAAGTGTAGGCTACAGAATATAAGCCATGTGAAAGCTCAGAGACACGTAGCTAATGCGATTGAAGTCCTATACTTTATTTTCTTAAATCTGACAGTTTGTGTCTGGGGTCCTCGTTCTGGGACTTTCTCAAGTTTGGGATTGTGTCTTGTTTAATCAAAAAAAGATAAAAAATGAGTGTCCTTTTTCCATGAACAATTTTATCATGACAAAATGTTAGAGTAGCAAGAGTCAGTTTTGACATTTTTCACAGTCCTGACTGTAAGCACTCCAGAAGAATTACCGACCTCAGGGTAGTGCTTTCTTCTGGCAAAATGTAAATGGTTTTTCTTTTTCTCAAATAATAAGCATTTTGCTTTGCTAACAACACTTACTAACAGACACTATACACATTAGGAAACCAAACATAGATTTGTAAAAATCAGAACTATTGGGGTTCCACTGAGCAAGAGGAGAGAAGCCTATTGATTCTGCAGCCAGCTCTGCCAAAATTATTCAACATTGGTCTGCAATTGAATCAATAGTGTCATACAACCCCACCGAGAAATGTTTTAGGTTGTGACAGTGAGGACGGACATCAGTCCTGATTTTCTTTAACTCTAGTGATGGGGATCCATCCTGTAGCCCAGAGAAAAAGAGATAAATAATTTCTTTCTTCATAAGAAGGAGGAAGTGGAAGGTAGAAAACGGTGTGACATTTTAAGGACTAAAAGCCTTCCATACCAAAAAAGGTGGATATAATGCAAGCAAAAGCACCTACATTTAGGAGAGCACTCTTATTTTAATGAAAATCTTTAAATAACAGCCAGGGATAATCACAGATGAGCAGGGCAAATAATATACAATTGATTTATTTTTGAAATACTCATTTCAATTCCAGGCATGTCCTAATGTGTTTATTTTGAAACCCTTGAAGAAAAAAACTTTTATTGAAAGAGTTTTTCTTTTCATGTATATTTTCTTTATACTTGAATAAGTGCCGAAGTATCTCATTAGCTAAAATATTGAAATGTTTCTAAAAGAATATTTAGAATATCTCTTTCATTTAAAAATATATATTTTTATGTACTTTTGGAAGTTTTGATAATGTGTTTAATTCATCTAGATTTATATATGTAAAAATTAAAAATTATAAGATATTACAATTATTTTGCTCAAAGTAATAATAACTCAAAATCTTGAACTTAAATGGTCATGAGAGAATAAGTTATAAATAAAACTATCATTTTATTATTCATGAGAGTGTACATTTGCTAATGACGATGTTTGGTGGAAACTTCTTTGTACATACTTACTTCACTTTGGACCCACAAAAATCATAAAGTTTCAAAGCTAGATGAGAATTCAATGTGGTTTAACTTATAATTTTATACATGAGAAAACTGAAGCCCAGACACTTTAGATTCTGCCTATGTTTGGCTTGCTCAGGCTATCGGGATCAGAACTGGAGGCTCTCACCTTCTAGTTGAGTGCCCTTCCTACTATATCATTGTGGCTTCCATTTATCCTGATATTTTTCAGATAAGGGAAGTTAATTTCAGCAATGAATAGAGTCATTTCTTACAAAACACATCCATTACAAATATTTTTTCTTCAGAGCCACTGAGAAATGTTTTAGGTTGTGACAAAACCTACAAGAGCAAAAAAAAAAAAAAAGTATGAAGACAGTATCAGTGTTCTAATCATCAGATTTTTTTTTTTTTTTAAGACATAATCACCATCACCCAAGGTGAAGTGCAGTGACATAATCTTGGCTCAGTGCAACCTCCACCTCTAGGGTTCATGTGATTCTCCTGCCTCAGCCTCCCGTAATTATCAGATTTTGTCATCTCACCAAAAAGTGAGAAGAAGAAAAGTTAAGAACAGCACAAAAATAAATATCACAAAATTGTCCTTCTAGGTAGTAGGACAAAGGCTATAATTTTCATAGAAAACTTGATTTTCTAACTTTGAAAGTGGGTGATTTCAATAGAATCATTTCTAGGGTTTTAAAGGCAAATTCCTGACAAACTTTTTTTTTTTTTTTTTTTTTTTTTTTTTTGGTCCTTTATCCTAGACCCTGCGAATTCTCAAATGGCCTCCAAGATATCTGCCCCCTAGTGTGTCTCCCTTGTATAATTCTCTCTACTACAGGATGGGCAAAACCTGTGGATATGGTGGGATATCACTCCAGGGATTATGGTTTTCTCATGGTAAAAAGGATCTGAGGAGACATAATTAACGGCAGAGAACTTAGGTAGGCTGAACCTTATATATATAGGCTAGCCCTTTAAATCTGGGTCTAATAGTCAGTGGCAGAAGAGCAGATATTCAAAGTAGCAGAGATGTACTCCCCCAGCCTTGAAGGAGCAACTGATATGCTGTGGAGAGGTCCACATGAGAGGTAATGGCAGGTCCTCTCTAATAGCAGACAGTCTAGCTCAACAGCCAGCAAGGAAACAAGATCATCATCAGTCCTACAATCACAGGGAACTAAATCCTGTCAACATTCTGAATGAGCTTGGAAGAAAGCCATGAGGTAATAAGATAGTAGCCCCAAAGATCCCCTTGAAATCTTCCAAGTAAACTCCTGAGCAAAGGATTCAGTGATGCTATGCCAAAATTCTGACCCAGGGAATATGTGAGGTCATATATTTGCATTTTCAGCTGCTAATTAGGGTCATTTGTTATGCAGCAATAGAAAACTGATATAAACGCTTTCACTTTGAGGCAGAAAGGATCTAAGTTAATCCTGATAAACCCTGACTCCCAGTATGTATGTGGTGTGTGTAATCCCCTCTTGTTAAGTATGAGTGTGGCCTGAGACTTGCTTCTAATAATCGAATATGGCAAAGGTAATGATGTTACTTTTGTGATTGCCATACATTGTATAAGTTTCTCTCTCAGCAGGCTGAACTCAGAGAGAGTCCCTCTTGCTGGTGTTGAGGGTGTGAGCTACCAGTCTGTGAAAGGAAGGGTCCAAGGAGACAGTCATGTGGAATTGCCAGCAGCTTCTAGGAGCAGACAGCCAGCATGAAAATGGAGAATTCAGTCCTACAACTGCAAAAAGATGAATTCATCCAATATCCTGAGGGAACAAGGAAGATCTTTCACCAGTGGAGATCTGATGAGTCTGTAGCTATAGCTGTATTTCACCTAGATTACAGCCTTCTGAAACTCTAAACAGAGAACCTAAAACTGATAATATGAGTCAGAGAGAAAGTATTATGACTATTGGTGTTTAGAGTGTTATTTCCTGAACCACTGGACTTATTTTAAAAACTTAAACAGAAGCTCCATTTGAGAAGTCTTATTTAAGTGTTAGAAGATTCATTTACTGTTGAAATAGAAAATCTATATATCAGAATAACATTTTTAAAGATAGTAATCTATTAAATTCATTCCTTTTTTACATTTTTACATTCCTTTTCCCCTTTTAAGCCCATAGATTATGTCACTGAGATCCATTATCATAAAAGAACCTGACAGAATAGAAAGCAGAAAAATATGTGAGTCTTGTGGATGCAGTGGCTCACCGCCGTAATCCCTGCACTTTGAGAGGCTGAGGCAGGAGAATTGCTTGAGGTCAGGAGTTAGAGATCAGCCTGGGCTACAAAGGGAGACACTGTTTCTACAAAACTATAAAAATTTAAAAATTAGCCAGGTGTAGTGGCACACACCTGTAGTCCTAGCCACTCGAGAGGCCGAGGCAGAAGGACTGCTTGAGCCCAGGAGTTCAAGGCTGCCATGAGCTATGACTGTGCTACTGCACTCCAGCCTGGGGGTCAAAGCGACACTCTGTCTCTAAAAACAAACAAAAAATATGAGTCTCTGACTTGGGTATTCCAGAAGTTTTCCTCTTTTATAACATTTAGAGGGTTTAGAGAATATTATTCAGAAAAGATATCAAGGATGCATAAGAAAAAATTTGAAAGAGGAAACCTTATAGGCCTTAATTGCACCCTGTCTGCTCTTCTGTTCGTTACATGACAACGGAGTGAAGGAATAATAACATCATACATTTTGTTTCTGAGAATATGTATTAACTATCATTTTGAAATACAGAAAACTGCTAAATAACAGGAACACAAAACATCCTTTAGAATTTGCCCTCATACATTTATTTTGGTTTTTCCAATATTTGAGAAGACTCTCACTGATCCTTGCCAAATGTCATCATAAGACATTTCAAAGATATATGAGTTTTCATTATCACATAACCAGAGATTTTCTGAGTAAACATACTTTTTGAAAAAATATTTGTTAGAAATTCTGCAAAAACCTCAAAAATCTAACTTCCCTTATGTAAAGGATGGGTGTTCCATCTAAACCAATGCAGTTCACAGTTGTCATATCTCAGTGTCCCTCAGTTTTACATATGACAGATGAAAACTTCTCTGCGTAACCACAAATTGTTAGCCTAGAAAGTGACATAACTTCAACCCAGGACAGTTCATAATACAGAATCGCTCTAAGGGCTATCTGCATAAGAGCTCAAGTCTGAGTAGTTCTTTCTCCAGAAAGAAGACCTAAGCACTTCCAACATCATCTATTTATTTGATTACTCCCCTGTGGCTACAAAGTCCTTTCCAGCAAAAACTACAACTATTTATATAACACTTTGAAGTTCACAGAGTGGGTGTGCATGCATTACACCACCTGATTCTTTTGGCAGTCCCTGATGATAACAAAGGCAAGGCTTATTGTACAATGTTATAATTACTGGAGAGGAGATGGGTGAAGGTGGCTTCCTCAAGATGATATAGCAGGACAGTGATTGAGTTTAAGTGCAAACCAAATCTTAAGAGTGACATCTCATATTATTCTTTCATTTTTTTTTCCATATTTCCATGGTTTGGTCTACTGAGAGTTTAGGGAACTTAGAATGGTGAACAAGGAAAAGGTGAAATTTTGTTTGTCTGTTTCTTTGATCCAAAGAATTGCTATTTTAAGATCCACAGAGATCATCTTAATTTACGTAGGACACACCAAAGCAATAGCAGGCTACTTTTTAAAATAATATATAAAAAACAGGATTTGTATGTAACCTGAGTTCTAGACAGTTTTATTTGAATACAAACAGCAACCATTACGTTTGAGAAACGTTTTAGAAAAAGGCAGAGATGTATAGCCTTTGCTCAGAAAAAAACAGGTGACACCTCATTTTCAAAGCAGACTCACACAAGGTAAAGATTTTTTCACATTTTATGGAGGGGGCTCTGGGTACACAGTTTTCCACACAGCAGGGTTCCCCAACCCCCGGATCATAGACTGATACCAGTCTATGACCTGTTAGGAGCCGGGCCATACAGCAGGTGAGCAGCAGACAGTGAACAAAGCTTCATTGGTATTTACAGCCTCTCCCCATTGCTCGTTAATATTATCACCTGAGGTCCACCTCCTGCCAGATGAGCGGTGGCATGAGATTCTCAGATGAGCATGAACCCTATTGTCATCTGTGAATCGAGGGACCTAGGTTGTGCGCTCCTTATGAGAATCTAGTGCCTGATGATCTGTCACTGTCTCCCATCACCCCAAGATGGAGCTGCCTAGTTGCAGGAAAACAAGCTCAGGGGTCCCACTGATTCTACGTTACGTGAATTGTATAATTTTTTATTATGTATGACAATGTAATTACAGAAATGAAGTGCACAGTAAATATTATGTGCTTGATTCATCCTGAAACCATCATCCTCCTCACCACCGTATGAGGAAAAATTACTTTCTTTGAAACCTGCAATTGGTGCCAAAAAAGTTGAGGGCTGCAGTTGTGTAGTATTAACTTAGCTTAAGTAAACAATAAGGGAATAGTACATAAAGACTGAAAAGTGTAGCTAATTGACCAAATAGGGCACTGGGTAGTGATGGGAATGAGGGAAAATGTCCCTAGTTAATAGGACTCTCAGAGTTTTATAATCAATGTTAGTAATGTTTTATTATGTAGAACATTTTCATTTTATTCTTTTTTGAAATTTTCCCTGAGTCAGATTAAATGTTTTCTTGCTGACCTGTAGAAATATGCCAAACAAAGAACTATCTCCCACTTGAAATAATAAGCATGAAACTCTAAAACTGTGGGTATAATAAAGCAGCAGAAATCTCGATTGAATAACCTAACACAAATTATACAGTTCCTTGGCACTGCAGGTATTATAAAGGAGGTAATTACGTTCAAGATTTTAGGAAATTTAGCTTATAACAATTGGAAAATAAAAATTCACTAATTTAGACTTCTCCTGGGGAGAGAGTAGTATTTGGCTTTAAGTTGTTAATTACTGTGTTCTGTTGAGCTTTCCAGGCTGTGTGGTAGACTCCCCACTTGACTGTGGAGTCACTGAGCTTAAAGAATGAGCATTCCTGCCACTAAATCCGGTTGCTGCCACGCAACAAATACTTAAGTGTGTGTGTGTTTTTTTTTTCTTATTTTTTAAATTAAAATTCAAGTTTATTTTAAAATCACATATATTTTGCTTTAAGAAGAAGATGTAGCCCTACCGACCATCTTTAACTCTCAAATATTCCAAGCACATTTTTGGAAACTTGCACCAACATTTAAATATCAGTGGTTCATTAGTTTAAAAGTACTACCTCTTCTTTCAAACTTTTATTTTAATGTCAGAGGTACAAGTGCAGGATTATTACATTAGTAAACAGTATGGCGATTTCTCAAAGACCTAAAGACAGAAATACCATTCGACACTGCAATCCTCCCAAAAGGATATAAATCATTCTGTTATAAAGACACATGCATGTGTATGTTCATTGCTGCACTATTCACAATAGCAAATACATGGTATCAATCTAAATGACCATTAATATATACTGGATGAAGAAAATGTTGTACATATATACCATGGAATACTATGTAGCTACAAAAAGAATGACATCATGTCTTTAAGGATAATGGCCTCCAGCCATTATCCTTAGCAAACTAACACAGGAACAGGAAACCAAATACTGCACGTTCTCACTTATAAGTGGGAGCTAAAGGATGAAAACTCATGGGCATATAGGGAAACAATACACACTGGGGCCTATTGGAGGGTGGAGAATGGGAGGAGGGGGAAGATCAGGAAAAATAACTAATGAGTATCAAGCTTAATACCTAGGTGGGGAAATATTCTGTATAACAAACCTACATGTCACAAGTGGTTTTGTTGTTGTTGTTGTTGTTGTTGTTGTTGTTTGGTTTGGTTTTGGTTTTCCTGAATGAGTTAGAATAACTTTAAATGTGTGATGTAGACTTTAACGTTCTGGCAGAGACAATAAGGATTCTGCATATAGTAGTTTCATATTCAGTATTTTTATATTGGTTATATATGTGACATGTAAGAAGATGGTATAATGGCTTCTTATTAATAATGGCAGTTAATTGGGCACTATGCTCAGAACTTAGGTGATGGAATCAATCATACCTAAAACCTTAGCATCACACAATACACCCAGGTAACAAACCTGCCGATGTACCCGTGAACCTAAAATAAAAATTAAAATTGTAAAAAAAAAAAAAAAAAAAAAAAAAAAAAAAGTAAACATGTTACAGACAGAAAACAACATATTTAAATATAATAGAATGATTCTACATAACAATTAAATAATGCTATCATAGCTCTTAGAAAAATGTTTCCAAAAACTATTTTAAGATACCCTTAGTTCTTATTAGATTTGTTCCATAAATTAAAAAAAAACAGCCAATAATATAGTATCAGATATAGCATGAAAGTAACTTTAGAACAAGAATCCACATTTCCGTTTATCTCCCTAAATGAATTTTACCACTTTAAATACTGACAATTTGTTTAAATAAAAAGCTAATTTGAGGATGTTGGAAACATAGAAATCATTCCTGAAAACATCACATTAAGCAACTGAGTTTGTAGTAAGTTCCATATAAAAGCCAGCTAACCCAATTTTGCAAATTGCTTGAAATTGCAGATGAAGATATTAACAATTCTTTTATTAAAGGATAAAGTGACCATAATACCCAAGGCAATACGCTGATTAAAGCAGGTGCAATGGAAGATAACCCATAAGCTTCATAATTCCTTGGATAATAGATCAGTGATTCACTGTAATGTGCTTATTAAGCAATATGGAAAATTGGGTCAAATTAGACAGTGAGATGGAGTTGTCCATACATGACATGGCTTGTCATGGAGACAATCAGAGTGACATTACTTAACCTAAGTCTCTAGAGATAAGATAGTTGGCATCAAATTAGTCAGTTACCTAACCTTTTGGAAAATCTATGACTGTGATCATTAAAGAAAATTGCATTAAAAATGGGCAATTATAGTATTATTGTAGGGGACAAATTTTCCTTCTATAGTAAATTGAAATCTGCCTTGTTGCAGAAGTAAGGGCTTAGAAAAAGACACTAATGATTTTTGCATAAATTCATGTACCTAACACACATCGACATGGTGGCTGTTCTGGGTAGCTGTGATAAACTTGAACAATCATGGCCCTCAGAGGGTCATTGTAAGATTCTAATAATTGGTATATCAATCATATTTTTGTCAGTTTTCTGAGATGGAAATATTTAATTTTTCCATGAGGCAAAACATATATTTTTCTTTGAAAAGATGACATGAAATGGAGGCATACCTGCAGGGAGTGCTACTCTGTTGACTGTTAGTTAGGGGTCACATGCTGGGAAAAGAAGCAGGGGTTTGGGAGGAGTTTTCTGGCAGCTCCTATTTAAGATTTGGTACATCAGATCATTCTTCTTCACGTATGAGGCCAACTCTGGTTGGGGATTCTGACTCATTGAGTGTAAGGACCTGATACTGTCTTGCTTGGACATCTTGGGGTATCCTGACAGTCACATAGACAGGGCAAGTGAAAATATATTTGCTGAAAACAAGTAACTGCATTCTTCCTGGATGAAGAAAAATCTACTTTTGGGGAGATCTTCGGGCTCTGTGAATGATGCCACCTAATCCCTCCATTTCCCTGTACCCTCCAGTCAGTCACACCTCTGTATGGAGTGATGCTCTCAACTTTTACTCTTCCTTAGTGGTTCTCAAACCTAAATCCACATCAGAATCATCTAAAGGGTATATTAAAGCACAGATTTCTGGGACTTACTCACAGAGTTTCTGGTTTAAAAGAAGTGGGGTGTGGTCCAAAAATTTGCATTTCTAACCAGCTCCCAGATGATGCTGATGCAAACTTTAAAAGCTCTTGCTTCTGCATAGCTATACTGGTATAGGCTTTGATTCATTCATGTTGTCCTCATGCATTTATTGAGATATGCATTGACCATACAGTAAATTTTATAAAAATACAGATGTATATACAATGAATGTACTATAACCATGCACATTATCTTCTCCTATTCCAGTTGCTCAATGCCTTCTTGCTACCTTAACCTTCCAATATACTAATGCCTTCTCTGGCTTCTATATCCCTGAAGGAAATTCAATTTCAAAACGGTTTCTTTCCCCAGTTTTTCATTACTTTCCTTTCCCCTCCTGCAATTACAATTTCCATTTACTCAGTACAGATGATAAAGTTTATGTGCAACGAAGAAAGCAGGCTACTTAAACTAATACATATTACTAGTGCTTGAGACCTGGTTTGAGTGTTCACATTTAAAACGATGCCTCTGACCCAACATCAATTTCAAAAGCTGTGACATCATGAAGTGAAAACTGTCAGGTCCTTGAGATACATTTCCTCATTCATACCTCCTATCACTGGGCATGACTAGTCAACACTGAAGATGATTCATCTAGATACACAGCACTGAACAAAATGAATTGGTTGAGACTATTTGAGATATTTAATAACTCCATACAATCTCTATAAAATTTATGTTTTCAGTAATGTATTGCCATATCCCTTCAATCGAAAATTGAAAAGTTATAAGACCCCTGTGATAACCAATAAATCTGCCTAAACATCTGTTCTTATTGAGAATGTTTCAGTAGGATGTTTATATTTTTATTAGGTGAAAATATTATCTTTGCTATAATCTGAATGTTTGGGTCCACCCAAAATGCTTATGCACAAATTCTAAACTTCAAGATGTTGGTAGTAGGAGGTGGTACCTTTAGAAGGTTATTGAGATGAGATCATATAAAAGAGACCCCAGAGAGCCAACTCACCTCTTCTACCATGGGAAGACCCAGCTGGAAGGCACTGTTTATGAATCAATACATGAGCCCTCACCAGACATTGAACATACCAGTGCCTTGATCTTGGATTTTCCAGCCTCTAGCTCTATAAGAAAAAAATTCCTGTTGTTTATAAGCCTCTCTGTTTATAGCATTCTTGTTAAAGCAACCCAAACCAACTAAGACAACCTCTTGCATGACAAAGAAAGCTTGCATTTTAGGTAAATATATGACACTGTTCTCCTTAGAAGTCTATATGAGAAAATTAAGAAACAGAAAAGCAGTGAACCGGAGGAATCCCAGGGCTCATTCAACCAGAGGTCATCAGCAGGACTGATTTTCAAAATTCATTACAGGTGCAAAGCACATTTTCTTAAAGAGGAGTATCCTAGGAATTTACATCAAGAGGATATCACTACTCTAAGAGAGTAAAGAAGAAAAGTGAATGTGTGATCATTTAATTAGATAGTCAGAAAATGAAACAAGAAGAATTGACAATTGTATCAAATAATAATCTGAAGAAATTAATACTTATGATGCTGATGCCTCATTACCTCCTTTTTTACTTTCTCCTTTTTCCTTTTTTCCTCTTTTTCAGCTCCTTTTCATCCTCCTTCTTCTCTCCTTATTTTATTTAAGAAAATACTTTGTATTTTGTTGTTCTTTATTTTGGCTTTGTCCAGTAAATATCATCAAATCACTAATTACCAATTTTATTCACTCATTTGCTGCTTTCAGCCAATGTCTAAACAATTGAGAACAACGCAATGCATATGGTTACTTAACGGCAAACTCTTTGAAGACCTGACTTCTACCAAAGACATTTTATCCAAAGTTGAACACTGTCTGTTCCTAAAGGTGAGAATCCGGGCAAGTCACTAAAGACTTCTCTAGGTCTCAGTTTCATCACTTAGCAAGTAGTTGGATTCGATAATTTTCAAATCTGAATCTTATATTCCATCCTGTATTTTCTGTTGGGATCACTTATTTTGCAAAATTTTTCCTAAGTTGTAATAAAAGGCTTTATCTATGCTGACTGTATACTGCTCTATAAATGTTTGCTTTCAGCACTAGTACTTGGGGCAATTCCTTTTACAAGCGGTTACTTCAGTATAAGCTGGAAATATAAACAGAACCAGCCATGCAGGCAGCATGTGAAAGATTTTTATGGTAAAATTTTGCAGAATGTATTTAGTCCATTTACATTCTCTCGCTGAAGCTTATAAAACAAGATAGGAGAGGCAGATTTTCACATTTCCTCAGGCAGAGGTCAGAAGGAACTTTCAGAGGGAACTTGAAGTTTAGGCAAAAATCCAAACACATAAAAGCACAGCCATTTTAAAACTAGTAAAAATGAACTGCTACTTGGTATAGCAGATGGCAATATTTTATGAACCGTTTTGTAACATAGAATTCTCAGCATCTACTAAAATTGAGCTTCATGAATACCATTAAAAAACCTATATTGCTTTTGCACATGGTATTTCTAAGGGAAATGCTATGTTGTGAACCTTCAAAAGAGTTTATTAAGATGTGTGAAAGGATTGCCTGATATCTACAAAGGCAGGTGACAACCAGGTCATCTTAATGCTGCAGAGGCCATTTTCCATGCTACAAAGACACCATGGTATTGAAATTACTATATCTGTGTTTTAAAGGAACTTTCTAGTTAAAAGTGTGGGAAAGTAAGGTGGATGTGATGGTTAACACCTGCAATCGCAGGGTATTGGAAGGTCAAGGCAAGAAGATCCCTTGAGGCCAGGAGGCCAGCTTGGGCAGCATAATGGGGCCTCGACTCTACAAAATAAATTAGCCAGATGAGGTGGCATGGCTCTAGTCCCAGCTACTTGGGAGGCTAAGATGGGAGAACTGTTTGAGTCTAGAAATTCAAGGCTGCAGTGAGCCATAATCGTGCCACTGCACTCCAGCCTAGCTGACAGAGTGAACACATCTCTTAAAGAAAAAAAAAAAAAGAAAGAAAAAAAAGTGTGTGATGTCAGATAAATGTTTAATGCACATTTAATCAACTAATATATGGATCTATACAATTATTGTTAAGGAATCATTTACTATAAATTGCTAGTCCATTTAGAAGGAGCAGCTACTTATCTGATTGGAGGAATTAACTTGGGGAAAGTCTGAGAAGTCTTTTGAATGGGGAAATGGCATTCATTGTGAGAAGAAAATTGCTAAACGTATTGCACTATGTATTTATAAATTCCTTCATTGGTTTCTGCCAAAAACTGTGGAAAGGAATGGCAGAATTTAGAGAAAAAAGGTTTTTAAAGCCTGTGGAGATTTTTTTTTAGTAGCAGGACATAAGGAACAGCAGGAAGAGGGGTGTTTGATTAAACTATACGTAACCAAAGACAAGGAAGGAAGAGAATTAGAGTCTAGAAGTTTGAAGACTGTGGATAAATTTGAGCAGCAGCAAAAGGTGTCAATTTCAAAATAAAAATTAAGAGCAGTGAGATGTTCCCTTTTAGAATTTTTTTTAAATGTGCATGTTATTAAGATAGTTTTAAATACACTTGTCACAGATACTAGAGGTATAATGGCTCTCATCTTTTAAATGAGAGAAATATTAATTTTATCTTTATCATTCCCTATGATTTCATATACAACATTTAAATACTCTATTTTGTTGCAAACCTTAAGTTTGTTATTTTTATAGAATTGTAACTGTCATATTCTCATGCTTTGAGTATTGTTTCATGAGCTACATATGGAATAGGGTGCTGTTTAATCATAAAAATACTTATAATCATCTGATTTATAATTTGGAATGAATGATGCTTGTTAACATTCCTAAGTGACAGATTGGTGAGAAAAATATGTTCTTTTAATCTTTCAACTCTTAGTCTAACTGAATGTGAAAGAATCCTACCCATCATCCTTTTACAAACACAGAGGTGTTGGTTAATATTTATAAGATTAGTGGCAGAAGAATTTACCTTTATTGAGAACTAATTTTACAACTATGGAAAAAGAAGCTGTGCGTGATTACTGTAGTTTATATTCATGGACCTCTTCATGGAGTAGATGTGATCATTTGCATTTTACAGCTGAAGCTGAACAGTTTGACTGAAGTTATAGGTCATGTCCAGTAAGCCATGAAGCCAGAATATGAACCTGGTACTGCCTGACGGTAAAGCCCATGTTGTTTTGATGGTATCATTTGAGCTACCACACAATGCCACTGGGCACCATTCATCTACATTATAGATATCACCTGGAGTTTGCTGCCTCCAGAAATGTTCTGTAAAATCCATTTTTTTTTTCAATTTTTTTCCCGAGAACATATATGAGGTGTGATCAAATCTCCTTTGGTAAATATGCCCTGGGAGTATGGCCCTTTGATGCATCAGGTCATTGCTAAAGTTTATTTTAAAGTAGCTCAGCCTGACTGGTAGCCCTCTGTTCAACTGAAAATAGACCCTTAAAGCCTGGGATTGCAGATTCATGCCAATAGTGGTAGAAAAGGCCACCGCATCTCCCAGTCACCCTGGGTTAAACAGTACTACAGAGCAGGAACAGAAAATTGAGTAAATTTTATCCATGAGATATTTCTTCAAATAAGCAGTAGCCCAAAGCTCTGTCTAGCAAGTAAGTAGAGATGTCATGATTCTCTCGATAAAAAGAGAACTGTTTCAATAGACAGGTGTTGCTTCTTACATCATCAGAGAGGAAGGTGGATGGATCTATATAGTAAGTATTCTACCCCTCAGCTGCCAGGCACAAATCCATCACAATCCAAAAAGGGAAGAGAAAAACAGCTTGAGTACAGCTAAATCATTCACAACAATGTCATAAGGAATTACTTCAGTGCTAAAAGCTCCAGTATAGACTTAGGAAAAAGGGCAAGAGAAACACTGACGAATAGCTTTTAAAGACTTAAAGACTAATAAACGAAGAAAAAGGTATGGGATAAGGCAAATTTTTTTTTTTTTTTTTTGAGATGGAGTCTTGCTCTGTCCCCCAACCTGGAGTGCAGTGGCATGATCTCGGCTCACTGAAACCTCTGCTTCTTGGGTTTAAGCAATTCTCCTGTCTCAGTCTTCCTAGTGCTTGCATTACAGGCCCCTGCCACCACACCTGGTTAATTTTTGTATTTTCAATAGAGATGGGGTTTCACCATGTTGGCCAGGCTGTTCTTGAACTCTTGGCCTCAAGTGATCTGCCTGCCTTAGCCTCCCAAAGTGCAGAGATTACACCACGCCCGGCCAAGGCAAAGTTGAAAAAAGTATCATGTGGGAATACTCTTCCTTTAACCCTCTGAGAGGATTAACGGAATTCTAGTACTCGACCTAATGGTGATGCTCTTTGGGAACCTCACGTCTAACATTGTAATGAACCATCTCTTGAATTTTCTCATTTAAGTTACTGTGTCACATCTTCTTAGAATAAAATCAGCAAAAATTTTGGAACTAGTTGCATAAACAAATATTTATGAAAGAGGTATCTGAAGAATACTAGTGGGTTCAAGTATAAGCAACACACAGTTCATTTCCCCCTCCCCCACGGTAAATATTTGCTACCTAGTTGAGATTTTCTCTCTCTCTTTTTTTTCTTTTTTTAATGAGGGAATATATTTAATTCAAAAGATTCCAAAGCCCATTGACAGAGTGATCCTTTTAAAGTATTAGTCAGATAATGTAAATTTGTTTTGTCAAAATCTTTTCTGGCTTTCCATTTTGCTAAGAATAAAATCCAACATCCTCACCAAGGCTGCCAATAATCTGGTGAATATCTCTCCTTGACCTCTTTGTCTCTCCTTCTACTTCACACTCATTCAAATCTGGCTCTACTTGTTTTCTAGCAGTTCCTGAACAGTCCAAGCATGCTCCTACTTTAGAGCCTTTGGCATTACTATTCCTTCTGCTTTAAACTTTTTTATCACAGATATTTCCATGCCTTATTCTCTATTTTATTTTTTTCTGTGGTCAAATGTTACCTTATTAATGAACCTGGTCCTGCATACTCTATTTAAACTATCATCTCACATTACCCTTTTCTTCTTTGTGCTATGTTATATGTTACACTAGCAAGTGTTTAAAAAATATTTACTCCCTAGCTTTCCATCTTGGTGGTCAAACTGTACTCCCCATTCCTTAGCCATTTACTTGTTTAGGCTGATGATGAAAGTAGAGCTTTCAAAGCACCGTATGGTTGGGCTTGCTGTCTTGCATTTCTGACATTGCCATGAGAAGGACATGCCCATAGCCTGTTGATTCTAAGAGGAAGATGAGAGAAATGTGAAGCAGAGGAAGCCCAGCTTAACCATCTGAGTTGAGCCTAGCCCAGTTTAGTCATTTCTAATCTACAGATCCAAGAGTGAGCCCAGTTGAGATCTGTGGAGCCACCTAATTCAAACTTCAGCTGATCTTTAGCTGATTCTGGACACTTGAGCTAAATAGAGGTTTATTGCCATAGGGGACAGCTGAAATTTTAGTGACTGTTATATAGTATTTTTGTGACAATGTCCAACTGACACATCTGACTTTTTATGGCACAGTCACTATCTCACATACTATATATTTGAATGTTTACTTAACATCATGTTCCTTTTCTAGAATATATGCTCCTTGAGAAGGGCCACTTTTTTTTTTTTTTTTTTTGATTTTGCTACTTTTCTAGCACTTAGAGTATGTGTGGCCTGGCACTTAGTAATCTCTTAATAAATATTTGTGAAATAAATGATCCATTCTGTGTATTATATTGTTTAAAATATGCAGAAGGTTAGTTAGTAGTTAAGTGGATGAAGCAGACATAGTCCATGTCCTTATGGAAATTATAATCTAAATAGTTCACTGGTATAATATAATGTATCATTTAACTAAGATTAATTTAGACCTCTATAGTTATAATATTTATAGCTTCCTCTTTAGTGGCATTAACAAAACTAAGCTGCTGTTACAAGAAAAATATTTTCACATACAGTACTTCCTATAAAATTGCATGAAATTATCATGCTATTAAAATAAGCTATACTTAACATATAATCAACCTGGTATAGTATTTGTAATTCAGTTACCTCTTTTGATCTTTTTCAGAGCTCTGCAGGTGAACTTACTCTATAACCTTCTTTCTTTTCTCCCATTCTTTCTTAGTCAATTATCAATTAAATGTCTAATATTTGCAAAACACTACACATGAAATGCTTCAAGATAGTTAAAGATACACAAAAACAAGGTTACATCCTTAGGGTGTGGAAAAATAATATTCTTCTTAGTAAGACATCTAATCCCCAACAGGTTAGACATTTTAGCAAGTAAATAGGACCATCTACACTTTGTTCTAACTTATATCTGCAACCGGCATTCATAGCGTCTCTTGTCACATGAAAAAGTTTAACATTTCTTCAATGTCTCATTCTGTTTCACATCTCTTCCTTTTGCCTGTGTTAGTTTTTATATCTCCCTAAATATCATTCAACATTCTTTAACTGAAAAAGAGACTATTATTTTTACAAAACTATTACAAATGTTACCAGGAAAGCATTACCTCTATCCTCTTCCATGACTGCCTCACTTGATTTTCTATGGTAAGTTTTATGTGAATATATTTATTTCTGGTGAAAGTGGCTGTTGTTCTAGTCAGACTCTCAAAGGAAATGCTGACCTCCAAAACGTATAAATCATTCACTAGAATGTAAATCTTTATAGACAGAAATTCTATTCTATTTATTTATTACAAGAGTCGAAGAGGAAGGTATTCAGAACATACTTGTCGAAAGCAAAAAGAACTCGTTAAATAATCATGTAGGTGTGAATCCATTACATGTCAAAATGAATCGTACTAAATGACATTGTTTTATTGGCTCAAAGATGAGGTGCTTGTTGAGTTGGGGCACTCAGGTAAAAACTCAAAAGAGGCGGAACCTGAACAAGGCATGAAGATACAGGGCAGAAATAGAATAGGAGGAGCTGACAATAAGTCGTATTACATGTAGAAGAAAACAACTCAAAAAGACTGGAAGCCTGGAATGAACTTCAAATGTCCGTGGGAATCAGTCTGGATACATGTGGAGTGTTGATGTGTACTCCTTTAGAACACATTGCATTCATTTTGACAATTCCTCAGCTTTGTTGATTATGACGCCTTATGGAGCTCTCTTTTAAGTTAAATAATAAAAAAAAATTACATATTTGGATGTGTAAACACCACTGATTCTTCTCAATTCTTTGACCTTTTTAAAATTTTTATTTTCAAGACACTGACAGCATTGATCACCTCTGTCTGTTTAGCACTTTTTTCATGAGACTGACATGCTGTCCCAGTGATCACATCTATCAACATCTCTCTGATTTATTGGCTTAATAATAGGAAATCATTGGGTAGCCAAGCTCTATTTTGCTCGTACATTGACCTGTGACCTTAATCCGATGCCTTTCAATCACCTTTGTTTTTCCATATAAGACCAATTATATTGAAACATTTTAAAGAGATTATGTGACAAAAAAATGTGATATTTAAACATTTAAAATTAATTTTTCTCTCAAGTAGGTTAAAAAAAGATTATTATTCAAAAGAAATAATCATAAATTACTTCAATAATAGTGTTATAAAGCAATTGACTTATGCTACCTAAAAGCAATTTTTAAAATCAATGCAGTGGCTGGAGAAATACACAAAGTCCAATTTTTATTATTAATGTATCATGGATAGAGAGTAAGATGAGAATTGTAGTCGGCATTCCTTTGTGTAACAAATTTCTTTTATAAATCTGCACCTCTGTTTCTCTTAATAATATTATCTATTTTCAAATTCACCATTCAATGCTACTTCTTTTAGTATAAGTGAAATTAAAAACTCATAAGCTATTGAATTTTAAAAACAACAAAAATGTTTGAGACTATATATATAAACATATATTTTAAATAGTGCCATATTACAATAAAAATCAAATAGAAAATAATCATTTCTATTTTTTCTTCATACATGTTGCATATTTTTTTTCTGTCACTTTGATGGTAGGAAATGTGGCTACAGTTTTATGGAAGAAGTGATACATATGTATCAAACCACACACACCGTATCAAACCACAGAAAAATGGTAAAATGGTTTGGCTGTGTACCAACTTAAATCTCATCTTAAATTGTAGTTCCCATAACCCCACATGCAGGAAGGACATGATGGGAGGTAATTGAATCACGGGAGCGGTTACCTCCATGCTTTTCTCATGGTAGTAAATGAGTTCTCATGAGATCTGATAGGCTTTTCCCCCTTTGCTCAGCACTTCTTCCTGCCACCATGTGAAGAAAGATGTGTCTGCTTCCCCTTCTGCTATGATTGTAAGTTTCCTGAGGCCTTCCCAGTTCTGCAGAACTCTGAGTCAATTAAACCTCTTTCCTTTATAAATCGTCCAGTCTTAGGCAGTTCTTTATAGCAGCATGAGAATGGACTAATACAAATGTTAAACTTTTAGACACTCAATATTAATTTGATGAGAATTATTATATTACATAAATTGAACATAGATTTGCTTTAAATTTTTTTGAAAATTATGTAAAACTTCCATTTTGCATGTAATAATATAGAGTTTCACCAAACCGTGTGAAGAATCACAGCCTTCAGTTTTAAATATCTTCATTGGAATTACACAGAAGAGCTTTTATGTCAGGCAGTCAAGGCAGTGTGTTATAGATAGTTATCAGACTTTCCTTGTACTTTTTGCAATTCAAAGCTTACTGTTGTACCATTCAGAAAGAATATAGGCTCATAAAACGAAGGGATACATATACGGCGAAAGACTGGAAATTAAAACTACCAGAAACATCTCTAAAAATGCGTCTATTCTAACAGCAAAATAAGTGCTTCTTCTTATCCAGTTATTCAGTAAGGATTTATTTATTGCGCTGTTACCTGCCATGCCTTCTTCATATAAAATCAGCGAATAAACTGGTTGCTGCCTCCAAGTAATTTTAAATGATTACAGTATCCAGTGATACAAGGATTCACATGTTGCAACAGGAATAGAAAACAGCTGGAAGACTGATAGAGAGTCTTCCCATAAAGAATGAGCCTCTATATTTATATGTTAAAGAATGAATAAGGTTAGAAAAAGCTAGCAAATAAAAAACAAATACAAAACATCTTGTAGAAGAACATGTAAGAAAGTTTTATGGTGGCCTAAAGCTACATTATTCCTACATTCAGGAAATTAATGCACTCAGCAAAGCGTATGTATAAATAAATGGGCTTGGTATAGTAGTCAAAGGTAAGACTACAGGTATAGGAAATGCCATTGATATGTGTTATGTGAAGTAACGTGGATTGTAGCTGTTAGTCTCCAAAGGTAGCCCCCGAAAGAACCATAACTCTCAGTATTATTATGAGCAGATCCAGTGGTTCACTTTTAACCAAAGAAAATACAGTGAAAGTCAAAAGAAACATGTTTCTTCTAAGGTTGCATTGTCAAGAAATTTTGTGGCTTCTACTTCAGTCTCTCGAAGTGGTTCTTGGTATGCTTCTTCTTCGAACCCAGAAGCCCAAGTCACGTGGAGAGCCTTCAGTAGACAACCCAAGCTAAGCTCCCAGACACAGCAGTGAGTCGTATGTGAGCCATTTTGGTTGTACAGCTTACTGAAGCCTTCAGATGTCTGTAATCCTGGTCAACATCTAACTGCAACCCTAAAAGAATCCCAAGCAACAACTGACCAGAAGAGCTTTGTCAACCCTTGGGATGATGAGAAATAATAAATCTTGGTTCGTCATCACTAAGTTTTAGAGAGATCTGCTTCATAGCAGTGTGTAACTGAAATAGAATTCACTTAACAATTTTAAATCTGGACTGCATTTAGGAAAATCACTCTAGTCGTGAAACCAATGATAAAACAAAGGAAGACCTCAAAGGCAGCCATACTAGTTATTGCAGAAACCTGGAAACATTTGATGAGGATTTGAATGTAAGACAATGGAATGGAGCTGATCTAAGAGATAATAAGACATATAATTTGCAGGACCTGATGCCTTGACATCTCACAGGATCTGTGTGTAGAAGGAAGCAAAAGTAAGGGTCTAAGCTGACTTGCAAAATAGTATATTTGACTTCACTTTTCTTTACTCATTCAGTACTCAGATGTGTATTGAATCCTGGTATCTGTGAGAAGTGTAAGCAAAAAGGAGAAAGTTTACTGGATCTCATAGATCTTACAGTATAGTAAGAGAAGATAAAATATAATTACGTCATCCCCTAAAATCACTGAGGTTACTATTGTAGAGGAAAAGAAGCCAGCAAAAGTAGATCAAGCCCTGGGTTTGGGAGTAGAAAGTAGGTAGAGAATTCTGTGACTAACTAGAGGGATCTCAAAGATGATGTGCAGTCATCTGAACCAGTGAGAACAGTTATTCTACATTGTAAAAATTAAAAAAAAAAAACAAACACAGGGTGAATGACACATTCAGGAAATTAAAAGAAGAAAAGGGAAAAGAGCTATAGCAAAGAGAGAGATGTGGGTGGAGAGTATAAGTCAGGGCTCAAGTGAGTAGGCAGGGGCAAAATCTTATAATCCTTGCCAGCCTTTTAATAGAGTTTGTATTTATTCTAATAGGTTGTAGAACTCATCAAATGGGTTTTGGAAGCAGTTTGACACCAGTTTTTTCTCTCCACTGTATCATTCTGGCTTTAGTGCAGAGGACAAATTGAGGAATGACCAGAGTTAATATGGGGGTACTGGCGAGTAGTTTACTACAGTAAGAACATTACAGCACCTGACATATATTAGTAGTCAATGAGTCAATAAATATTAGCAATCATCATCTTCATTATTGTCATCATCATCATCGTTGTCGTTGTCATCTTCAGCTAAATGAGGGAGACTACGAGCAGACCGATTCAAAATTCATTTTATCGTAATATAAAAAGTGACGGCCATTTGACTGTGGGGTAGGGGAAAAAGCAGTAGGTTTCACTTATTTATTTACTTAATTAATTAATAAAGAAGTAAATAAAATGACTTCTGGGCCCAGGTACATGCAACAGGATCAAGGGTGATAGCAATTTGTAAGCGCAGATGACGATGAGTTCTGTTTGGAATATGATGAGGCAGAGATTCCCCTTAGAAATAAAAAGGAGATGTCAAGTAGGAACTTGAATATTAAGAAAAGTAGCATGTGGCTAAAGAGAGAAATGTCCGGTGGCAGCTGAAGCTGTAGATATAAGCTTGTCTAGGTACAGGGTGAATGGTGAGAAAAAAGGTTTAAACTTGAGTTGTGAGGAAATCCAACACTGAATGACAAATAGAACAGGTTAGGACACGGGAGAGAAAAACCAGGTACGTGGGCTGTCAGTAAAGGGAAGAGTTTTTCAGGGAGGAGGGTGTTACCTACACAGGTGTTGCTGAGAAATAAGGACAGGTATGATTAATGTTGAACATAGCAGGAAAATATTTGTTAAATGATAAGGACAAAGGCCACATTGGGGAAACGTAAGAACTGAGTCAGACGATAAAAGGTGGAGAGAGAAAGACTGAGGCTCTTTTCAGATGGGTGGCTATAAAGGGGAGGGGCAAGAAGTTGAGTAAGAAAAATCTTGTTATTGTATCCTTTCATTGCTTTTGCAGTGTTGGAGAGCGTGCTTTAAGGTTGATGGAAAGGTTCTAAGTGAAAAGAGGCAATGAATAAACAGGAGACAGGATAATTAATTGCCAGTGTCCCTATAAAGTATAGCTTTATTGTTTCCAATGCCAAAGGTAGTTATTTGTTTCAGGTGCTGACAATGGAGTCAATTCCCATATTTGAATCCTCACTTTGCCTATTGCTATCCGATGTAGCTTTGAACAATTTACTTAACCCTTTTCAGGCTATAACTCTTCACATCCCAAACAGAGGCAATAACAGTTTCTGTATGGAAGGAATATCTGAGGATTTGATGAGTAATTCACAATTTAAATGATGATTTTAACACATAGATTGGTATATTAGGGGCTATTGTAAATGATGATTTCTATAGTTATTTCTTCTTGCTAAAAAACTGTCAGGGATATACCTTGGTATTTTATTCCTCTTTGAGCTAAGCTCATATTTTTAAAAATATGTTTTAAAGACTACTTATGATACTTCAAATACATTGCTACTGAATGCTCAAAATATTATAAACACAGAGTCTAAAAACCTCTTAAGTGCAATATGCTATCATTTGAGAAAAATCCTTATCAAACATTATTAACATTAACCTATACCACAATTTGTCTATTCACTACTAGTTATAATAGTCTAATTTTAATATTTTAAAGGTTGTTCTGTTTTTCTCACTAGTCCACACAAAGCCCAATATACTTCATGTTTCCTTCCTCCATCATGTAACAACACCAACTAGATAGAATATATGGCTGTCAGGGTCACTGCTGGAGAGGAACAGAGGAATGAAGAAAACAAGCTGGCTGTTAACTTGTCTGGCTCAGAAATGGCACATGTGACTTCTAATGATCTTTCCACCAAAACTAGTCACATGCTCCTGACTTGACATCAAGGGAGAACTGGGGATATAGGAAACACATGAACTATTTGGCGAGCACCGCCTCTTTCTGCCACATTTCTAAACATGTGTATTTTATTACTTGACACATTATTTAAATGATAGAAACATGGAAAGAAATACTGGCATAACTTTGGATATCTAAATGTTGGTATTTTTTTCTTAACTTTCTGTAAGAAACACATTTTATATAGTAATCATGAGCTTTTAAAAATAATAATTATCTTTAGTTGTCTTAAAATTAGAAACCAATAATGGCTGCATTATTATCTTTAAAAATAAAGGACAAGTCTAGTGCCTCTTCATTTTGTATCTGTCATCCAACGGCTTGGTTAAAAAATGGTAAGATTTAGGCCCGGCGTGGTAGCTCACGTATGTAATCCCTGCACTTTGGGAGGCAGAGGCGGGTGGATCACGAGGTCAAGAGATCGAGACCATCCTGGTCAACATGGTGAAACCCCGTCTCTAGTAAAAATAAAAAAAATTAGCTGGGCATGGTGGTGCATGCCTGTAATCCCAGCTACTCAGGAGGCTGAGGCAGGAGAATTGCCTGAACCCAGGAGGTGGAGGTTGTGGTGAGCCGAGATCGCGCCATTGCACTCCAGCCTGGGTAACGAGAGTGAAACCCCGTCTCAAAAAAAAAAAAAAAAAAAAAAAAAAAAAAGTAAGATATAGAGATCTTACCAACTGATCTTACTAAACATAAACATATATAATACACCCCGCTTTGGTCCTTTTTTTTTTTTTTTTTTTTTTTTTCAAGTGGAGTCTCTGTTGCTCAGGCTGGAGTGCAGTGGTGCAATCTTGGCTCACTGCAACCTCCACCTCTCAGGTTCAAGCGGTTCTCCGACTTCAGCCTACTGAGTAGCTGGGATTACAGGCATGTGCCACCATACCCAGCTAATTTTTGTATTTTTAGTAGAGATGGGTTACACCATGTTGGCCAGGCTGGTCTCCATCTACTGACCTCATGAGCCACCGTATCCAGCCCATTTTGGTCCTTTTTTTTTTTTTTTTTTTTTTTTTTTTTTTAGAACACAATTGCATTGGGTAGTATACTGTTTTTCAGCTATCCTGAAACTATTAATAGTTCATAACTGTCCTAAAATTTTATCTATTAAAATACTACGACACCTCAGCATGATGCTTGTTTTCTAAACAGAAACAAATTCATATTCTTACATATATGAAGCTTAGAGTTAAAGCAAATTCAATTTCATGATAGTCAATGATGATAGGAGTGCAATACTGTGAATTCAGTGACTGATGGGCAATGAGAAAGGACCTTATATATCTAAAGATTAGTTATTACAGAGGGTCCCTAATGTTCTGAATATGCAAAATTCAATGTCAGCAATGTAACCTGCATATCTGAGACACACATTGTCAAAATGAAACATGCTGAAGGCTAACCAGAGCTTTCTAATAGGAAATGATGGGTCACCAAAAAATAGTCTCCAGAAGCTGATATGAAAGAATCATAAGGAATACAAATAAAAATATTGATTATCAGATGATAATATTTATGAGCAACAAGTGTTTCATTGTACACCATCACACATTCATATTATGGTTCCTCTTTAAATCATTTCCATGATTTAAAGAATTGCATACAATTTTTTTATTGAATAAAAAATGAATAATATGTTTGATCTTGCTAAAAGCTTGTACTTTCTGAATGTTAACATACTTTATTTTGAAAGTGGCATGAAACATGCAATAATATTAATGCAGGTAATACAAGACTTAAATTAATTATTAATTTAGTTTATAAAAGCAAATAATAGAAATGATGAAGCCCAGGTATTACTACTTCCACCTGACAACAAATGAATTAATATTGTAAATTCTTAGTCAGAATATGCTTTTCTACCATGCTAAGATAAAGATGAGTGATATTATACGTAGGTATACAGTTTGGGGTTCTAACCTATTCAATGGTTCAGAATCATTATTGTGCATGCAATATTTTATTGCAAGAATTTTTTTAAAATATGTACATTTTATACATAAAGCATATATATGTTTTAGACAATATTACACACATGTGTGCATGCACACACATACACGCACACACACACACGGACACATATTTTAGATATTTTAACTGGTATCAGAGTGAAGAGCACAGAGTAAGAAAGGAGAAAATCTATAGTAGGAAAAAAGGCAAGATTTTTTTGTTTTTTGTTTTTTGTCTTTGCTTATCAAAGCAAAACCTCCTCACTTATGTACCAAAATAAGAGTAATTAAAATGTTTTGATTTCAATCTCCCTTTGTCAGGCAGTGGTCTTCACAATATTTGAAGGTTAACACTGCGACAATGATACACCAAGCCATCCAAACAATATATCTTCATAACAATGGACACTCTTCCAGTTAAGTAAACTGGAAAAATATGATGACATACAGAAATCATATTAAAATGATGGTTCTTCTATCTGATGAATAGCAGGAGTGCTATTTTCTCAAAGATACCATGAAAATTAGAAACATTTATCTTCAGTCAACTCTCAATTATCTACATGTAGATTATCCACTGTATGGATAATCTACTGCAATTTTAAAATTTCAAATAATTTCTTATCATCTGTCATTTTTCTGAATTAATCATCCAGTGCCTCAGTAATAAATCAAGAATCTCAAAAAAGAAAAATACAATGGATTATGGGATGGGTGGGTATAAAATGCTTTATCCTAGATCTCCATTGATTTCAAACTTTAAACTATTTTTTATTACCCACTATATTGTAATATTCACAACATTTCTTCTCTAATTGGTCAAATAATAAAATGTGAAATGTACTTTTTAACATAACTCATAATACATGTATAAGCATTCACATATACTTTTGACTAACATAAACCCTCCCAGTAGAAACATATCTTAAGATATCTGGATAGAACCTAAAAAGGAAAACCAGTTCCTGTAGATGTCTTCTATCTTCAATACCCTTTGTTCTTACACCTCAACAAAAATACAATTATGATCTATGTACTAAATATTTCTTGAGTTATTGTGTGTGTCAAACGTTAAGCTAGGCATTAGGAATGCATATACTTGTTTACCAAACCAATAGACTACCTTCTCTTGATGAGTTTATTTTCTTTTTAGAAACAGACTAGATACAAATGAATGAATAAATAAATAAATAAAATTATAGACACTCATAAAAAATGTAAAGAAGGTAATACTTGGTATTGTATAGAGATGGATGGAAGAAATAGTTTATCTAAGAGAGTCATAGGATACTGAGGAGTAATATTTTAAAAGTCTTAAAGAATTTGATGAACCTAAGGATTTGTATACATGGAGATGTGTACAGCAGTCCTTAATTAAATTACAATATTTATTCTTGAAAGCTTGAAACTAAAATTCTTAAAAACTATATTTTCTTGAAAACTAAACTTTCCCTTATTTCCAAGGAGAAATTAATTTTTTATATTGTGGTTATTTTGTTTCCACTAAAGGAGTTTTTATTATTTTTATTTTAAATTCTTAAGTCCAAATCTCTTTTTTTAAGATTCGTCTAATGGACCATTGAGCCTTACTGAGGTGGACTGAAACTGGCTGTGAGTATTTTTGAGTATGTATTGAGAGGAGTTCTAGAGACAGAGTGGTTTGCTGTAATCCTTATGGGAAGAATGAAGAGGAAGAGAAGACAAAGGAAGCTAAATCCGTGGATTTGGCAGTGTGGGCCTAAACCTTGAAGTGGTTTTGTTCTGTTTCTTAGAAAGCACTTAAGATAAAAAAGCTGGAGAACACTTTCAGGTCAATTGTATATTTGGGAGTAGAGGTATTGCCCTTCCAAGGCTTTCAGTCTCCACATACTATTCATCCAATCACCATACAACTGATGTCAGTAACCTGCAGATGAGAAAGAAATTCTGTGTGCCAAAATCTTTCAGCCTTTCCTTATGAGGTCTTCCTTCTACAGCTTAGAATGATCACAAATCTGAATCTATACTTCATAACTAGATTAGGACAGTGAGAGGCCCCTGACTGTGAAACGCATTTGACACCAGAACAAGGTCTTTTCCCACTTCTGTCAATGCCCATTTCTCTTTCCAACCCCCATTCTTTTCCTTCTCTCTTCCTCTGTCTCTCTTCTTACGTATTCCAATCAAAACCTTCTATTCCATTTAATTACTGTGAAAGGACTAACAAACAGCTATGATTTTAGGTGACTTAACAGAATTAAGTTAAACAGGCCCTTACTGAGGGAGTATTTGCTCTATGGGACATGGTAAAGAGTTTCTGTTGAGCTGGAAATTGCAACTACCAGTGAGCCACTTCGTGTTTTTCATGCCAGTGGATCTGCAGGCAAAGAAAAGAGTTACTATGTTGAAGGTGGCCATAGATAACACTGAGGACCTATGGCTTTCCTGATGGGTGTATGGAGGAGTGTGTCTTGTATCTAGGACCTAGATTAGGCACTGGGTAAGTGCTTTTGTACCCAGTGGTAACTATAAACGAGCCAGTCAGAAACCACAGCCCATGAATGGAAAGACATGGGAAAGGGCTCAAATTCCCAGGGAATCAAGGTTTGGATCATTAATGCCCTAGTTCCTCCAAAAGTGAGACCCAGAGGACCACCACTGCCAGGAGAGTACTCAAGAAATCTGGGATAGATGATGGAGGTAACAGATGATGAATGTCAATTGTGAACCTAGGTTTAGCTGCAGCATGAAAGTTGTAGCCTTTTTATTTCTATTTTTTTTTTTTTGGCAAACAATGGAAACCATCATTCTCAGCAAACTGACACAAGAGCAGAAAATCAAACACCACATGTTCTCACTCATAGGCGGGTGTTGAACAATGAGAACAGATGGACACAGGGAGGGGAATATTACACACTGGGGTCCGTTGGGGGAAAATGGGGGAGGGACGGGGGGTGGGGAGGTGGGAAGAGATAGCATGGGGAGAAATGACAGATACAGGTGAGGGGACGGAAGGCAGAAAACCACACTGCCATGTGTGTACCTATGCAGCAATCTTGCATGCTCTTCACATGTACCTCCAAACCTAAAATGCAATAAAAAAAAAAAAAAAAAAAGAAAAAACAAAAGAACTTTTTTAAGATTTTTTTAGGACAATGTAAGTTACTGCTATCTGTATGTGTTGAAATTTTCCTCTCTTTTTAGGGAATAAGTTAGAGTACTGTGACTTCATACAAGATTCAAATACCGTGAAAGGATGCAAGCATATCTGAGTGGCCAGGTGTGCACAATATCCCACCCAAATTGTAGGTCGCCCCATATCCCTTGATCCTGCCTAGACCATTGAGCCTTAGGTGCTTTCGTTGTTTTCCCAGCTGGAGCAGCCTTGGTAACAGACCATGTTATCTCCATGGTACCAAATTCCTGGTCACGGCCTCCTCTTCCCTGCTATGATAAGTGGAGTACAACCATGCAATGTGGTGATGGGTAAAGTACGTGGACCTATGTACTGTTCGGACGGGGCCTGCGGATGCTAGGGCTATAAAAAACGCTAAAGTCGCCAATTTACTTGAGCTAGGCAGTGCAAAATTTGCCAAAACAGGGACAAAGAGTGGCACTATAAAGAATTGCTAAAAACTGATAGAAAGAAGAAAAAGGGCTTTCTTCAGAAGGAAATTTAACCAGTGACTTACAAACTTTTTTGACAATGACTGACAGTAATACATATAATTTACAACACACTGAAGTGTGAGTACATAACATTTTTACACATTCATACAGTTATGCATGAAGTACAGCTGAAAGTAACACACTGTATTTCCTCTTACTCCCTGTGATTTGCTCTGCTATTTTCCTTTATGTCATATCTTATTCTTTTTATTGAAAATAAAATTGCTTATCTTTGTAATCTATAATTGTATCATAAAATAAATTTAGTAAGTAATAACCAATATTTAAAAACTCAATGCATCACTGATGGTAGTGGCACATTATTTTGTGAATAATTTGTTTTAGTCATATACACCTTAATACAGATGCATGTATGTGTTTGTGTAAAGATACTGAGTTTTCATACAATGTAAAATATCAAAAAATAGGTTGAATACTTCTGCTCTAAACTGTGAAAATTCAAGTTAGAAATTGAGGAGAAAGAACTCAGTGAGTAAGCCTGAAGTCTTACACTTGAATGTAAAATTTTATCATGTTAGAATGAAAAATCAACATTTTATGAATATTTATTATTCTGTTTTTGCATTGTAATTATCTTATTTCTCCTAATATTCTTTGATAAAATCACTTTTGAAAATTCCAAGTAGATGCAGCCAGTCTGAGAAAAGCAAAAAAGAACTCTTTGAGTCACATCTAGACATAAAAAATGGCAGATATGATGTGTGTACTCAGGAGTCTAGATGTGATTGAGGTTGTTGTGGGTGGGGATGGAGGAGGAAAGAAGATTAAATAAAGAAATGAAGAACCCGAAGGGACTTAATCTGGCCCTTTGATGCTTACTTTAAAGTTCTTGATCTTATTTTCTCTGTTGTTACTTTTCAATAAAAAGTCTTCTAAGCAACTAAGGATGGCACAAATGTACCACAGGGCACAAAAAGAAAAATATTTAAAAAGGATGGACTTAGGATTTGGGGTGACAATGATCAATTTATTTACTTTACAAATTTCCGTTTACTTAGTTATACACTGTTTTTCAAAGTATAGGTGATAATTTTCATTGTTTACCAAAAGCTTCAAATAGTTTATTAAGGAAATGTTCTGAAATATTTTCAGATGAAACTCAATTAAATAACACTTTTAGAAATATCATCTTGCTTAAGAATTTCTTCTTTATCTAAAAGTCATAAAGATATTTTCCTGCTTTTTGCTAGTGCTTTAAAGCTTCATTTTTTTACCTTTAAAACTTTAAGCCACATAGATATTATTTTTAAGCATTGTGTAATAGAGTAATTTTCTCTATTTTTCATCATAATTGTTGTAATACTTTTATTGTTTCTACAATAGTGGTTGATTTAGACTAGATAACTGTCCTGGCCCAAATCTCATATTAAATTGTAACCCCAGTGCTGGAGGTAGCGCCTAGTGGGAGATGTTCGGATCACAGGCGGATCCCTCATGTTTTGGTGGTGTCTTCCTGATAGTGACATCTCGTGAGCGCTGAAGTTTAAAAGTGACAATCCCCCCCTACATCTGCCAACCTTGTTCTGCTCAGGCTATGTGAAATGCCTGCCCCCCTTCACCTTCTGCCATGATTATAAGTTTCCTAAGGCCTCCCTAGACAATAAAAAAATGAACAAAATGATAGAATATTATTAATGTTTACCTGAGTTTATCAAAGTCAGTGTACTTATATAACCCCTCCTAGTTTAATGGGAGTTTTATCTTTGCAATTGCAACATTTATCCAGTACCAGATTAATAGTGAACAAATTATGGCATTGCAGTTGGCAAGATTGGAACACCTATTGTTAGGTACTAGTGTATTTACTTAATAACACATTTTCTCATAACTAAACATCAAAGAAGGCACTGATAACTATCAATATGCTACGAATGCTTGTAACTTGTATGTAGCTTAAACATGCTAATGAGACATGTATTGTCTGATTATCAGCACAAAGAAACCCCAGCCTTTTTTATATTCATAGAGTCAGGCTGAAAAAATTATGTCTCTGGGACTTCATTCCTCACATGCATAATGAATGATTTCTCTGTCAGCAATCAATCCAAAATAGCACTGGTATAATGTACTCCACAGCCAGACATGACATGCAGACAAATAAAAACTAATATTCATTTATTTAATGAATTTACGAGTCAACATGGACACTGGCATATTAGATCACTCCTGTCTATGTGCTTGCCATGTGTTTTCTTTATTTATTTTTCCCTTTCTCTGAAAGGAATGTGTATGAAAAGTAGAACTAGTCAATGAAAGTATGGAAATTTACATCTCCTTATGGGATTACAGTAATGCATAATGTTTACTAGGATTACTGTAGAGGAAAGATAAACTTTGCTGAATTTCTAAATTTTGGAAGGAGTAAATCAATAGGCAAATATATGGAGGATAATTAATTTTTAAATTGCTAACTATATATTCAGTTTCAGAAATTGGAATGAGAACCAATAAAAATATATTTTATACTTTTTATTTTTCTAAATTAAGATTCAGAATAAAGAATACCATGAAAATTATAAATTTAATTGAATGGATAACACTGACACCATATGAAAAAGAAATGTTATAAAATAAATAATGAAAATGCAGTATTTCTCTTTTCTATGGTGGTTTAATTTTTGTGCTGTCAAATGCTATACATTCATTGGATAAAATAAAACATTTATGAAGCCTAGCTCAGTGCCAAACTAATTCTAGTTCAATTTTTTGGAAAGTAACAAAGCTGGATAGAACTAAATGTCTAAGACATAATTTTCCAAAGTATTAGGCAACAAAAATGACATGAAATATCCTACAATGAAACCATTTCATGGTGAAATAAATTTGTGAAACACTGTATCTTTATGTTTTTCTTAAACACTGAAGTAAGTTACTTAGTAAAGAACACATTTTAACTTTATTTTACCCAACAAGACCAATATTTTTCCTTTTTATACCAATCAGAAATATTCTACCAAGTGAATATTCTTTTGAGTACATTTTGTCCAAGATAAATGATTCGCTATTTATTTTGTAGTAGATGTTTGAAGATAACGTTACATAAAGGTTGTTTTCTAGAATGTTGAATCATTTTTACCTGTTATATATATATATATATATCATATAGCAATGATGTTTACATTCTATGTATATTCCTAAATTGTTGATCATCTCTTGTCATAGTGAAAAAAATCTTTTTCAATCTTTAAAAAAAATTATTCAATATGTGCTTCTTGTGTGCCAGGCACTGAGCTAAATGCTATATAATTATATTTAATTAATTCTTCCCAATGAATAACACTTGATGGAAAAGATAATCTGGTTTTACAGTGAAGAAACTGGAACTTAGGAAAGTTAATTTCATCCTTTACTGTCCAAATTTAGCAGTCAGTAAAGGATGAAATTATTGTTCAACCTGATTTTACCCCAACGTTCTGATCACCATGCTCTCCTGACCTCCAACCACATTTTAACCTCAGAGTTATATTCAGTTAAGGTTGAACAGATGCCTGGATTTCTTACATGTTTTCATCACATACACCTCCATCTATGCTAATGATGCTTTCTTTGGCAGATGTCAACTCCAGCCCCTTTCCAATCGACAAAGTAAAATTATTCTTCTTTGGCTTAAAGTAAGTTTTAACCTAATAACTTTTTTCAAAACTAACAAATTATTTGTATTTCTTTCCACTTTTCAGTGGAATAATGGAATGGCTTTTTTTAAAAAACAACTCTGTTATGATGTTTGTTTTGAGAGCAATAAGAAAACTGACAGTTCAGGATTCCAGATTTTGATTTCTAATTACTCACAAAAGGTTTCTTAAGTGAATGAATGAATTAATGAAAGGGTGAGATAATTAATAGATGAATAACATTAACCAAATTTGCTGAAAGGCATCTCTTCCTCATCAATTTTAGTGTCTTTGGAAAAACACATAGCCCTTTATAAATAGCATAGAAATGAGCATGGCCCAGGTGATGATAGGCACTCACGTGCTTTTTGGGCTCTGCAATTCCACACAGAGGTCATTATTTCTCTAGGCCTTATTTTCTTTTTCTGTGGTAGAGTCAATTCATACATTCATTCTGTTCAGGAATGAAGCTTTTATTGGGGAGCTATTTCCTACCAAGTACCGAATGGTAACTACTAAATCATATGTTGTAAAATACAGATTCATTTTTTAGAGGATAATTAGGGTAACCTTCTGTTTTTTAAAATCCAAAGGTACCTAATTGCATGTCCATGACATGTTTGGCAGGACACATTACCAACTAACAAGGTTTATTTGATTTTATGATCTCTTAAAAATAAGCTGGAAGTGAAAAACAAATTAATATTAATATTTCTTAGGTTTAATAGTATAACAATAAAATATTCTGTCAACAAAGTATTAGGGGTTGAGGGAAATATTTAGAAAGAGCAACCTTTGCAAGTTTTGAATTATATTCTTACATACATTAGAATTCAGTCATATGCACACACATACACACACACAAACCCAGAAAAAACTTTGTACTTTAACCATACCAACATAAATCCTACATAAAGGAGAAATAATAGATATGAGTTCTCAAGGAAAAATTACAAACAGGTTCTTCTCTTTCTTGATAGTATTACAACCTTCTTGTAGCTAAGAGGAGCTTTTTCCAGTTTGTTAAGCATCCCTCTGTCTCATCTTCCCTCTATTCATTTTCATACCCTATAATCCATAGGAAAGAATTTGCTTAGTCATAAATGATTTTCCCTCTCTGGCGTTATTATTTTGACTTCTGAGGAATAGAGATTGAATCTAACAATTTAGGAATCCAAATGCTTATGACATTGTAATAATTTAATGATTTATGAAGTGTCTTTCCTTGATCTCAAATTGCTTAATGGAATTATAAAGACCGCCTGCAGAGTAGGCGGTCACATCACTGTCCCCCAGTCACCTGGAGTGGCTAATAGAGAAACAGCCATTGCTTTTGAACAGCAAAATTTCAAATAATTCTAAGGATAACACCATAGGTCATAATTTGATAAAATCTTCTATAGTAATAAATTTCATAGATGGCAAATGTGGGAAATTATTAGAAATTAATGATTGAACAGCTACGATAAGATTTTCTTGGAAAGGAACAATCAATGTTTCTTGAGGTCACATTTTTCTTTTTTCGTGATTTTAAAATAAAGATGTATTATTAATTTCTTTATGATTTAAAAGAAATAAATTGTTCAACTTCTCTAGATAAGTGGCATTTAGTGGCAGAGGTACCTGGTATATTTTTTAAGAATCAAGCCGGGCGCGGTGGCTCACGCCTGTAATCCCAGCACTTTGGGAGGCTGAGGCGGGCGGATCACGAGGTCAAGAGATCAAGACCATCCTGGTCAACATGGTGAAACCCCGTCTCTACTAAAAATACAAAACATTAGCTGGGCATGGTGGCGTGTGCCTGTAATCCCAGCTAGTCGGGAGGCTGAGGCAGGAGAATTGCCTGAACCCAGGAGGCGGAGGTTGCGGTGAGCCGAGATCCCGCCATTGCACTCCAGCCTGGGTAACAAGAGCGAAACTCCGTCTCAAAAAAAAAAAAAAAAAAAAAAAAAAAAAAAAAAGAATCAAAAGTAGGGTTATGCTTCTATTTAACCTACTACAAAAACAGGAACGAATAATGCTGTTTGTGTATATATAAGTAGACATTGCTAGTATTCACCGATATTTAGTTATTCATCACTTACAGGTACAAGGAGACCTCATTCTCATCTGTGTCTTACAACTGGAAGAGCCCACATGACAGATCTGATGGGTTGTAAGGTAAGTAACATGCCTCACCTTCAGATGAAAGCACTGAAGAGCTTTGTGTTAATTTCCTAGTGTTTCCTGCTGTTATACAACCTACTACAGAAGCCTGGAACCCTGAATGGCAATGTGGAGAACAGCCTGTGGCCACTGTAGAATTTAAATGAGAGGCAAATTAACCTTTGAAGCTAAGCCACTCAAATCTTGTGGTTGAATGCTACCACAGGACAACCTGGCCCATTATGAATCATATCACAGATATATTAAAAATATTTAAAACCTTATCTCTAATGAAAATACTCTCACACTTTTTTTTGAAAATGTCTTAAAATATTTTTTAAATTCTTGAAAGTAAAAAATATATTTCAAATGCAAGCATTTGTAATTTGAATTTTTTTTACTGTTTCATCTTCTTTGTAGATCTTCATTAACAGAATAGCTCAACAATGAATACAATAAATACTTTCAACAAATGTCAGTAATATTTAAAGTTACATAGCTTCATCACAAAGCCAATTGTTTAAAAATTTCATGAGCAGGGTGCAGTGACATTTGCCTATAATCCCAGCTACTCAAGAGGATGATGCTGGAATATTACTTGAGTGCAGGAGTTTGAGAGCAGCCTGGAAACATAGCAGGCCCCCCACAGTTTTAAAAATCATAGAATAAAATTAAAATTTTCATCATTCTCTTCTGCCAGGTTTAAAATCTTTTACTTTTAAAATTTCAGAAAGCATCCTAAGCAATGAGTTTTGATTAAAAGAAGAGATAAATTTTATGACTGAAAATTAGTTATAAAACTTAAAATTTTAATAGCTATAAAACTTTATTAAAGGTGAGTGTATCTTAAACATCACAATTTACTGAAATTTCCCAGTCTTTTAATTTGCTCTTTTAGACTTTATTGTAAACACCTAAATTCTTAGTCAATTCTTTATTCCAGAACCCATTTCTGCTTGGTTATCCAGTCTTCTACTTCTATCAGCTTTGTAAATCATAAAACCCCAGGGCTAAGAATACTTGTAAAGAGACCTACCTACTCTTTTTCCAAACTTCTGATGTGTTGGGTGTTTATATTATCTGGTATTAACAATAGAAACAATGTTCATGATGATTAAGATTATTTCAATAAATTACTTTTCCAACTATCGGACTCCTTAAATTCACTTTTGTACTTAATGTAGTGTAAACCTGTCTATTGCTTGTTTATTCCAGGGTCAAAAACATTTTTCCATTTCTATATTTGCAGCAAGTATAAGCAGGTGGAATATTTACTATGTTGTAAATATCCAGTATATGCAATAAACTCAACCTCTCTAAAATGTTTATCCACGATTCCTTTATGAGCAACCTAATGATGCCGAACCAGTATTTAAAGAGTCTCTTCAACGTAAATGCCCTATTTTGTGCTCCCTAATTTAGCTTCACTGTTCCAGAAGTAAAATCTAAAGATTATACTACAGATCATGGAAAACAAACACTGTTTTGGGGGGAACAAAAAACTGATTTATAATATGTGTACAATTTTAACCACAGGAACTGTAGCTACAGGGTTGCCAATCAGCCATGCACATCCAGCAGCTCTAAGAAATCCTGCAAACCAGTTAAACCAAGTCTGGCTAAGAAATTTCTTGTGAAATATATAAATGCAGAGAGTTACCCCCACCCTAGCAGCTAGGGTAGCAAATTTTAGGAATGAAATAGTTCTTTACATTCACCCATGATTAGTATGTCTTTCCTATTAGAAAGCTTATTTGTGAATGCAAAAGAATCTATCATAGTGTCCTACATAGTGAAGTATGTATAATGGTAGTCTCCCTGTAAAATGAAGGAGAGAGAGAAAAATGTTTCAATTTTATTCATATACTTCTTTTTAATTTTCATTTTTGGATGTAATATATAAAAATATGTAGCAGTGCAACATGTACAGTATATCATGTTTACATAATTTTAAATACATACATTTGGTAATTTCAAAACATTTTTACTACAAAGGGGACATTTTCATGTTTTGAGATCCTTGTTCCATTATATGAATGGAAAATCAAGATATTCTTAATTATTTGTGAATGAAAAATCATTTAAAAATGGACTTTAAAATGTATATTTCCATTGTTCTTTATAATTTATAATTTGCTTCAGTAAGACTATATCCCTTGTATGGAACATATTGTCTCAAAGCTACTGTTTCTTTTAGGGTCCAGGTTGGTCATAATGAATGGGGACACAGTGATTTAGACTTGCATTAGCCTAGGGATCCCACCACTTCCTACTTGCAGAACCTTGGGTACTTTGCCCTGAAGTTGAGTTTTCATCAGCAAAATGGGGAATAATTAGGTTGACCTTTTAGGATTATTGTGAGAAATAATATGGATTAACAAATGTAAAGTCTGGTTCAGAGTAAGGGCCTGACAAAGCTTAGCTAAAATAAAGTCTTAGTTGGTTCCAACAATTGTATGTACTTCTTAAACATGTTTGGAAGGATTCTTGAAGCCTAGATTTTCTAAGGGCTATGAAAGGAATATCTATGGAACTGTTTAGTAACAGTAATAGAGATCATAAACAGATGAAGCAAATTATAAAATTTCGGGTAGATAACAACCTGCTATTAATCAGCAATCTCATTTTGCCCATGGTGAATGAGCTGTGGTGTTCATGATCTCAGATATACATTTTTCTCCCAGGAAACCATGAACACACTGCTAATGTTTTGGCCATTTCCTTGTATTAAAACTCATTATCAGTTGCAAGATATATCAGATTTCTACATTTGAAGTACAGAGAGCTGCTCTCTCAAGACAAATTCAGTGTGCATATTTACATAAAATATTCTTGTTATTCTCAAATTTGCTACCATGCATATTCATGCACAAGAGAATTTTCTGGAAAGTGGCTCACCTTGAAAGACTCTTTCAAAACCCTTTCAGCTTGGAAAACTATTTTTATAAAATAAAGGAGAATATTTTGAAGCTTCCTTGGCTTTAAGCAAAAAAGATTATCTATTAAAGTGTTACTAAGTGCCTCAGCTTCCTTTTCTTCTCTAGTTTTGCTATAGCTTCATTTCTCTGTGGTTGTTATCCTCTCAATTTCAAGTGACTAGACCATTCGAAGTTAGAAAACATACACTTTTCATTAAATGTTGACAATTTGGAGATTTTTTTGATGGTTCATGCACATTTCCCTGGACAATTATATTTTAGAAAGTTAATTTTGAATATGGTTTATATAATATACTTGAACTATGGAATAAATATATTTATTCTATGGATTAACTACTGAGAAAATATCTTCCCCTGAAGTCTGTGATAGTGAACATGGAATTGTCAAGAGAAGATTATTTTCATGGTTTTCAAAAGTCAAAGTGCATAATGAAGAATGTTGATTCATCATGTTTCCTATTTCCAAAAAACCTCTGGGAAAAAAGAAGTCTATCAAGCAATGGAATTTATTAAATGCCTGCATATAATTTTAATGAAATGACATAAAACCTTTAGAAATGTTGTATGTGTAGGAAGATTTTTAACAACATTGTAAATGTTCACAATATACTTTGAATAAAAAAGTAGTAAAAATAACTATAGGATTATTATATTCCCAGTTCTGTGAAAAAAAAATGCAGATAAACCTTGATATGGTTAGGCTTTGTGTCCCCACTCAAATCTCAGCTTGAATTAAAATCTCTATTACCCCATAATTCCCATGTGGCAAAGGAGAGACCTAGTGGAAGGTAATTGAATCATGGGGGTGGTTTCTCCCATGCTGTTGTAATAGTTACTGAGTTCTCACAAGATCTGACTGGTTTATAAGGGGCTCTTCCCCTTTCACATGGCCCTTCTTTCTGCCACTTTGTGAAGCAGATGCAAGAAGATGCCTTGCTTTCCCTTCACCTTCTGCCATGATGGTAAGTTTCCTGAGGCCTCCCTAGCCATGCTGAACTGTAAGTCAGTTAAACCTCTTTCCTTTAAAATTACTTTTGGGCAGTTTTTTATAGCAGTATGAAAATGGACTAATACAAACCTTCTGGAAAGTATTTAGAATTTTGAGTTACTTTGCATCTTGTGATTTTTTTTAAAGTTATGTAACAGTTTTAAAGTATACATATAATGATCTTAAAATATATTTTTTTTAAATCTAAAAACATTTGGAGAAATGTTTGACCATTTCTTCTATATGAGCATTCTGTCACAAGTTCCATCAAAGTAGGTAAAAACCCTATGTGTGACTGGTTCCAGAAAATATCAGCAGAAGTTTTCAAATTTTCCACTGAACAAGAAATATCTGGAGAATTCATTTAAAATAAAAATTCATAAGCCCCATTCCAGACTCTGATTAAGTCAGTCTAATGCAGTTCCCAGTACATTATCATTATCATTATTATTATTATTATTATTATTATTATTCTTTAACTTCTGGGGTACATGTGCAGAATGTGCAGGATTTTTACACAGGTATACATGTGCCATGGTGGTTTGCTGCACCCATCAACCTGTCATCTACATTAGGTATTTCTCCTAATGCTATTCTTCCCCCTGGCCCTCTTTAAGAAGTAAGTCAGATGATTCTGATGCAGGTGGCCACTAAGATAAATCGGACTGAAGCTGACATTTAAATTATGCTTTAGCTTTTCTAGTATTATCTTGTACATGGGAGACCCTGCAGTATTTGGAGAAAAGGGCACTTTTAGCAGGGATATAAAGCATGCTGACCTAAGTAGCTCTTATCTGAAGTTCTGTAACACATTCAGATAATTTTTAATAGCAGTCGTGGTAGTAGTCACTATAGTATTAGTAGTAGAAGCAGCACTAGTAAAATAGTCTCTACTTCTCCTCAGGGGATACATCCAAGGCTTTCAGTGGATTCCTGAGACCATGGATAGTACCAAATCCTGTATATACTATGTTTTTTTTCCTATACGTACTGATATATTTTGGATTTTTGCTCCCTCCAAATTCCATGTTGAAATGTGATCTCCAATATTGGAGTTGGGGCCTGATGGGAGGTGTTTGGGTCATGGGTCTGGCTCCCTCATTCGTGACTTGTTGCTGTCTTGCAGGTAATGAGTGAATTCTTGCTTGATTAGTGCCAGTGAGAACTGAATGTTAAGAAGAATCTGGCACCTCCCTCCCCTCTCCTTCTTCCTTCCTCTCTCACCATGTCATGCTTGCTCTCTTTCTCCTTCCATCATGAGTGGAAGCTTCCTGAGGCCCTCACCAGAAGTAGATGTTGGTGCCATGCTTCTTGCAAAGCCTGCAAAATTGTGAGCCAAATAAACCTCTTTTCTTTATAAGTTACCCAGCTTTGGTTCATCTTTTACAGCAACACAAACAGACTGAGACACTTACCTATAAGAAAGCTGAGTTTATAAATTGGGCATGATGGACATTCAGAATAACTCATAATTCAGTTTTTAGTAGTAAATTATTATTAATTAAAATAAGGGTTACATGAACACAAACACTGCCATTCTGGAATAGTTGATCTGATACCAAGGATGAGTGGGCAGTATATACAGTGTGGATACGCTGGACCAAGGAGTGATTCACAAACCGTGCAGAATGAAGTAGGAAGATGAGAGATCTCATCACACTACTCAGAATAGCATGCAATTTAAAACTGGGGAATTGTTTATTTCTGAAAATTTCCACTTATATTTGCTGAAAGTGGTAGACTTCAGGTAACTGAAACACCAGAAAGTAAGACCGAAACCATAGATACGGGAAACTACTATAATGTTAGCTGCTAGTACTTCTATAGCACTTGCTCTGGGAAAGGTATTGCCCCGAGTCACAAGTAAAGAGCCATCTCCGTTAAAATAACAGAAAAGAATAATGCATGGTAGTTTTATGCTCTGCTCTCTTTCTACTTGAGAAACAACAAAAACTACAAATGGCTGAAGTAGTCTCTGGAAAGATTTATAGGACACATCCTAGAGAGCATCCTGATTAAATTAGGATATGGAGGGCTAAGTTACTGGGGTACTTTTTGACACAGATGAACACAATATGTTCTTAGGTCTTTTTGTCCTGTAATTCTTAAAAAATATACCACTTAGCTATAAGAAATGAATTGAGTTCTGAGGTATTCCCTATACCTCCTGAAAGTACTAGTAGCTCAGTTCCTCAGTTTGTGGATTATCCAGAGCCCTCACTCATTTTCCTTCTGCCCTGTGAGAAAATGGTCATTGGCCATTTCATTCACTGTATTTCTCCTGAATGGCAAGTAAGGGGTAGACACCACCAAGGCACCTGCCCTGTGTCCTGATTTCAGATTCTTTCTCTCTCTCCTTTCTTTCTTCCCTCCTGTGTCCCTTTAAATGTAGCACATTCACTAAATTAAAGCCAGATCCCAACACAATTAAAGTTTTCTGTTAAGGAGTGAAAGTTTGGTTGTGTGGGACAAAGCCAGCCTAGCAGCTGTGACTGGATATTAGACAATCCAGCCTAGAGCAAGAAGTTTCAAGTTATTCCTCTTATTATTAACATGAAAATTGGCTTGACATTTAATTTCCTGCATTTCTTCATCTAGCTAAAAGAGGTAAGGGGAGAATTGTATACAGATACAAATTGACTCCCTTGCTGTCTCCAGGGATGATACACACTCACACAGTTTTTATTCTACTTCTGATGGAATGAACATGGACACACTGAATATAACAACAAAGAAATGTAATAACTCCGTACTCAGCTGAGCCTCGTTCTAAAAATGGTTAACTCCTAGGTTGTTAATCTGCTTCTTCTGAAAACTACAGTTGTTCCCTCTGGTTTTGAATATACAGCTTTTCAAGAATGAGGGGCTTTTATTTCCTTCCAAATATCTGATACTCTTTTGACCAACAGTTTCCTTATAAAAGCTTTGAATTAAAAACCAGGAAATGTTTGTTCTAAATTTCTGCCATTTCCATTTCAAGTAGTACTGACATATTATTATTCATAGGTTCACCAGAATCTTTGCAAAGGGAGAACAGTACAACAGATATTCTAGACTTCTTAGAAACTCTTCTGTATCTTTTCTATATCCAAGTAATTAAAACTGTGTCTTAATATTATATAAAACAGCCAAGCACCAGCTTTGTAAAAAGTCGGGACAAGGATATCTTGTTTGGCTTTTTGGGGGTGGAATAGAATCAACATTTTGAATTCCATCACAGCGTCATCTAGCATCTAATATTTACCAACCCCATTGAATATAACACATACCCTTTAAAATACAGTCAAATTTAAATGTTAATATTCACATTTTCAGCATGTTTTCCACTGTATGTGCTGGGAATTAGGCTAGAGTTGGGATAATAGGCCAAAGAAACATTACCACATGCCTGAAAGTTTGTGTTTTACAGCCGAGGTAGCCTGCTCAGAGCTCTGTGATATTAGTCAGCACTCACCTCCTAATCCTTGAAAGGCTGTTTTCCTGAAATACCTGTGACTGCCTGCTCATGTTTTTCTGGTATAGGGGCACACTTGGCCCTTGTTAAAGCAAGCTGAAACTGCCAGAGGGTTAGTGATTCTGGGAGCAGTCCTTCACCAATGATGGGTGGAGATCTGGTGTATACAGAACCCATTTCTGCTCTTGGAAGGGGTAACAGTGAGGTATTGTTCTACACTGTTTCCCTGGCTTAACAGAGGAATTGTATTTTAGTTACTTTCAATTACATCTGTTCAGTAAAGCACCCGTCACAGATTTTTTCCCTTCCTTTATCTACTTCCTTATTCCCCTGACCATGCTGCCTAGGATTCCCTTCCAAATAAAATATTTTACTAAAATCCTTGCATGGGACTTGATTGGGATTGTATATCTGGACCTCAAGTCTTGCTATTTGGCAGAATTTCTCGCTTTTACTCCTCATCATTTCATATCCTCTCCATCTCCAGGTGACCTCTCTAGCAGGAAAGATAGGATTCATCCACCATAGTTCAGAGCTCCCAGAACGCAAATGTAGAAGCTGTCACTTCTTAAGGAGAAAGGCTGGAACTGGAAGAGGGTCACACCTACCACATTGTGTTGGTCAAAACAATCCATAGAACCTGCTCAGACTTAAGGAGAGAGGATGGCACAAGGGCATGGATACCAGAAGGCAGGGTTCTCTGGGGCCACCCATGTGATGAACTACCCATCAAGGGAGTGTGAAGAATACATCCCCTTAAGTCAACAGAAAAAGAAAAAGGGTAGGAGGAAATTCTAATACTTAGCAAATGATTTAACTCACTCTTTCATGATGCATTGACAAGCAGATGTTAAAAACAGACCTAAGATAATTAAGTACACTTTTCTAGTTCTTTCTTCAATTTCTTTACAAGAAATTGTAGAATATCTCACATCTGCATTATGCTAGGCACTGGCCCTTATTGAGTACAAGGAATTCAGTTGTTTTTTTAAATTTTGTTTTGTTTTTCCTTGGCATAATCACCACTCTCAGGAGTTGAGAAGTAGTAGGAAACAGAAACAAATATAAAATGGGATTCTGCTGAAGGTTACGAAGAAGATGTACGAAGAGCTGAATCGGGAAGATCAGAAAAGGTGCTCCGAAAACAAAGGTATAGCAAGAATACCATTGTACGTGCTGTTCTGCTTGAAGATCATTTTTAGCTTTTGGATTCGTCGTCATCTTCTATTTCTCACAGTCCATATCAGTGTCACTTTCTTTAGAGGCACCTTCTCTGATCTTCCTGATTCAGCTCTTCGTATCTCTTCTTTGTAACCTTCAGCAGAATCTCCTTTTATATTTGTTTCTGTTTCTCACTAGTTCTCAACTCCATGAGAGTGGTGACCTTTGTTTCTTTTGATTCACAATTGCTTAGATCCTAGCATAGTACTGGTCATGCAGTTAACACTCAATAAATATTTACTAGATTAATTAATAAGTGGAAAAGTGAAATAAACAATAATGGTGGTTCCCACTAGTTACATGTTCTATTTCACTGTGGGTTGTTCTCTGGATAAACACCTTTATCCTTTTCTATTATCATTTATGCAGCAGTATACAATCAGAACTAAATAGCCAAGAGGTGTAAAAAAGCCTCAAATCCTGATGTTATCAAACTGCAAACAACTTTTAATGAGTCTCTGAGAATCACTTTGCTTCCTTTCCTCTTGTGAACTTTATGCCTTGAATTCTGGGCTTAATGCCACTTATCTCAAAATCTCATATGTTTTATATAGATGCTAAATGTTTGTTTATTCATTGAATGTATATAATTAAATCATAGTTGATAACTAAAAATTACAATGGAAATGATTCAAGATGTTTCTGCATTAACCATGAAAATGAATAAACTTACATCCAATTATTTCTATAGGATATATATTTGAAAATGTAATTACAAGTATAATTATACTTATACTTGTGTAAATTACCCTGTGACATAGTCTGGCATTTAATCTTTCAAACTAACTTTTACTTGTGACTTGTTCTCCGCCTATAATCATATTTTGATTTGTTTAACTTGCTCAGTCTATGGCTTTACAATATTAGGTAGAGCAGTGAAAGAGATCAGTATAGTTTTTTATAGGGATACTTTATGTAAAATATGCGCTACCATTCTATATGTGTGCAGAGTGTGTGTGAGTGTGTGTGTGTGTGTGTGTGTGTGTGTGAGAGTGAACTGATTACACTAAAAATTAAAAAGTCAAAGTGGCCCAAAGTTAGACTACGTATAAATTGATATGTATCATACATACGGTTCCACATGCAATTTTCCAAATACGGCACAAGCTGAAGTGCCTTCTATCACTTTGTTGCAAAAATACCAATTGAGGATGGCATATTTTAGATAAAATGTAAGTAGCCAATATTTACACAATTTTCAATTGATAGGCTCCCCTAACAAATCTCTGTTCAGTATGTGCCAGATAATATAATTTTTTTCTCAAGAATGAATATTGCCTGTCTTATAAATGCTGTGGCTTGCACAAAATCTTGCAAATCCAACAAAGTTACAGTTCTTAGTAGACATAAAATTTGTCATTCCACTTCTGGAACTGTATATGCTTAACCTTTTGCAATGGGTTTTACATCCTTGAGAGAAGTCAGCTCACTGGAGAGCACGCATATTTTAGAGGGCAGCAGTACCCTTCCCATATCGTCCTGATGCATGGCATGTCTGAAGGCTTAGAAGAAGCTAACTGGCATAATTACCCAAGAGGCAGATATGTTGTTGGCATAATTAAACAACTGCTAATGACATGGAAAAAGGGCAGACACCCAGCAGTAGCAGGCAATATTTTAGAAGTAATATCATCTTTTGTATTTGTTTTCTTTTTCATTATTCACTTGTGTACAGCACAAGACTCACAGTATAAACAAAAGTAAAAAACAGTGTAAAGACTTCCTGTTTGTTTACAAAGGGAAATTTCTGAATTTTTAAGATTACAAGTCTGCATAATAATTTCCAAACATCCCTTTTTTGTTTTATTAAACCATCTGCCTGTTTGTTCAGAATGCAGAAGAACACTAATATTTTTCAATGCCGTTTAAAATTCACATGTGACATTTTAACTGAAGGAACTAAAAATACTTCCTAAACCATCGGTAGGATGGGGGACGGTGTTTAAAAATTTTTCTTCCATGCCATCTGTTGATTTTGTTTCCTTTAAATATCAATTTCCCTGCTTAGTACTACTTGAAAACTAGCATTATTTTTTTCAAATATAGGAAACCCAGTTGGAGGGGACCAGCTCTAACTACAGAGCAGTATACCGCTTAAGATCTTTTCAATTATCCTTCTTATCATTATGCATAGTTAAGTCCTTTATATAAAATATATTACCTTAAAATAACCAAATTCTAGTTTCATTCCATGCATAGTCCTGTACCCAAGTATGCATCTTTGAAAATTTTGTTGTTAAATGTTTGAAAGCTTCAGTGTACTACTGTCTCTTACATAAAGATTTTGGAATCCAAACTTCAATTCACAATGACTCATGTAGTCTTGTGCAAAGATTGAATCATTATGTTACACAAACTCAGTTTTGAGCTAGAATTAGGTAAAACAGCTGTCAAATATTTAAATGTTACGGTGACAGCATTTCACATGTTTATTTGAGGCTTGAGGATATATTGCTAGATCGATGAACATAGCTAACAAATTGGCCTTGCAATTTAAAATCAGTGATTCTGCATATTGCCCCTCTGAGCCAGAGCACTCCACTTATGACCTTAACAGGAAAGTATGGGCAAGCTAAAGCTACCTTCAGATTGGTTAAATGAACACTATATAAAAAGCAATGTACAGGATACTTCCATGCATGAATGATAAGTTATATTGTATTCTTATTTTCTTGAGTTCAACTTCCTTGGATTTCTCTTAATTTTGCTCTAGATTGTATTGGAGTAGAATCCCAAGATGGTTAAATAAATTTAAGTTGCAAAAGTCTTAGAAAAACAGTCTGCAAACCTCAGAGAAAAAGGATAGAGATGTGAATTCTAAAGTAGCAATTACGTATTTAAGGTTTAAAGATGTCCAAAGCCTTAAAGTGGTTTAAATCAATTTATGGAATTGACTTTAGAATTGGAACTGTTATAGAAGTGGAAGCTTGGCTATTATGCATGTTCTTAGAAATGGACATCAACACTCTCACAAGTAAACACAGCAACATATACATCTTTATTTAATTATTCTGCACATACAAATACAATTTAATGAGTAATAACTATAGATGTGACCTACTTTATTTGATGTACTTAATGTTTTAAATGTAGTTTTATGCAGAAAAAATAATACATAGAAAGAATGTATACTATCTAAAATTTTACTATGTTTGATCAAAATGCAGATTGACAGCTATTTAAGGTAAGGTTGCCAGATAAAATGCTGAACACTCAGTTAAATATAAATTTAAGATATAAGTTTATTACATGTTTATTATAATTATTTATTTAGTATATTTATTTGCACTACATATTGTTTATGGTTTATCTGAAATTCATATTCAACTGGACATACTGCATTTTTATTTGCTAAATCCGGCTATTCTAATGTAAGGTTTTATTTAGTGGTAAAATTTATAACTTTAAATCACATGCGATTTATAAGTTTAAAGTTCATAATTTAAAAATATCCGTACTTTACAAAAGGGAATTTTACATTCCCTTTTGAAAGAAAATGTTATCCTACAAGGTATAGTATTTTTAAGGTAGTCCCATTAATAAGAAAATGTTCTGACCAATTAATTGCAGAAATATGAGAAACTTAGCAGATTGCAGCTGTTTTACTAATAATGGGGAACAAAAGATAGCACTTTGGCAACTGTTAAATAATAAAGTTGTATTTTGAGATGGTAGTCACAGCTTCTAAATGCTAGTTTGTCCAATGTGAACAAGTCTAAGATGCTGGAGTGAGTGAGTCCCCTCCCTCCTTCCTTCCCTCCCTTTTCCCATCTTTTTCTCCCTCCCTTTTTTCCTTCATTCCTCCCTCCCTCCCTTCCCCCAATACCCTGTGTTTTTTTTTTTTTTTTTTTTTTGGTTATGCATGTTTGTACAGGTTTCTTTCAAATTCTACTAGGACTGTTTGATCCCACCAGTAGAATGCAGAAATAGTAAGGGCTCATTTCTTCCAAGGCAAGGTCTTAAAAGGCACTATGGTTTCTGCCTCATTCTCTTTGATCACTAGTTCTGAGGGAATCCAGCTGTATGTCGTCAGAGGTTCAGGTAGTGGGGACTGAGGTATCCTCCCGTTAGCCAGTGAGAAACTGAAATCTTGCTCATAGCCATATGAATGTGCTATCTTAGAAACAGTAAAGTCTACAGATAACTGTATTCCTGTCTGATATCTTGACTACAATCTCATCAAAAACCTAGAGCCAGAATCACCCAGCTAAGGCAATCTGAGGTGGCCAACTAAATATTTGTTGTTTTAAGCCACTGGGTTTTGCAGTAATTTTCTATGTGGCAAAATGTAACTCATGTGAAAACAGAATTTTGGAAGAAAATAAAAAGATATTCTAGGCTAATGTATTTATTTTCTCTAAATACTTTTGAGAACATAAATCAATAGGGCAGAATATATACTATCTATACAAAATGTAGACCAGTCCTCTAGTGTAATCTAAGCAAAAGTCCAACTTTGGACTTTTTATTAATTGTGTTATGAAGTTGTAAATGTATAACTTTGTAGGAGACCAAATGTCATATAGCAGGAATGACACACTCAACTTTGATGATTATCATTTTGTCACACTACTTATTCCATTTTCTTATAGGTGAGATTCTAATGATTCTAAGCAACAGCCTCTAACACCTATGACTAGGAGTCATTTCCTTATTTCTTATACAGATTGATGTATCTAATTTTTGACCTTTCAGTGTTCTAAAATGTCAAAAACGAATGTAGGTCATATAAAATAAAATACATTTAAATCCCCCCAGCATTAAGATAGCAATAAATTTACTATTTAACATATAAAGTGTTTATATTTAAGACAAAATCAGAAAACAAGCAAATTTCTTTTATTTGGTACCAGATTAGCATAATATTACAACCTCCTTCTTTATTTTCTTATTTGTCATTTTGGTGTCACAAAATACTAATTTGGCATCAAACACATTTCTTTCCATTTAGTGTTATTTACTTATGCAAAGGATCACATTCTCAGATTAATGTTTCTGCTTGTTTATACAAAAGATTACCTTGGGACTACTTAATCACATTATTTTGCCCTACTAAGCTTAATCCACTGGCATTAATGCTTGCAAAGTATAGTCATAAATATGAAGGCCTCAGATTTACTGTACGATTCATGTTTTATTCAACCATACTACATGTTTTAATGTCTTTCTTATACATTTAAAACATTGCCACATTTGTGATTCATCTGTTTTTAAACACATAAAAGTATTGCTTAATATTATAAGACTACTTTTTAGTCACTATAGAATTCTTAGAAGCTACTATGTATGTTAATTTTTAAAAATATTACAAAAATATCTAATTACTAAGGGTTGTATATATTTTAAAATTAACAGATATATATATTGCTGAAATATATATATTTTTCAGCATTATATATAATGTATATATATAATATAATATATAATATATATATATATATATATATATATATATATATATGGCTGAAAAATAAAAGGCCATTGTGTTATGGTTTCATAAAACCAAAGATACAGGTATATTTAAACAGTATACTTCTTTTTTTTGAGACAGAGTTTCACTCTTGTTACCCAGGCTAGAGTGCAATGGCGCGATCTCGGCTCACCGCAGCCTCCGCCTCCTGGTTCAGGCAATTCTCCTGCCTCAACCTCCTGAGTAGCTGGGATTACAGGCACACGCCACCATGCCCAGCTAATTTTTTGTATTTTTACTAGAGATGGGGTTTCACCATGTTGACCAGGATGTTCTCAATCTCTTGACCTCGTGATCCATCCGCCTCGGCCTCCCAAAGTGCTGGGATTACAGGCTTGAGCCACCGTGCCCGGCCTAAACAGTATACTGCTTGAAAAAATGTTTATCTCTTTATCAACTTCTATACTTGTTCAGAAGACTTTGACATTTTTGGTTTCTCAGAAATAAGGTAAACCATTTCTTCTACTCCTGAGTGATTAAATGAACAAAAAAACCCTTATAGTTACACTGTTGACTTCATGAATTACCTATAATTAGCTATTCTTTTATTAGTTTGAGTAAACTTAGCTCAAAAACAGCAAGAGAGTTTCAAAGTTTCGTTAATTAAAAGCTAAGTTTCTGCAAAATAGATAAGTGAAATATTTTAAATATGCACAATAAGCCTTTAAGACTTTTTAAGCATTATTTTTCAAATAAGCTAAACACAAAATATTCCAGCTGGTTTAATTTATTTATTGGCTGAAGAACTACTAAACATGCAGTACCTATAAGTACTGAGTTAATGCTGGTTTTGAAAAGAAAATTATTTATGATTACTTTTTTATAGATATTTTGATAAATAAACTGATATAAATTATCAAAATAGAACACAAGCTCCAACCAGGGAAGTGTGCCATTTAAAAGTTACTTTATTATTTTATTATAAGAAACCCAAATGACAGGGCTAGTGGAGTTTCCTGTAATATGAATCTGCACATATTGAATCTATAAAACTTTACTTATCAATGTTGTGAAATTTTAGGTTTATCTGTAATGAAAATAAAAACTGTGGGCACATAGGTAAATCTAGAAGGAAGTTAGTTATAATTACTTCTGAACTCTAAAATAATCTAGATCTAACAGGCATGGGTGAGTACTCTCAGAAGTTTCTGATATGCATGACTTTTTATTCATGCCTAAATAACTATGCTATGCCTATATTTCTTTATGTTTAATCAACATTTTTATACAACATTTTGTATTGTAAGTACAAATTTTTTTTAAATAAAAACCTGAATATGATGCTCAGGATATTATCTAATTTTTTATCTGTGTGTATGATGACTGGTTCATAGTAGGTCTGGAATAAATGATGAAAAATAAAATGACTGAATAGCCAGAAGTAGTTCATAAAAAAATTTGAATGAAATATCAGAATTCTGCTGCTCATTGAAATGATCAATGATATCATGTCTCACAGTTAATATATTAAAACATAGATTATAATATTCTAATACATTATATATTAGAATTATATAATTCTTATTAAAATAACAGAATATTAATAAACTATAAACTACATGATAAACTATAATAAAAAACTATAATAATAACTCTTCAGAAAAACCCAGAGATAAAAGAAACACAAAGTTCATTTTTTAGAGATGAATGTAAACATTTTTGTGATCAGTAAAATCTACTCAAGTATAGGGAAGAATGTGTTGATTAAATAGAAAATCACAATACTGTTGATACAATTATTGAAGAATAACTGAAATTATAGTCTGTTAAAAGGTAATTGTAGTAATTCTTAATTTTAATTTAATTGAAGATGAATAATATATTGAAAAAGGAACAAAAAGTATCCAGAATAGTACAATGAATAAATGAGATATATATGGAAATAAGGCTAGCAAATGATAATAGTTACATAACATTTTCCTATGAGCCTGATTGACCAAGATGTTAATTCCCCTTTCCCCCAATATCCTTAGTAATTCCGATGAGTTAGCACCTATTGATATAGAGCAGAATACAATATTATCTAACAGTGCTTCTGATAGGCCTCTGATTAAAAAAAACACAACGATGGTGGGAAAAGGATAAGTCAGTGTAAAACAAGCTGGCATTTGTGAGATACTCTGAAAAAGGAATATTCAGTTCTTACATAGTTGTGATCACTAAAGGATTATGTGTTTTCAGGCTAACTGTGACTGAAAGGACCAAATTATTCTTTATTTCATATGATATTGTAAAATAAGGGCAAAGTTAAGAGACTATTACAGTTTCAGGAAGTGTCATTGTAAGATCTACCCGGTCCAAGGTAGTGGGTGGAAACCTGGATAGATTCTACAGAAGAAACATAGAAAGTATTTGGGGTTTTGAATAAGTGTACCTCCAAGCCTACCTGACAGCTCTAGCAAACACGAGACCCTAATGTCTTCTGCAATTGACTAGGAAGAGACATATCCCCTTTGCCTCACCTCTGCCCCTAATGCTCTTGGTGCATTAAACGAAGGCTCACTTTATTCCCAGGGTCCCAATATTCTGGATATGTTGTCCAGTAGTCTGAACTGTCCATGCTGTTTGTTACTTTCATTGCTGTTCTTGCCCTCACCATCTCCCAAAGCAACTGGGCCAGTCCTGAGTTGGGAGCAGATTAGGAAGGCAACACCTCTATCCTACATAACCTGACAGTTTTCCAAATGGGCAAATTGCCAGGTTAGCAGATGGCAAAAACCAGAGCCCTGGAAGAAAATAAATGTGCCCCCTAATTTATAGTCATATTTTCTGTTAAAGAATGTTGAAGTTGCAGTTTCTGTAAACCTATGCCTCTAAGTTTATGAGGCTGAGACACTCAGTTCTACTAAGAGCTCATTAAATTTAAATTGGACCAAGAGAGGCTATGAAATGTTCTACCTAGTTTGCTTTTAATATTTACTGCTTTTATGGAAGACCCAAATTCTCCTCTGGAAGAATAACATGCATTTTTTCTGATGTATGCCAAACTGTTCCATATTATGCTATCATAGCAAAATGGAAACCCAAGAAGTAAATTTTAGAATATATTCTCAAAGCCATAAAAGTTTTATCTATTGAACCAATAATTATATAGCACTAGGAATTGTTCTAAGTGCTTTAAAATACTGTTTCCATTCACTTAACAACCCTAATAATGGGTTTTCCACAAAACATAGCTATTCCATTTGTCTCTTTTTACCCATGTAAGAATAAGTACTCCCTTCTTTCTACCCCCATGAGCACTAGGTCCATAGCTTGGACATAGCGTATGCAATACATCGTATTGTTCCTAAGACCCTGAGTGTGACTGGGTGAGTGTGTGTGAGTGTGTGAGTGTGTGTGCATGTGTGTGTGTGTCCACTGTCCTGTGAGTTCTGGGAGAGTGATGATTATTATTTTAATAATGTTTGGATCCAGAAGAATTAATTAATATATGATAGGCATATATATGAAGATCAACAAATATTTTCCTAAGGAGAGACTTAATTTATTATCTTCATTCTACAAAGTATTCGAATTTGGAATTGAATCCTCCAGTCCTACCACACTAGGTGAGAAGTTAGAGAAGAAATTTGTCTATGAACTAGAGACAGTACTCTAGGGCAGCTGGGGCTGAAGTGCTAAAGTAGCTGGTGCCAGATGGTCAGTCCCACTACCATGAAGATCACCACTGGCAGCTCAGAAGGGGTAAGGTCAAGGAACCAGATTCAGTAGGTGATGCTTCCCATATTGTCACTTTCACTTGGCTCAACTCAAAAGAATATTAATCTCAAAGTTCTATCCAGTATTTTCTGCCCACTAATAATAGTAGTCAAATGTAAAATCTAATTTAATATATAAACTTTTAGTTTATCTGAAGTTCTATGAAATGTATTTGTTTTATAGAAAAAACCTCTCTGTTAGACTATAGTGTTACAATGTGCTAGAAAAGCAAAACCCAACATCTTAAGTATTAAAGAATTTTCATAAGATCATTACTCTAAAAAGCATTTTTTCTCTCCTGTTACCAGTGAAAGTCTACACCATCTTTAACATTTGAAATAGATAAATAGCGCTAATGATCTTTTAAAATTACCTAAATATGATCTCAAATCTTTTAGAATTCTTCAAAATATTTCTTAAAATTATTTTTCCCAAATATTTCTCCACAATATAAAAAATATACAATATAAAAATCACCCTCCCCCCCCCTTTTTTTTTTGTTTTTTCTTTTGGAGGTATCCACAGGGTTAAAAATTATGCTCCTTAAAGACTGTACCTATGTGATGGATTCATTACAGAGTTGTTCAGTGGGGATGTCTGAAACCTATTGGAAGACTTGAAACCAGGTATGTGGGCAGATGGAACTTACGAGGTCTTCTGTATTTTAGTATTTTCTGCTGAATAGGCACAGACTGCTGAAGCAGAAACACCACCTGGTTCCTTATTTTATACCATAAACATAAACTGTGAAAAAAGGTCTTCTATTTTATAGAAGTAAAACTAGTTGTTTATTTTAAATGTTTTATACACACACACACACACACGTATACATATGTATTGCACACTCATTCCCCTGATAGTATCTATATTTTTTTAAACCTATAATTTATAAAAACACAAGTAGCATATTTACATTCAAGGGTGGGTTTGCAGTGTCTAAAACTGGAGAAGAGAGGTACATACTAATCACTGTGACTGATTAAGATGTTCGTGCTAAGATATTCACTGAAAAACCAGATTCTTAGAAGAAATCTAAAAGGAAAGCCTGCTCATTTAAAGAGATAGCTTTAAAATCAGATTACTTTGTAAAACTATAACCATAATCATTAAACAACAAGACTACAATTACAATAAGCATTTCTCCTAATTCATAGTGAGCAACAAAATGTATTATTTAATAATAATTATCAGTTATGTGGATGGCATTTGATAAAACACACTTTCTTCTTTTAATGCATTGGTAATGTATAGAATTGCTCTCCTGACATCACAATTTGGAATTGTTCTTCCATTTTCTTCAAACTCCCTGAAATTATACATGAATTAAGATTTTTTTTCCAGCCAAAGGTCTATTTCTGATATCTCTTTTCCTGTCCTTACATTTGCAGTAGTCTTCAAATTTTCAGAGTACATCCACGGATCCTCCACTGTCTGCTCATCATTTCACCATTTCATTGACAGCTCTCAATATTATATCTATCATTTTTACATCCAACATGATATTTTCCCCTTTCACCCACTTCTTGTGATCTCCAGCACTATCGGTTGCAAGCAAGCATTTTCTTTTTTCTTTTTTTTTTTTTTTTTTTTTAGGTATTAAAGGTCAAAACTGTTCACCAGAATGCATAATAAAGCTCAGAAAGCCAGGACACAGTAGTGGAAGCAGCCCCTGATGCAAAGCACACTTAATAAGAGAATCATATAAATCCTGCATTTTGAAGGGCATTTGTATTATAGAGTGCTAATGCTCACTGATCAAGTTTGACTAGCACAATCAGGCTGAGAGCATAGAGTAATAGTTAGGTCATAGGAAAATATATATTAGCACGACACAACATATTTATATGCATCTATGTGTTGCTAAATAAGCAATTAGGTAAACTATGTCTTCTATGGAGTCTAATTCCTCTTCTGTGAGGCTCTCACCATCATAGTGAGTAACTTTACATAATTAGGCATGGACCCTTTAATCATTCAGTGATATCTCAAATATATTTCTCTCTACCTGTGTAAAATCAATATTCTGCAATTCATTACTCTCACATTTCCTTTACAGATTCTGTAAACCTTAAGTTTCTAAAATCTTCCTTTCCCTTTCTTTGAAATCTACTAACCTACCCTTCTACCTACAAGTACATTTAATTATATACTTTAAAAGAAAGAAAAGCACAAACAAATCAGTAAAATCGCCCCTGTCATCTAAACCTGTCTCCACTCTCTTATATTTGTTTCCTTTGAGATTTCAAAATTCTCCAAATTACAAGGATCCTTCCCTCACTTGAATGGAATTCTCTATTTTAAAAAAAGGATAATTTCTTATTTTTTTAAGACCCAGTCATCATGGCTTCCTTACCATCTATGAACTCTGTAGGGAACAGATGTCTGTTCATCATTTTTGTATTCTTTCCATATTTCCACAGCGTTCTAATATTGGTAACCTTCCCAAGCTCCTTCATATTCCCTGGCTATTTCCTTTGCTTTCTACTCTTGTGATTCTTTAATTGTGGATATACTTTATATCTGAGGCACATGGGATTTTAAAACTAGAGGGTAATTTAGAGGTGATGTACTCCAGAATAGATGCTGTCAAAGTGGTACTATTCAAATACTCAAATAACAGAGCTACACATCCCTAACCTCTCTCATTTAACATGGAGTTTTCAACTTTTTCAAAAACGAGATTCCTCTTCACCTCTCTTCATCCACATTTAAACTGCCTGTGTTGCAATGGTCTAAACACTCATTTGTGTGCATGAACACAAACACTTGACAATCTTTATGCTTTTCACCTTCATCCTTTCTTGTATAAAAGAATTAAATGAAACAGAGATATTAATAAATCAGTGTTTTAATTTTACCCAATTAATTGATGTTAACTGGGAAACTGCACGTAAAAATCCATACATGCCTAACCTCTTTGTCCTTATTACAGCTCTTTTAGTCTCAAATGAGGTAAGTTGAACACCTCACAAACGTGATGTAAATATGTTGGGTCCTCTTCTAGCGGCTTTCAAAGAAACAGTGAGGGAAATTTTGTTCTGACCATCTCATTTCTTGGGTGTTACAGGCACTGAGCTTTGGCTTTGGGCACAAAGGAGATCTTTGTTCTTGAGGAACTCATAGTCTATTAGGAAAATCAGAACAATGAACAGATACTTTAAGAATAGAATAGAGTTCATTAATTTGGTCATGTTAAGTTTACGAGTGACTACTACATGCTTAGCAATTTTATCCTAGGCATTGGGTATACCATGGTGAAGCACACGCACACACACACAGAGGCACACACACACAGAGACACACACACACTGCATCATGGATCTTCAAAGTTTCAGAAAAGATAGGCATTGAAGAAGTAATTATAGATGTGAAAATGCTATGAGAGAACAGTATGGGAACTATGGGTAGAGTTGCTGGTAACTCTACCAACAAATAAAAACACAAAGGTGACCAGTTACATTTCAATTTCAGGTACATGATACATAATTTTAGTATACCCAGGTCTTATATATTCCTGTATTTCAAGTGGAACATCTAATTTGGATAAGTCAGAAGGCTAAATACACATTAACTAAATGAAGGAGTGGTGGTCAGGAAAACAAAAAAGAACAGAATCCTATTTCAGGCAAATCGAATGGCAGGTGGAAAGGCCCAGGGTTAGAAAAGCATGGCTCCTGCAAGTACTAAAAAGGAGTTCCATGTGGCTGGGTTATGGAGTGCAAGAAGGATGAGAGTAAAGGTATCAGGGTAGAAGAGGCCAGATTATGCAGGATCTAGGCTTTGTTATTACTGATTTAGAACTATAAAAACGCGAGAGACAAGCCTTGATGTGGTGGAAGATCAGATTTCCAAAAAGAGTTCTGGGAGGGAACGTTGAGTTTTACACGCTCTAGTGGAGCTGTTTGTGCTATGCACACCTTTGGATCACTTCACAGAATGGTCAGCAAATATTTTGATCACTTTATTGTAGCATGACTGGCATAAAAATCTGTAAATAATTAATAGGCACAACTTGATGTGTTTGAAGATAAACAGATACCATGAAACTTCTTGTCTGGTAAAAGCACTTAATATAAGATCTACCCTCTTAGCAAATTGTTAACTATACAACACAGTATTGCTAATCAAAGGCCTTATAAAGTATATGTTTACATCTTATTTATTTTTCATAACTGAAACTTTGTACCCTTTGACCAACACGTCCCATTTCTCCCTCATCTCAGCTCCTGGAAGCTTCTACTCTCTGCTTCTATGGGTTTATCCATTTTTTAGATTCCCCATATAAATGAGATCATGCAGTACTTGTCTTTCTGTATCTGGCTTAGTTCACAGAATATTTGTAATATATTATAATACAATTATAGGAGTATTAATAAAGAAATAATATATTAACTTGTTAATAACACTTTAAATATTAGCAAGTCTAATAAAATACATTTTTTAAATATTGATAAGTATGAATGTAAATTGTTCAAATTATTCCATAATTTAAATGTACGATAAGTATTGAATATTATTTTTACATATTGTTAAGGTAATATGAAAATCTCATGACTTCTATTGGTGATAAAGACACAGATACTGCTAAGTACTGTGGCCTATAACCTATATTCATAAGTAAAACAAGTGCCAGATATTAGAGAAGATAGTGAAAATAGAAATGTCATCTTTTTCCATCCAAGATCACAAACCACATGAACTCAATTCATGGACTCTTTGGAGGGCCATGGACTCCAAGTCAAGTTCCACTTTTCCAGTGTCTTCATCATACCAAAGTGAATTGAGTAGTCTCTACAGCTCTACAGGGTCAGGTGGGGCTCCTTATTTACCCAGTTCGGCAAAAAATAGTTTTTAAGAATCTGAGATTTACAATGTATGAATTGAAAGTATCCATTCAAAAACATATAATAGGGTCTTTTTTGTTTGCTAGTTTTTATTTATTATTTTTAAATCTTATCAATTTATGTATTTCAGGAGCAGGAAGTCAGGTGATTCCCCTTTTAATTCAACAATGTGATTTTCAAATTAATGCATTTCTTCCATTGGATAAAACTTCGGATCCTCTGAGGCTTATGCCATCTACCTAGTCTATCTACTGACCTCCTGAACACATCTCTTTATTAGCTGAACACATTAACGCCTGGCTCACAGTGATTGTTTTTTATCTCAAGTCTTGCCATCAATTTAGACATTTCAAAATCCCCATGGATGAATAGCCATGAACTCTAGTTGAAAACTGACCTCTCATCTGGTGGTTTTTACTTTTACCTTCATTTGCTTTAACATCCTCCCTCCCTCCCCTTAGCATTATACCTTGCAATCACCCAAAAATTCTCTGCTATAAAATTCTAAATACATTTAATCATTTGTTGATGAAATCCCATCTTCCAGTTTCTCTTGGTTACTCCCTGCTTTCCTGTTTTCTAATCCATCAGATTCATTTGCATCTGTTCTCACTATTGTCACGCTTTTGCCTCTGCTTCTTTTATATCCATCTAGTCAGCTATTCTCATGCAGATAGACTCAGTTTTCTTTTTCCATGTTGTCTTGCCATTCCATTACTCAGCTAATGTCATTTATCTGCCTTTGCCAAAGAGCATCCTGGTTCCTGAATGCCACTGGAGAAAAACATAAATGACTATTGTGTCACTACAGCTTAAGGGTCTTCCGCCTGAGCTAGTTATGGAGTGATTCTTGGCAGTTCTGTGTTTTCCTTATCTACTCTCTCTTCTGTTCTCCAGGGGATCCTCTATTTCATCCTCTTCCTGTTCCTTTGCCTAGTACTACGTTAAGCTTTTACTGAGAAAAATCGAAGAAACTAGATGGCAATTCCTTTACTCTGCAGTCAAACCTATAAATTCACCTACGCTTGCAATCATCCCTTTCACTTTCCCTCCTGTTACAAAGGAAGTGATGGGCCACTTTAAAAGGATAAACTCCTTTCCAGTATGGGCAAGACTCTTACCTCTGCCTACATTTTTAGGTATCTTACTGTGTTTATTCTCCGTTTTTTATCATGCATCTTTAGTAAAATGGATAATTTTCCTGGTGTCTTCAGATTACAAAGAAATCTGACCTTTTTCTTTACCTTAACTTCTTAATTTACCACCCATTACTCCTTTAAGATGACATTTTATGGCTGAGTGGACTAACCTTGTGTTTTCTACTTATTTACATCTTATTCACTTCTATTTTATTTTAAAAAGAATTTTGCAGTTTCAAAGTGCTTGAAGAGAAAAATAATCGTTTTTACATAAAGTACATCATCACCTTGCTATTAAGAATTTCAACCATGCTTCTGATGCCCACACTAATGCATGAAAGTAAATTATTTCCTAAGTTAGATGAAACAACTCTTTTATAGCCATGATCCCATTTCCAAAGAGACAATGCAATTTACTAAATGGTGCCCCAGTGACCTGAGAGGTTAATACAGATCAAACATGCAAGCAGTTTTTAATCTTTGTTGAGAAGTTGATTCACTGTCCAATATAGAACACTAGCAACCTCCATTAGGCCCAGACTCACCTGTTCATGTAGAAATAGTTAAGTTTATCCACTTTTTCCTTCAGTCAACTTCTCAAGTTAAATCTCAGTCCAGATTCAGATCTGATCCTTACTAAACAAGGGGCTGGAGCCAAGACATACCACCTCTCAATAAAAAGCTATCATAAAATTACACATTTGGGAGAGGATGGGTGGGCAGTGGGAACTACTGAAGAAAATCAAAAGTAAACTTATAAAAAGATCTTGTTTTGCAATATATCTTTCTTTTATTTCTGTCCCATTATTACACATATTAGTTTCTAACGTCAACAGGCACTTATATAAATGCCTTCATCATACCAAAGTGAAGTGATTAGTCTCCATTGCTCTGCAGGGACAGGTGGGGCTACTTATGTACCCAGTTTGACCAAAAGCAGTTGCCAAGAACCTACGATTTACAATTCATTACTATTGTGTACTCAATGTGTGCACGCCAAGAAGCAAGAATTGGGCATAGGAATATAAATAACTGGCAGAAAGAGGACAAAAAGAAAGTGTAAAAGGATCACAGTAATTATAGCAGAGCCAAATGTATCAATTGTGGACTAAATAAGATTTTCATGGCAAAACCATGCAAAAATTTTCTTTCAGGGCTATTCGTGCCTGTCCTAATCCCGTATAATTTTCTTTCCTTTTTTTTTTTTTTTTTTTTTTTGGTAATAATGTTGCATGAACAAATTACCAATCTTTTTTTGTTTTTTTGAGACATAGTTTCACTCTTGTTGCCCAGGCTGGAGTGCAGAGGCATGATCTCGGATCACTGTAACCTCCACCTACCAGATTTAAGCGATTCTCCTGCCTCAGCTTCCTGAGTAGCTGGGATTACAGGTGCCCACCTACTTAATTTTGTATTTTCAGTAGAGACAGGGTTTCTCCATGTTGGTCAGGCTGGTCTTGAACTCCTAACCTCAGGTGATCCACTGGCCTCAGCCTCCCAAAGTGCTGGGATTACAGATGTGAGCTGCCTGCCTGGCCATATTACCAATCTTAAGACATATTTGTTTTGAAGAATATGTTGAAGCTTACTTTCTGTCAAAATCTGATCGAATCTCCTTCAGATCTTGTCATCTCACACAGTCTTCTGGGATGTTGTGTCAACTGTAAGGTTCTCGGTGTGACCATCAAAATTACTGGTGGAGGTTTTAAATAAGAGACATGGTCAGACCATCACACTCCACCCAACCAAGATCTGAAAAAATGAGTCAACAGTGGGTCATGGGCATGCTTTAAAAAGCAGTTCTTTAGGAAGTTCTAAGATGGATCTACCATTGAAAGCCATTGCAACTTTAAGATAAAAATTATTCAGATCATATTCATATCAAGTTGTGATAGGATGATCTTAATTCCAGGTCCAATAAATGACACACAATTATTTCATCAGTATTTTAAATAGCTTTCATGTTCTCTAACAGTTTAGTGTCTTCCTGCTTCATATTATACGCATGTTTTGTTTTGTTTTGTTTTGTTTTGTTTTGTTTTGTTTTGCTTTGTTTTTGGGAGGGAGTCTCACTCTTGTTGCCCAGACTGGAGTGCAGTGGCACGATCTCAGCTCACTAAACCTCCACCTCCCAGATTCAAGTGATTCTCCTGCCTCAGCCTCCTGATAACTTGGATTACAGGCACCTGCTACCACACCCAGCTAATTTTTGTATTTTTAGTAGAGACGAAGTTTCACCATGTTGGCCAGGCTGGTCTCAAACTCCTGACCTCAGGCAATCCACCCTCTTTGGCCACCCAAAGTGCTGGGATTACAGGCTTGAGCCACCACACTCAGCCTATACACACTTTTAATAGAATAAAAGAATAATCAAAATATATTATTGTTGGAAAAAAAGAATATCTTTTAAAAATAATTAACATTTTCAACGGGCATGTTTAAACCTTCTTTGGGCTATTGTTTTCAGAAACTGCAGTTGAATGAGTACAAAATTCACCACAGAATACAGGCTTCTGTCTACCTAAACATTGCTGGTTGTTGGATCCACAGTAGGAAATTTTCACATATTGTTACAACCAGCTATAAATACACCCCAAAGTATGGGTAGAGTTCAAAAATAGATGTTTGATTTGTTACAACATTTCATTAGATTTAATATTTTCGCCCCAATTGAAAGAGGTTCAACAATTTAATAGATGTTTTACAGCTAGCATTATTGTGAAACTAGTTATGCTCCCTAAAATCTCATTGCTTTCCTGCTGATAAGAGCTATTAAATATCAGCATGAATTTCTGGACCATCTCCAGGGGTGAGTACAAACCATTTCTTGTCAGTTCCCTACTTCTTATACATGTGGAAAGCTCTACTCATCAGTGACAGCTTTTATATATTTAAGCAGATGGACTAGAATGACTGTTTTCTGTGGAGGTGCAAAATACTTCCAGTTCAGATTTTTGAAAAATAAAATAGCTTCTATCAGAATTGTTAATATTGTTAGAGAAAATGTGAAATTCCACTAGGGATAAATTGTTTAATTTAAAAATCGTTGGAATTTCTTAGGGAAAAATGCAATTTATTAAACTATATATTGTTTATGGCTGATTAATATAAAATACTGATATTTTCATATTGATATACAATGTCAGATAGCAACAAAAAGGGAACTATATGAAATTACATGTGTATGTATGCATATATCTGTATTAGTTTACCTGTTAATGAACATAGAGATCTGGGGTACTAATTATTGTCTTAAATGTGTGTTTAATCAAAAACATTGCTTATAATCTAGGTTTTATTTTCAACTTTTAGCCTAACAACTTAAACCTAAGTAGATAAACATTGGCATTTTTTACACAGCATCATTTAAACACATCAGGTTAGAGCTTAACTTCTATATGTAGTTAGGTCTTTTATAACCAACACAAGCAAAATTGATAAAGACTGTATTCTTAGCAATGTAATAGGCCACATGCAGTGACTCATGCTTGTAATCCCAGCACTTTGGGAGGTTGAGACGAGAGGATTGCCTGAGCCTAGGAGTTCAAGATCAGCCTGGGAAACAGGGAGATCACATCTCAACAAAAATAGAAATAAATGTAATGATAATATTAAAGGATTTATCAAAAGGCCAAATAATAAATGGATGATACAGTATAGAATCATTTAAAGTTATTGCCTCCAAATAAAATTAAAAAAAGCAGTAAAGCATTTATCATATTACCTGTGATATGATGAATAATATGCTAAAACAGGAACTGTGAATAGTCCAGAGAATTACAGGCAAAACCCCAGAGAAAGGTTAACTTAACCACTGATTATAGTATATTTTTTATTCCAAACGGAATGGCCTTTTCACCTACTGATATATCACTATTACTAAAACAAAAACCCATTAAAATTAGTTGCTCCACATTGAATATCAAATGAACACTCCATTATGAATATAATCATATAACATTGGAAATAGCTATTCAGTACAATTTGCCAGGATTTAGCTACATGATTCCCATTACTATTAATAAAATATGAGGCTAAATCGCCTTGATGCATTTGACCTTAAGAACATCATACTTCCTACCTTTGTGATAAAAGCATCACAATGTACATCTTTTTCCACAATGGACAGAGAAAATAAGTTCTTATCACTGTAACACAGTGTGATCTAGTTTTTACAGCTTCCTCTGTGCAGGCAAAAAAAAAAAAAAAAAAAAAAAAGATATACAGGTAGTTCATTTAGAAGATCTTGATTGTCCTGAATAAAAAAGTAGTTCAGGTAATAAAACAAATCACCATCACCTGCTTTCATTGGAGTCCAGGTTAAATTAAAAAAAAATATTTGTAACCCAATTGCATTGGTATTTGTATCCCTTTGAATAAAACTTTTATCTAATTTACATGTGTATAATTACACAGCTTATGCCTATGCTGAAAAGTGAGCCAGGACACAGCATTCTGTGGTTACTATTTAACCTTTTAAGTTTTCTTGACTCTAATTTTTTTTCTCCAAAACTTATGGCTAATGGGAATATTGTCCACACTTTGAATAAAACCCAGAAGAAACACAAATAACTGGCACCATGGCATTTGATGACATAATTTTTGACATATGTTTTCTCATTTTACAGTGATTTATCTGTGTTTACTCCTTAACTCACTGTTTACCTGGTGTCAGTGAAATCTAAAACACAAAATATGTGGGGCTGGAGAATAAAAAACAGAAATGAATAGCACACTAACCTCTATATACATAAGTTTGTAAAGCCATGATTTAAAAGTAGATGCATTGGTATTTTAGTAAGAAGTTCTTAATACCCATAAACAAAAAGATTGTATTGTGCAAGCAGTTACACTGCACACAAGAAGTAATTGAATTAATTCTAGCTTATCACTGTTTCTTTCACCAGTAAACTAGGTAACTAATGTGACTTACAAAGTTACTCAATTAACAATTGATAAAACTGATTACAGTACAAGGTCTGAGTATATTTTCAACAAAATGCGATTATAAAGAGTACATGTGTATTTTTTATTTGAAAATTTTCATCATTTTTAGAAAACCGAGTTTGGTTTTGTAAAGAAAAACAAATGCAGGTTGAAACAATAAAATTTTAAAGCATTTATTTGAGCAAATAGCTCTGAACCAGAAGTAGTTAGGGAGCTCCAGCTAGGGAACACCATGAGGAGACTTTTATTGGGCCCACACAGAACTAAAGCAAGGAAAGTATTTGTTTAGTGACAGTTGCCTTGTTTGGTCTATCCTACTGGCAAGTCCTTAGTTATATAGTTATAAATTTGTAGGTTGCTTCTGATTGATTGAGCTTAAGTCTGGTTTTTCTTTAATATAAGCATTTATAAGAAATAGCCCAAGTTAAGTTTTGCTTGTTTGCAATTTAAACAATGTTAAGGTTATTTTCAAGGCTTAACTGGCTTTATCTTCTCAAAGGACTCTTCAGGACTTGTTCTCATTTTATTAAAGTTTGGTGCAAACGTAATTGTGGTTTTTGCCATTACTGTTAACGTAGCAAAAACCACAACTGCTTTTGCACCAACCTAATACTTGAACAGTTTAACCATCATTTTGGAATGTGGTAGAGAACACATTCTTGTAAAAATATTTTTTTTTGTTTGAAAGTGATTATTCTAGACAATAATAAAGTATAAAATTTAAAGTTACTTGAGTTTTTTTTCAACTAGTTATCTTTCTGAATGTAATAGTTTGGTTTTACAGAGACAGTTCAAAATGAATTTTGATTTTTGTCTTCTATTTGGAAATTCTATTGCCTGTTACATCTTTTCAACTTGTATTACAAGCTTACCACTTAGGAAGTTCAAATTGTAACGATTATTTTCCCAATTATTTGAATAACCACCCCCCACCTTTTTCCCCATGCCGTTTAGGCTAACTTTATTTTTTTTTCCTCAATATTTTAACTAGCTAAACTCCTTATGAAGGAGAAAGCATAATGAACTGGAATCAGAGATGTTCGTTCCACTTTTAACTCTGTAACCAGCAGAGCCTGGCCATATTCGATTTGCTGTTTGTTCATTTATCTTGTTCCCTTGCCCTTTTTTGGTTCTTAGTACCTGCGTATAACTAGGCAGTAAAAAAAAAATGGCAACATGTGCTAGAATGTACACTGTGAAAGCAGTCACTGAATCTTCTTCTATGCCTTGCTTTTTGGCTAACAAGGTGGTCTGTGGCAAAGCATCTAAACTCTTTTAAGTCAAAGTTGTCTTATATGCAAAATGAGTAAACTGAGTTAGGTTGTTTCTATGGCACATATTAACGATAATATCTTATAACATGCTGTGTGGTCTGCCTACATCCATTCTAGATAACATGAGCTTTTTCCCTCGGGTCATTTTATTTTACCATCTACAATAACCATGTAAAAGAACACAACATCTTTAAAAGGTATTTAGTTTTTATGCTAATGATGCCATGATAACTGAATTACCAACACAGCAGGATAGATTCTGCTTTAACAACTAGTCTTTTAATAATATGCCTATAACATTGATGCTATTCTGAGTGCCTTTGAGCAACTTTTCTGCAATAATATTACGATCTTTTAAACACTGTAGAATATAAAGTTTAATATATAGCTTCATAAAACTCTGTAGATACTGAGAATTTGAACTCTCTATTGTCACAAAGAAGAGATTCTCAACAAAGCGAACTGAAGAGAGGCAAGAAAGTTGATGATCCAGATGATGAGAGAGACATTAGCAGTATCTTCAGATGACTTTTTTCTAGAGAGCCTGTCAAATCACTTTGTCTAAAGCTATATAACCTTGTGTCTTGTGGTCATCATCTTTCCTATAAATTGATACATTAAAATCCTTGCTTAAAGAGATAAACATTGTAGTGCTACTCTGCTTCTTGAAACATTGGCAAAAGTGAGCATAGCAAAATTGTCCAGAAAAATCCACTAATTTATCATATAATACACTTAAGCACTTTAAAATAATTTTTAATCACAAAGAATATAATGCTCAAAATGTAAATTAGGTACTGTTTTATTTTTAGTGTCTTCTAATGTAAATTATTTTCCAAACACAGTTTCAATGTTAAATAAAGGCGTAGAAGTGCATAATCCCTTCAAAGCAACTTCCTATTAAACTTGACTTTCTGTTTAAAAAGGAAGATGGAACTGAAATGACTGTGGAAGTGTGAATCAAAAGACATAAAACTAATATGCCAAAGGAATTTGTTAGTTAATTTACATTTTCTTCTATTATAGACATTCAGAGCTAATATTTTTAAAAAATGTTTTAAATAATTTTTATTTTATTATTTTTTAAAACCACAGAACATGTCCTGATTTGGTTTCCTGGAGAACAAGTGTTTTCAGAATGGAAAAAAAATTAACATATTGCTCTAGTATGATAGAAAAATAGGCCATTTATCATCTTGTTTTAAGGGAAAGTTCATGGATCAGCTCCTGCGTGCTGTTTGTGTATGGGTTTTCTACACTTTGCATTGCTAAATAATTGAGAACATTAGCTCCCAAACCATGAAAAATTCATTTTAACATGATGTATTATTAATCAATTTAATTTAAAGTGATCTGTAAAGTTCCAATTTCAGTTGTGATGGTTGAAGATAAATCCAGGCAGTGTTTGGTTCTTATTAAAATTGTGTAACTCCTTATTATCTGATTTTTATTTTTTATAAGTTGGTCAAACACTATGAAAGAGGCATAAAAAATGACAGATTGGCCCTCTTAGTCTACAGGTTCATACACCTATATGTATTTATAAGGAGCATCTATAAGAAATTTAGTCCACTTTTCATTGATTAGCAATATTTTCCTGCCATTTTAAAAGTCTACACTTATGCACACACATACACTAGAATATAATTTAAATACTATGTGCAAGTCTTTTTCTTTAGTGCTGACAAATTACTGATTAGGCTCACATTTTGCCTCCCAGTTTGATAGAGATTATGAAGTCATTATTAAAATATTTAGTGCTTATGAGATAAAGTTAGAAGAATGATCATTGCTAACGAGCTCCTATGTCACTACGCAATATCAATCTGAGATTAAAAGTATGGTCCCATTAACACATACATATGCAAGTCACTGTGATATCTAGCCTTTTTCAGAGCCTTTCGGACATTTCTGAGAGGCATTCATTTCTCTCACATAATTTCTCCCACCCTTCATTTAGTCTCAAGACTTTGGATGCTTTCAAAGGCCCCATTTTTGTTGAAGTTCCATTACCTCAATATGGGGACTCACTGAAGTGACAAAGTTGCACTGGAGCCCTTGATGTACTTCTGGCCCCTTCATTTATTCCATATATGAGAAGCACAGGAGATTCTGGTTATTGTTTTGCTTACAGAGATCAAAGACATGTTTTATTGTTCCCTAATAATTTACAGAGTTTAGACAGAGAAAAATAAAAGAGGTCTTTTGGTCTTATTTTCATGTCACCCCTCCGCACCCATCATTCTCTAAGTCCATGACAACCATAATGTCATGAAGACCTGGCAAGAAAAGAAATTCAGTTGATAAAAAGCATTTTTTACCCAGTATCACCCATCTCCTTTCACAAAGAGACAGTGCAATTGTACCACGCTTGTGTGTCCAATTACTTCCCTTAGGATAAGTTTTTGTTGTTGTTGTTTTGTTTCGTTCTATTTCCCCCTCATGACACTCTAGATTTTTCAGGACTGAAAAGTCTTGGAAGGTTCAGTCCAGGAGATATATCACAAACTATCTGAACTATAGTAGTAAACAAAACTCTGCTATATATAATTGAAAATAGAGAGATGAGTGCTACTTTTATAATACTGTGAAAACTAGGTATAAATATCTATTTATAAGCATACAGACAATAAGGACCAAAATAGGCATGACATGGTTTGGACGTGTCCCCGCTGAAATCTCAACTTGAATTGTTTCTCTCAGAATTCTTTGTCTTGTGGGAGGTAATTGAATCACAAGGGTCATTCTTTCCTGTGCTATTCTCCTGATAGTGAATAAGTCTCACAAGATCTGATGAGATTATCAGGGGTTTCTGCTTTTGCTTCTTTTTCATTTTCTTTTGCTGCCACCATCTAAGAAATGCCTTTTGCTTCCTACCAGGATTATGAGGCCTCCCCAGCCATGTGGAACTGTAAGTCTGATAAAGCCTCTTTTTCTTCCTCTTGGGTGTGTCTTTATTAGCTGCATGAAAATGGGCTAATACGGTAAATTGGTACGTAGAGCGGGGAATCGCTGAAAAGACACCCAAAAAGGTAGAAGTGACTTTTGAACTGGATAACAGGCAGAGGTTGGAACAGTTTGGAGGGCTCAGAAGACAGGAAAATATGTGAAAGTTTGAAACTTCCTAGAGACATGTGGAATAATTTGGCTCAAAATGCTGATAATGACTTGGACTATAAGGTCTAGGCTAGGAGGTCTCCGATGGAGATGAGGAACTTCTTGGGAACTACAGTGAAGGTGACACTTGTTATGTTTTACCAAAGAGCCTGGCAGCATTTTCCCCTGCCTTAGAGATTTGTGGAACCTTGAACCTGAGTTAGATGATTTAGGGTATCTTGTGGAAGACATTTCTAAGCAGCGAAGCATTCAAGAGGTGACTTGGGTTCTGTTAAAGGCATTCAGTTTTATAAGGAAAGCAAACATAAAAGTTTGGAAAATTTGCAGTCTGACTACGAGATAGAAAAGAAAAACTGATTTTCTGGGAAGAAATTCAAGAGAATATTACCAGGCCATGTCAGAGACCTTCATGGTGGCCCCTCCCATCACAGGCTGGGAGGTCCTGAAGGAAAAAGTGGTTTTGTGGGCCAGGCCCCGGGTTCCCATGCTGTTTGCAGCCTAGGGACTTGGTGCCCTGTGTCCCAGCCATTCCAGCCATGGCTAAAGCTTGGGCTGTGGTTTCAGAGGGTAGAAGTCCCAAGCCTTGGCAGTTGCCACATTGTGTTGAGCCTGTGGGTGCACAGAAGGCAAGAATTGATGTTTGAGAACCTCTGCCTAGATTTCAGAAGACATATGGAAATGCCTGGAAGGGCCCTCATGGAGAACCTCTGCTAGGAAAGTGCAGAAGGGAAATGTGGGGTCAGAGCCCACACAGAGAGTCTCTACTGGGGCACTGCCTAGTGCAGCTGTGAGAAGAGGGCCATGGTCTTCCATACTCCAGAATGGTAGATCCACAGATAGCTTGCACTATGAGCCTGGAAAATCCACAAACGCTCAATGCCAGCTTGTGAAAGCAGCCAGGAGGGAGGCTGTATCCTGTGAAATCACAGGGATGGAGCTGCCCAAGACCATGGGGGCCCACCTCTTGCATTAGCGTGACCTGGAGTCAAAGAAGATCTTTTTGGAGCTTTAACATTTGACTCCCCTGCTGGATTTCAGACTTCCGTGGTTTCTGTAACCCATCTGTTTTGACCAATTTCTCCCATTTTGAATGGCTGTATTTACCCAATACCTGCACCCCCATTGTATCTAGCAAGTAACTAGCTTGCTTTTGATTTTGCATGCTCATAGGTGGAAGGGACATGCCTTGTCTCAGATGAACATTTGTGCTGTGGACTTTTGGGTTAATGCTGAAACGAACTGACTTTGGGGGACTGTTGGGAAGGCAATGATTGGTTTTGAAATGTGAGGACATGAGATTTGGAGGGGTTGGGGGGGAATTAAGTTGTTTGGCTGTGTCCCCACTGAAATCTCAACTTGAATTGTATCTCCCAGAATTCCTACCTGTTGTGGGAGGAACCCAGGGGGAGGTGAATGAATCATCAGGGCTGGTCTTTCTCGTACTATTCTGGTGACAGTGAGTAAGTCTCATGAGATGAGATCTGAGGAGTTATCGGTGGTTTCTGTTTTTGCTTATTCCTCACTTTTCTCTTGCTGCTGCCATGTAAGAAGTACCCTTCATCTCCCACCATGATTCTGAGGCCTCCCCAGCCATGTGGAACTGTTTAAGTCCAATTAAATCTCTTTTTCTTCCCAGTATGGGGTATATCTTTATCAGCAGCACGAAAACCATCTAATAGAAGGCATTTTCAGGTACATATTTCCACAGGATAAATATACCTTTGGCAAAGGGAAAAAACAGAGGATGACCCATTTCCACTGAGTGTGAAAGGCATAAGTGGTATGGCCTTGATAACCCCATAATCTTCTGTCCCATTCACAGGACATATATGCATTCCACACAATAGCATTTTCCAATATTACTACTGCAGATAAATAACAGTTAAACACTTTAGGCTTATGCTACTTTCACAAAAATTACTTGCATGCCAGCATTTATGCTACCTGCATATGGATCAGAAATATCCATTGTAAATGTAGTAATGTGTGAGATATTTAAATGTTGGAGGGACAGTTGGAAATGTGTGAGTAGCTGTGGTGAAAAAAAAAATGTGTCTTCCCTATGGCAAGGTATTTTGTCTGAAGAATCATGGCAGAAAAAAAAAATTACTTTAGTAAGTTGCAGTTGAAATAAACTTAGAAGAGATTACACATTTACTCAGGGCGAGATAACACCACAAGACCTCCTTTGCTCTAAACTACCTAATAGAAAAATATTTTGTTACTAGGACCCCATTATCTGTGTCATTTCACTTTATTTTGTATGTTTCTATTACTGTATGTATTACATTTACTTTCTGCTTATCTAGGTGTCTGTCTAGCTAGATTGTATGCTCCTAGAGAATAAGAACCATGCCTTATTCATCTCGGTACACTGCCTGGCCATGACAGAAACCTTGATATATGTTTGTTGAATTAAACTAACTTCAAGATTCCATTTGGTCATTTGGATTTCTATAATTCAGCATATTAGCTACTTATAATTTTGGCTCTTCTTGGGGGTCAACTCTTCCAAGTTTTGTTCATGGCCATTGGACTTTGTCATCCAAAAGAATGAATCAAGACAATGGAATATCATGCCCCCAAGTACTCTTCATTCATGATAAACTCATCATCATTAAAAAAATAAAAGACATTCAGTTCCTCAGATGAAAGGATAATTTGAAATTTGTCTTTTCTTAAAAGTAGGATTTATTACATTTACTCTGAGTTGTTGAGCCATCACCACAGTTTTTTCTTTATAAGAATAAATCCTTCTTTTTAAATTCAATTTTAAATATGATTTCCATGAAACATCACATTTTACACATCTCATCCAATAAGAATAATTACAACTGGTTACAGAGTGCAGATTGCTATAGAATTTCAACAATATGTTTACACCATTTACAAGATGTATATTATCATATATCTTAGAGTTGACATTCTTTTAGGGCATAAATCTGAAGTGTCATTCATCAGTAAGCAAAAACATTTATCTTCTTTTATACAATCTGGTATTCAAACTTACATTAGGCAAATAATAAACTAAAAACTATTTGGATGCAAAAATAAGGCAAAGAAAGACTGAAAAATAGGACTCTCTTATCAGTGGCCTCAGGTTAGAAGACAACTTAGAACCTGAACTTAAAATGCAGTTTAGGTCTGTGAAATTGTCATGTACACATAAAGACATTCACACACAATTTTCTACCACTAAGAAATCCATTTCAATATTGTAAATATTTGTTTGTCTGGTTCATCTACGAGGTGGTAAAAACACGCCTTTAGTACTCATAATCTTCATTGTTTAGTCTTGAACCTTTAGGATAGACACAATATATACACCGTCTGCTCTGCTATGTGCTGTGTTCCATGTATAACATAGATTAGTGCAAAGATCTGATTAATGGCAGCAGCTAAAAGAATTACAAAGAGCACTGGTGTGCTTCTGATGCTAAATCATTAGGGCCTCACTGACTTTCAGGCAGGAGTAGAAAGTAGAGACTTGCTGGAACATTTTGCTTTTGCCTGCAAATTTCTAGTAGAAGCAAAGCAGCCCAAGAAAAAATACACTGAGGTTATGATTTTGTCTAAAAACTGACAGAACATGTATGTGAAAACAAAAATTTTGTCTTTTTTCCAGTCTTCTTCACTTTGAATAAACAGAGCAACACACTCCTCTCAGAAATCGATACAAAATGAGCAATTATAAAATGGATTGCTGTGAACACATGTTTGGGGGGAGTAGCACTTTTGCTGGAAATAGATCTGTACTCTATCATATGTCTTCACTGGAATCCAATAATTTAAAAAATAATAACCATTTATTTTACTTATTTAAGGCATATTCTTATCTCAACACGATGCCAATTTTTTGTTGTTGTTGTTTTTAGGTTTTGATACAGTTATACTTTTATCCCCCTTTTAAAAACGTGAAGACTGAAGTTCAAAGAGTTTTGTAACATGCTCAATGTCCTAACTTACCAAGGAATAGAGCTTAGTTTGAAATTCAGGGTTCTGTCCAAGATGTCATGCTTTAAGTTACACCTGTTCCTGCTCAATAAACTATACTGCTCTTATTAGGCTTTATATCTGGTGAAGACTTAAAATGTACATGAGTTTTGTTTTGACAGTCGGAGAAATCTCTCTTCAAAATACTATGGAACATAATGGATCATAAGTTAACTGATAAGGAAAAGGCTGATTATGAGTGAGCCATTTTTGGAATAAAAAACTATAGAAAGGGTAGTAATAAGTAGGCCACTTTTAGGAAAAATATTAGCTTTGTGGGGCTTCCATCTAATATGCCTTTTTAAAATTAATGATATTCTGCTAAGAAATGTGGAAACCAAGGGAAAAATGTGCTTCTGAAATGACCGACTGTCAGCATATGACATAATCTTCTAGTTGGATCTGATCATTATTGATCTTGATATCTATAATTTTGCCCTCCAAATGAATATAAAGTTCTGTGACTTTTCAGAGATTTCCATATTTCTTGATGTCTGGTTAGTTTTGTATATAGCAATAGGTTCTGAACATTTCTACAATAAAAAGCAAACCAAAATGTGAAACTTTCTTATGTCAAACTTAGTCTTCTAAACATTTTTGACTACAGAACTCTATTTTAAATCAGTAAGTATTAATATCTCAGTGTCCATTTTAAAATGTTCTACAACATAGTGTATTATAATTCATTTTGAATTCCTGCAGTTTCCCAAATGTTACTCTAAACTGACAAAGTGGATGAATAGCTAGTGACTTCAGTGGGAAGAGGAAAGAGGGGGCGGACTTAGCAAATTAGCAAAATTTTACTACAAATTGTCAACATTTTGATATATTTAGGTACGTCCAAAAATTAAAAATATTCTGTAACCATCAAATTTACATCAAGTTAAATAGAGGATGGGTATTAACAGCAATTTTATTTATTTATTATTTTCCCTAAATATCTTAACTATCCCTCCCTGTCATACTGTTTTATCATAGCCCTTTCTCCAATTAGTGATAAACTGACATCTTCTATATATTTGTCAAATATATTTGCACAGTGATGTACATAAGAACATTTTTTTTTATTTTTCCCCTTCTGCAATGAATAATTTGCTCAAGTGTATTTTTTGAAGCTTTGTTAAATGAGATACTTTTTGCAAGGTTAATACTAAGCTACAGTGATTACTAATTTACTCACTATTCTTAAACAAAATCTAAAAGGTGTTTCATAGGCTTGAAAAGAGTTGAATCCTTTGGAACAAAAGCAGGCAATTGGCAAGGATAGACAAATCATAATGTTATCCATGAATTTAATAGCAAAAAAAAAAAAAAAAAAATCACTGCCTCTGAGTTGTTACCCACGCCAACTGAGCTCACATTTCTCAATCCCTTCCAACTATTATCCAGAGGAAACTTATCAAGGGAGATTGGTATCAATGTCTGAATTAAGCGAAATATTGAATGTATTCTCAATCAAACATCGTCTAAGATAGTTTTCATGGTATGCATATTATATTATTTTTGTTATACTTTTAGCTGTAGAAATAATGCCTGACTTATCATTTTATCCATTCTATGACATCAGAGGTGTTTAATCTTTTGGCTTCCCTGTTGGGCCCTATTGGAAGAAGAAGAATTGTCTTAGATATCCTAACACTAACAATAGCCGATGAGCTTTTAAAAATCACACCAAAAAATCTCATAGTATTTTAAGAAAGTTTACAAATTTTTGTTGAGCTGCATTCAAAGCCATCCTGGGCTACCTGAGGCTCACAGGCCATCGGTTGGGTTACCTTGCTCTACATCATAGTTTCTTTTCTAAAAGGGTTCTGCTGATTATATCATGTGCTTTCTTTAAAATAATTTGAAAATTTAATGTACATATGTTTGCATATATGTATAATGAAGAAAACAAAACATAATTCCGGGTAACAAAGATGATTGCCAATTGTTCATATTTGGTACATTAATTTCCCATCTGATTTGCCTCCCTCAGACACTTCGGCACTTTTCCTATAGCTCTCCGTGTCTCTCATCAGAAGTGTGTGCAGTAAGGTAAGATGCAACCTTTGGCTATATTCACATGGGCATTTTCTCCCATCTTCATGCTATTTCCACTATTAACTTTGCTTTAACATACTATATTGACTTTTATTATGTGTCTGTTAGACAACAGTCTGGGCATTGGGGATTTAATTAAAAACATTACAGTGAGTTTTCCCATTCCTATCTTATTGAGCCAAAGGGTATATGTTAAAAAGAAACATCTAAACAATATGTAAATTAATAGGAATGGTTTAGGCAGCAGAAATCGCTATGCAGGAAAAGAGGACAGGCAGTTGTAAGAGAGCAAGTGGAAGACGACTTCAGATCAGGTGAGAAATGGAGGTCTCTCTAAATAAAATGTAAAATGAGACTTGAATATCAAGCATCAGGTGACCATGTTAATAAACATCAGAGAAGGAAAAATGTCCAGGAATAAGGAATAACTAGAACAAAAAAATCCTACTACAAACCATGTAATTGGTGTATCTAAAAAAAGAAACATTGCGTGATTGGCATACAGTGAGCAAGGCGAAAAGTGGTTCAAATAAATGAAAAAACTCAGGCTGGTCTGGCCAGTTTAGGTGGGGTTTTGTAGGCCAGAGTGCAATATGAAATTTTTTACAAGTGTAATGAAAAGCCATTGGATGATTTTAAGCAAGCTGGATACATGATACATGTTTTAAAAGAAAATAATTCTTGACTATACGTATGAAACAACCACAGATCAAAATCTTCGCAAAAATGTCTAAATAGACTGGACCTACAAAAAACAGTAGATGATTCAGCTTTCTATTTTCACACAAATTACTTTAGACCATGAATTTAATTTGTGCAAACAATGATTATCATTACAAGTAGTAGAATCAGAAATTATATCTGGGTTAGGAATCAGAACACCAATATTGAGATTTTTTGCCTACTTGTGTGACCATGAGTGAATCATGTTTCTTAAAGACTCAGTGCCCTAATTAGAAAAAGGGGATAACTGGATCACCTTGAAGAGTCTACAAAACCACTCCTTTCCTCTGGTCCTACTCTTTATCAAATCACTTACCTGGGGGCCATTTTCTTAAGGGAAAAGAAAAAAGAAATATGAAACAATCACTGTTACCCATACATGTCACTACAAATATCACAGCATATTCCCATTTTTATGTTTACACCTATTGCTACAAAGTGAGTTGGCAAAAGTATCTAATCCAAAAATTAGCTATCATCAAGAGAGTATTCCTGTCACATTTACATTTTCCAGACATACCTGACTGTGAATTTTTCACAAAACTTCCTTAATAACAGAAAGCCAAATTCCATTAATTTATTAAATTTTCACTGAGAGTAAAATTTATATGATGCTAATTTGACAAAAAAGGGGAAAATTAATGCTGTAGTCTGAGATATTTTAAGTATTTTGATGTAAAATACTCAGATAAATGTGAATACAATAAATACTCAAATGAAGAAATTGTGTAATAAATAAATACAATTCTTGATTTAAATAATTTTTATGTTAAAAAGAATATCGCCATATACGGACATCTATTTAGTAATACTTATTTTTAAAATGCTTGTAATATTAGGAAAACATGAATAATTAGGTGGAAAGACAAGATATGACTATTAAAGGGTGCCAAGAATCTGCAATGTATTACAGAAGCATATGAGCATATCATTTTCAAAAGGCATGATTATTTTCCAGATATAATTTGCACATATGCACCACCTGGCAAAGCAAGGGAAAGTGATTCCCTCAACTCCCCAACCCCCTCTCCCATTGGCTACTTATATGAGTGCTTTCCTTTTCAAGGTTGCTTTTAACATTAAGAGTGTGGGGAGAAGAAAAACGAATGGAGGATGAATGTGTGGACTCTTGCCAAGAAACCTATGCTTTCCGAACCTTCACAACCATAGTTCTTAATGATAGTTTTGGATACCTATATGTAGCAGGCACTATCTGATGTGTTTAAGCAAAGAAGTAAAACAGGTTGAAGGACTTTGCAAACTAATAGAAAACACAATGGACTGATGACCAGATTTACTTGACTGTGTAAATTTCTGCATTTCCTTTAGACATCTGACCGTTCTACTCTTCATCTGCAAAGTCAAGGGAATTAACTAAACCTCATTTCAGTTCTTTGCACATTCCAAAATCGTATCTAGAATGAATCATGCTAAATCATCACATAAATATTTATTGGCCCCAGTCTTTCTCTCTGACTTCATCTCCAACCTCTTACTCCACACTTCAGCCACATTAACCTTGTTCTTCCTGGAAAAAGCAAACTTGTTCTCGTATAAGAGCCTTTTAACCTTATATGAGAACCTTAAGAAGCTTCTGGCTGGAGTATTCCCAAGGCTCACACCTTATTATTTAAATCTGTGTTCATTTGATACTCCTTTAAAGAGCCCTTTCTCAAACAATTCAATATCAAAAGCACCTTTATTCTTTCATCCTCTTATAACTCATATTTCACTCAGCGTATGCCATTGTCCAAAGTGGATCCCTTTCCCCATTTTATTCTATCAAAATGAAAGCTCCAGGAAGTTTCCAGAATGTCCATTTTTAATTCTATGTCAACTAATATTATGCCTTACAATATGTGAGTACTCCATTATTCTTCAGTGAATACAGAATATTTGTATTCTACATCCCATTCTCATATTCACATGTGTTAGATTCACAACCAAGCCATTAAGATTTCTGAATTACCTTTTAACTTTTTCAATTTTCTCAGTTTTCTATATTAGAAAGATTTGCACCATCTTTGATTCTTTCCCTCAGTCTTCAATGTATTTAGTCACTATGATTATTGACAGTTCCTCCTAGTCCACATGCCTGCATTTATTTACCTCTAAGAAACTTTGAGTCTCTCACTTATCTTCGCTCAATGATAAAAGTAAAATGTGCCTAAGACTGTAGCTTTATATTCCTGCCTCCAACTATAAAAAAGTAATAAACAATTATTTGCCTTTATTAGCCTACCTGATCAACTATGAATCTTAGTTTGTGAAGCCCTGAAATATCTGGTTCACTTAAGCTTTCAAACATCATAACTCTTACCTCAGTTTAGGACAATGTCATTACTATTCCAATAGGACATAATGATCATTTTATTTTCTCTACTTGTACTTCTTCCAAATTAACTGCTTTACTCTCAATTATCCAGACTGAACACCTTCCAAAGCCTAGCTCAAGACTTACTTTCATACATAAAACATAATGTGCTAAATTCTCAGTGATATATTCCTTCTCTAAACTCTAATCACACTTATAAACTAAATGATATATACTTAATAAATTTGATTCTATATTGTCATTATTTTTACAATCAATAGTTCTATGTGAATGTGATTCTCCCAACCCAGCTGATGTGGTCTTAATGGAAAGTGCTGCATTCCATGCCTCTTAGCACAAATTAAGCATTCTATAAATGGAAGTATCAATATGAGACACAGACTTTGTTGTTTAAAATTCATTTGCCTATAGCCTAGAGAGGTAAATTACACTGTGGTTATAATATAACTAGTAGCAGAGTCAGAACTTAAACTCAGATTTCTTAACTCCAGTCTAGCTATCTTGTCATCTTAGACAATCTCTCATAAATCATATATTTGAAGTACTAATCTGTTTCTCAAGAGTAGTCCTAATGATCAAAGGAAATAATAATATGGCATGGCATATACATTTTCTCAGAACAAAATGTTGACATTACTTAAAATGAGCATTTTGGATGAAAGGAGAAGTCACTGCCTCAAACGTTAGAATTAATCACAATCACTTGATACCTGGTGTCTCCTCCTTAATACAGTTAACATGAAGTAATGACTCTGCTGTGTTCAGTATTGTTTTACAACTCTGCCAGTGCTTATAATGATCATGGTTTTCAAACCATATCTTGTACAGAAGTGGTAGCCTGCAGTTAATGCTTTTATGTAATGGAGTAAAAATTGTGGTTAAAAAGAATGCAGAACCCTCTGGAGATGTCATTTCAATATAGCATTTTGGAGAACTTAATCTGGGGCAGTCTCGTTGTACTAAAAGCTTCCCAGGACTAGAAATTGATCTAACAACCTGTCTTTATTGTTCAGAATCTGAGAGAAAAGAAATATGAATGCCTTTCTTTATCAATGGTTTTTTAAAATTGATTTAATAATAGCATAAGGAAGTATTTTTAAGTTTCAAGTACTGGAAAATACTAATTTTGTGGAATCATAAATTAAAAAGAGACTCACTGTTGGCATCTAATTTCCTCCTGTATAGAAAACAAAAAACCTTGCTAAACAATCTCCTCTTGAGATACTGCTTCTATCTGATGTAGTCAAGTCTAAACAAGTTTAAGAAACAAACCAGGAGGTGGAGGTTGCAGTGAGCTGAGATTGCACCACTGCACTCCAGCCTGCGCAACAAAGTGAGACGAGACCCTGTCTTTAAAAATAAATAAATAAATAAATAAATAAGTAGAAGCTCACAGCCAGACACTGTGGCTCACACCTGTAATCCCAGCACTTTGGGAGGCGGAAGCAGGGGGATCACTTGAGGCCAGGACTTCCAGACCAGCCTGGATAACATGGTGAAACCCTGTCTCTATTAAAAAAATACAAAAATCAAAAAAAAAAAAAAAAAAAAAAAGAAACAAACTCTCATTGCCTGTGATAGGCAGAATAATGCCCCCAAACAGGTTTATGCCAAGTGAATTAACTAATCTACATTTCAGCTCTTTGTACATTCCAAAATTGTATATATCTAGAATGAATCATGCACCAAATCATCAAATAAACATTTATTGGCCCCAGCCTTTCTCTGTCAGACTCTCCAAAACTGTCAGAACCTCCAAAATTGTCAGATTCTGTCAGAATTTCCAAAACTTCTAAATATGTTGCCATACATACTAAGAGGGACTTTGCAGACATAATTAAATTTGAGGACATTGAGATGAAAAGATTATTGTGAATTACCTGAATGAGCCCAATGTAGTCAGATGAGTTTTTAAAAGTTGCATCATAGAAATTCAAATTGAGAGGAATTTGATCCCCAGTTGCTGGCTTTCTAGTTGAAAAAGAGGTACCAAGAGACTAGAAGTGTAGCAGCTTCTAGCAACAGCAAACAGCTCTCGGTTTGCCCCTAGTTAGAAAAGTGGGTATCTTGGTTCTACCACCTCAAATAACTGAATTCTCCTAAAAACAAACAAAAAAATGAGTGAGTGGAAAATGGATTCTTCCCTAGACCCTCCAGAAAATGATGCAACCTACTGACAACTTGATTTTAGTTGGGTGAGACGAGAAGAGTTGTCACTTGCAGAACCGTGAGATAATAAATTTGTGTTGTTTAAGCCCATAAGTTAATGCTAATCTGTGACATTAGTTATGAAAAACTAATACGCTGACCTAATAAGCATATAAATAAAGGAGAATATTTAATTTTCACAAGTAGGAGAGCTGCCCTACCTGAATGCACAATTACAGAAATGTCTTCAAGCATCATCTCCTACACAATTGCCAAGTTATGTGTGTAGAACAACATATGGCAACCCAGTATTTACCACTGGGGACCTAAGATTGATAACTGTGGTTTAACACCTTTAAATGGAAAAGTAATTGAATTCAGGACCAAGCTAAAATTTAAATAAGTATTCTCTTGACAATTTTAGGCAAACATGGTTAAATTAAAAAATCACAAGTAAAAGAAGTAAAATTGTTCTCAGCATATAAGAAGACTTGTTCTAAGTCAGACGTCAGGTATATTCAGCTCAGCATTTTCTGTCTTTCAGAGTCACCAAGGATTATATTTGTTCAAGCATTCATGTCTTCCTTGTGTTCAGAAAAAAATTTCTAAAATACTAAAAATTTCTGAAGTTACCCTGTTGTATTGATCAAATTATAGAACTGCCTTCTGAGAATTTACATAAACATTTCTGAAAATGTTTCCTTGTATTCTTGGCTATGATGAATTCACTTATTTCACTACCATTGTGCAAATTAGAACATGTAAAATATTTCATCAGCTTGTTCTGATACCTTAGGACATGACAAATTCTTTTTTCAATTTATTTATAATCGTAATGATTTTACAGTTTTATGATAGTAGATTTTTTTTTGTTCTTACCAGAATAAAGGTTTTATCGTATTTCCTTAGCTGTAAAGCAAGGATGATATTAATATCTGTACCATAAATTGATTGTGAGAATTAAATATGGTAATGTATGGGAGCCATGTAGAACATCGCCTAATACTTGTAACACCATCATAAATTTCAACTCTTATTGGTCCCATTATTGTTGTTAATTACTCATCCTTACTTAATCTTTTATCATCTTCATTGCCTTTTTTAAAAGGCCCTTTCAAGAGGCTTCTCATCTATATTACATGTTACAATTGATTATTCATTTAATTTTTTTCATTACCCAATAACCTTTTAAACTCCAGGCATGTGCTAGATATTGAGGCAAGGAAAGTGATTTAAACACAGGCTTTCCTTACCTTCCAGGTACTCAGGATCTAGCATCTTCAAATTAGAATGGTCACTACAGGTCCTGCAGTGTGTCATTCAGTCTGATGTAGTTAAACTACAATAGGCAACATTCTCCAAATCTCAGTGTTTTTAAAAAATGTATAAGATAAAGTTACATGTTTTCTTCTTGCGATGTTGACGGAGTCCTGAAGACTACACACCTTATCTCTAAGGACTGAGCTGTGAACCTAAGAGGAACATATATGTTCTACCCTTGCCCCAGTGGAGAAGAAAGCAGGCAAATCAGTTTCTCCTTTCTCATTATTTTGACCAAAGCAAAATCTCATGGCTATATTCAAACGCCAAACGTATGAAGTATAATTTTTCATGGGTCACCAGCAATACCGCCAGAGATATTTGTCTACCTAATGTCCCCCATGTGTACTTACTCCTCCACAATTAAAAAAAAAATTCTGAACATAAGTAGCAATCTGGCAAACAAGAGTGGCAACTTCCTGTGGATCCATTTTGTGTAACTCATATTTAGAGGTCATAGAGAGAACACAGAAGGGTCTACATTATTTGAGATATTAATAAGACGTCAATTCTAATAAGTACAAATACAACTAATAAACTTGGTTTCACAAAGAGCAGACATTTAATGAGCATGTTTTGCAAATAAGTTACATTGTTATCGAAAACTAAAATTTATATTGTGTTAAAAATATGTATCAGATGTGTGGTGATGTACCCTTCTGATATCTTGCTACACTACTTATAGTTTATTTTTGCAATCTTATAAATGACATATATTTTAAAGCAAAAATATAAACCTTTGTTAAAGCAATTTCTCTATCCTGTATCTTTCTTTGTAATAATTGTATTTCAGTGTCCAAATCAATAATATATTTTTTGCAAAACTCATAAATTTGAATATTCTGCAATTAGCTAAGTTGATAATGGTACTTAGAACCTTCAGAGTCTATGTCATTCAAAGACAGCTTTGGTATCTAGATGTTGGTATCCCCTTTTGGGTGAGTCACTTTCATGTGTCTCATGCTGAGGAAGGAGAGAATCTACAAATATTAATTTCACTATCTCCCTAGCAGAAATGAAAACGGTTATTGAGGCTTAGTCTGATTTCTCCAATTCAATAATGTCGAGATATCTTAAAATATTGCTTCAGCGCAATTTTATATTCAATTTTAAGTATTCCAGAATATTTTTCAAGTACAAACTTCTTGTTAACTGTTAAAGTACCACAGATACCAGCTAAGCAGCAACATATAACAAAAATTTGTTTTCAAGTTCTTGGGATTTTAGGATGGTATTATGCTTCAAAAAACGAATATATTCTTTATATACAAAAGTTGCTTCACTAGTCCTTATATCCATTCATCTATTTCTCATATTCTGAATTTATGAAGTAAAGCAAATTTTAAAATGAATTTATTCTTGCTAGAAGTTTGCTAGATATTTTTCTATCAAAGTCAATCTATGCCTACTATATGGTATTATAATGCTATGAGTCTAGGTTTTCCTAAATGCTTCTGTTGTTATTTAGCCAATTTGTGCTCTTGAAGTAATCATTCTACAATAAAACTCTTTATTCTTTCTATGAATAAAGAAAGAGTTTTACAGAGTTAGGAATTATGGATAAATCACTTGTCAGCCTCTGTATTCTATCACCTATTCTTTGGCAAAGCCTCATACTTCCTGATACTTAATATTATAACCATAGATACAATTTTATCACTTCATACATGGCTTTTTACATCTGCTTTCCACTCTGACCTATTTTACTGATCTCATTTTAAAAGTTGTTTTCTTACGCCATTAATTTTTTTCAGAAACCTCTGGGGTATTTTTGTTACAAATCTCATCGATGTTGAAAGCTCTTCTGGGTACTAAAGAAGGTATGTATTCTCACATCATAGCATAGTTTCAGATTCCTGAAGACCTTAGTTTTAATCCCAGATTCAACATTTAGGCAGGGCATTTAAACTCTGTAGTCCTACGTGTAAATCAGCGATAATGTTTCCCTCAAAGGGTTTCTTCCTCTAGGTGCTGTCATGAAGAACAGATGACTAATTTATAGAGAGACTAACAAAACATCTGGCACACAGTAGACACTTGTCATGTCAATCCTGTTTCTCTACTTATCTCATTTACTACTCAAGACAAGTTACAGCTCTGTCTTTAAAAAAATACAAATTCAACAATAGAAAACATTTGCTTCTTTAAATCTTCTATGTCTTTTTCCTCTCTCTGTATATGATTTCAATGTTATAACATCATATTAAGCTTGTGTGCCTAATAAGCATGCAGTATATTGTGTGCCTATAAGCATGCAGTATATTATTGTATATACTGCATGCTTATATAAACAAAGTACTCTACAGAGATCTATGTTTAAGACCATGTTAAGTATTCTTTGTGAGTAAATTAGTTAACTTAAAAGTCAATTTTGATGATAATAGAGTCTGATCCTACACAGTTACTTTAGCACCAATCTTACTGTGAAATATGTATCCTCTTCTATTTTCACACCCCGTTGCATCTCTAGGGAATTACAAAGAATACTTTACACGGTCTTAAACATACATCTCTGTAGAGTGCTTTGTTTATATAAGCATGCAGTACATACAATAATAGTCTATATTAGGCACACAAGCATAATATGATGTTATAACATTGAAATCATATGCAGAGAGAGGAAAAAGACATAGAAGATTTAAAGAAGTAAATGTTTTTCTGTTGTTGAATTTGTATTTTTTAAAGATAGAGTTGTAATTTGAATAGTAAATAAGATGAGTAGAGAAACAGGATTAAACAAATGGTGTATTTATTTTAGAATATACTAAACTATTGGTATATTTATTTTAGTATACACTAAACTAATAGCATATTTAGTTTAGAATATACTAAACTAACAGTGCATTTGGTTTAGAGTATACTAAATTAAAAGCACATTTAGTTTAGAATATACTAAACTAATATAAATTAGTTTATATTGCCTAGGGGTGCAACTGTGCATGAAAATGGAAGAGGATATATACTGAATGGTAAGATTTCGTGCTAAAATCACCATGGTAAGACTGTAACTAATATATATATATCTTGAATTTTCTATTTTTCTTTCCTGCTACACCCCTCATCTACCTATTAACAAATATAGGAATATACTCAAAATTTCACACTTACGTGTTGCCTAATAAAAATACAAATAAAACCTGGACCATGTTACTACATAAACACACACACACACACACACACACACACACACACACACACACACACACAGTATGATTCATGCTGAGAAACTAACTTGAGTCTTTAAGATTCAGATACACTCCTCTGTTCACTCCACTTCACTCCAAGCTTCACTTTCTGCAGGCCATATGGTTTCTGGGTAATTTTTTCCGCACGTTTCTTTCTTATCAAGGTCAGTTATTGTGTCCTTACCTTCCTCATTATCTATAATGTTTCTAAAACAAAGGACAAACATCTTTTACTTTAGAGAGTTTTACTTCTAATAAATGCAAGAACTCAAAAAAAAAAAAAAGGTCAAAGTTTATAAAACCAAACAAGCTACAAAAACATTACAAATGTTATAAATATCCTTAAAATGACATTTTTCTTCCCCACAAACTACTTTTTTCTATTATTTTAGTATCATTTACCCCATAATTCAAAATTTTTCTACAATGAAATTTTATTTATTAAGACACGAATAGGGTTGGGCGCAGTGGCTCAAGCCTGTAATCCCAGCACTTTGGGAGGCCGAGGCGGGTGGATCATGAGGTCGAGAGATCGAGACCATCCTGGTCAACATGGTGAAACCCTGTCTCTACTAAAAATACAAAAAAAATTAGCTGGGCATGGTGGCACGTGCCTGTAATCCCAGCTACTCAGGAGGCTGAGGCAAGAGAATTGCTTGAACTCAGGAGGAGGAGGTTGTGGTGAGCCGAGATCGTGCCATTGCACTCCAGCCTGGGTAACAAGAGCGAAACTCCGTCTCAAAAAAAAAAAAAAAAAAAAAAAAAAAAAAAAAAAAAAAAAAGATATGAATAAAAAAGTGTTCAAATTCTTCTCAAGTATGACTTACATGATTTTACTTCTAAGGTAGAGATACTTCCATAGTTGAATGAGGGATTTATTGTTTCAGTAGGTCTGACACAATTTCAAACCACCTGGGTTACTTAAAACAAAAAAGGTCCTTGCATTCTGTATTCAGAGATTCTTATTCAATAGGTCTTGGATGGAGCCCAGACACCTGTATTTTAAATAAGCTCCCATGATGATTGCAATACACAAAATGATGTTATATCTGGAAAACACCATATTTTACTGTTAGTACAATAACTGTAACTTGTTTGATACTTGACAGGTCCCCATTTAAGTTATCAGCAAGGGGGAGTTTCATAATACATCTTCACATTCAAATTTATGTTCTTTAAAATGAGCATTTAAGCCAATCCTTGTTTCTCTAGTAAACTGAATTCAACTCAAAAGTGTAATTCTTCTAGAAAGCTTGGCAAAAGTTTGGGTAGCAGGGGTGGGATTACACTAAACTTCATCTTTCAAACAAGACAAAGTGTTGTGAAGATGATCAAAATTCATTTCTTTTGAAGTGATTTTTTATTCCAGCCTATATAAAATGTAGAACTTGTTAGATTTAAATAATACCAGAGTTATAATAAAATGTGATATTTGAAACATACCTGTCTCTTAGAAAACAAAAAATGACTATTATTTATTATTTCATTATAAGATAAAAAATTGTCAACTGTTGCTTTACTTCACAGTTTTCTAGAAGTTAAATAATCCCTAATGTGGAAAGTCATCATTTTGTGGGAAAATGTACAATGAAAGCTAACATTTTATCAGCGTTTTAAAAATCAGTCTAATATCAATTCAGTCACGATTTCCATTTTTAAAAATAAAAAAGAATTTAAAAAGCAACATGCATATCAATTTAGTTTAATAGGAATTTATTTCTGATGTTATTAATGTCTATGATAGCTTATATAAAGCAAAACAATTTGTACAGGTCTCTGTGTACAATTCATGAGGTGATCAATTCACTATTCACTATGCATGAACACAAAGTTCTAAGCCATGCAGGTCTGTATGAAAAACTGAAAACAATTAAGGCAAAACTCAGATACCCCAGAGATTGTTATCCAAATAATCCTACTTTATAGAAAGTCATTGCAATAATTTAGCCAAAAGGGTACATCAATTTTCTAACTTGTAATTAAGATTTGCATTATTAATGCCAAGGATATTCTTCATAATTAGGCCTAAATATATACAGAAAAAAAAAACGTATTAAGTATGTTCACTGCCATCTAGAAAATAATTATTATGAAGAAAACAAGTTATAAAATTACCCCTGAATAAGAATGCTCATATACATGTATAATTTTTCTATTCACAATGCTTAAATGCTATTTTTTTTTAATATGAAGTAAACTTAGAGTACATTGTCTTCCTAACAGATCTTGTTTTAAACAACAGACTTGCATGATTATAATTTTCAAGGAAGCATTTATTTTCACTACTTTTGGTTATTATGCTTCTTACCACTAACACTTCTCTAAAAATAGAAAGTACTAACATTGGCCGGGCACAGAGGCTCACGACTATAATCCCAGCACTTTGGGAGGTCAATGCAGGAAGATCATGAGGTCAAGAGTTAGAGACCAGCCTGGCCAACATGGTGAAACTCCAGCTAATACAAAATTAGCTGGATGTGGAGGCACAAACCTGTAGTCCCAGCTACTCAGGAGGCTGAGGCAGGAGAAATGCTCGTACCTGGTGGGGCGTAGGTTGCAGTGAGCCAAGATCGTGCCACTGCTAGCCAGCCTGGGTGACAGAGCAAGACTCCATCTCAAAGAAAAAGAAAGGTAACAATATCATGAGGAATATGTTATTACACTTTGGAAGAATAAAGGAGATACACAATTTGTTTCAGACTGGGCACACATTGCATGAACTTTAGTTCTATTTAAAATATTTCTACACATATTCCATATATGTGGGATCCAGACTGGCTCTGTCTATTGCAAATGTTAAACCACTGCATAACACACTCATACTCAGCCTTAGGCTCAAAACCATTTTTAGCAAAATATAATAATCAACTGTTATTCATCCACTAGGGTTGATAACTTTTGTGAATTGAAATCTATGGCCAGAGGTATGCTGCCCTGTTTGATCATTCAGAAACACTTGTATCAATAGATAAAATGAGAATCTACAATTGAGTCACAATACAAAATACTGTTAATGATAATAATATCTAACATTTATAATATTTATTATAACATTAATTGAATGCTTGCTATTTACTAGGCACTAAGCTGAACACCTTACATGGATTATCTAACTGAATTTAATTACTCTATTTTATTTTTCCTGTGTTTTTGTCTATATGGTCTACATGAGTAAGATAACAACAAAATTACTTTGTTTTATTTATTAGGTAGACTTCACTGTCTGTGTTATCTGGCAGACTGTAGCATCTGGACATTCAATGTCATACCAAACATATTGTCCTTGGAAGTGTTAATTCTGATGGGATATGACTAATCTACATTACGGAAGTTGCACATGGAATAGGTTGAAAGACAAAAAGGGCAAGACCAAAATTTTCTCAAAAGAATATGATAATCATTTAGAAAGGAGGAAAGACAGAACTGGCCTCATACTTTAGTGATAGACTAAAAGTATGACTAAAAGATAGACGAGTAGAAAGCAATGCTGAGAAATGAATAAAGTAGGTTAGGATTATGAATTGAAGTGTACAGGTCCAACCACTTAACTAACATGGGCTGACACAGTCAAGAGTAATGAAACTTCAATGAATTTCATCTTAGATGGCATTGTCTAGCATACTGTTAAAAATTACAGTTATAATTACCTTGTATTAAGTAATATCACATATAATCTCTTTAGTATATGTCTTATTATTTTCCCTCAAGTTAAAATCATAAGATACAAATTTGCAATGTCAGTTTCAAAAAATATATACAAATACATACAGAATAGTTTACATACATAGTTACATTAATATTTGGAATGTAATCTAAAATTATTTTGAGGGGTTAAAGCAATAAAGGGACTCAATATTATTAAAAAGTGAGATTTTATGATGATAGTGTTTCTGTATTTAATTCAAATATTCCTAAGCCAACTATTTCTTTTTGTGGGGAGGATGTGGGTCATATTTTAATGTTTTAAACAGAGGTTAGCTGTTGTAATTATTAAGTTATTAGGTATGAGCTAAATAAATATAATGAATATCATTTAAAATTAAATAATCCTTTGAAGATAATTTTTATTCTCAGCTCCAAACCAATGGCAATTGGCAGATATTTGCTAACCTCAGAGGGGACACGAGCTCTAGTGAAGAATGACTGCAATTTGCTTTCTGTGTAGACTACTGAAAACAATGAGCTACAAATAAGCGTAACTCTCATTTCCCAAGGTAAGATGCAAACTGTAACATAGAAATAATTTTCCTAACTCTAGAATCTATGTTCAAGTGAAATAAACTGAAAGGCCAAAATTCATTGCCTAGATGTAATCGATAAAACTTAATTTTAATATAGATATATATAACAAAGGAAAGTGGAAAGATGAATTGCCAAGTTACTTCATAAGAAGCTCTACCACAGCTTGTATTTGTGTGTGTCATACAAACCATCAAATCTGAAAACAGCTTTGTCTTATGGGGATAATGTATGCCTTTTATTAAAAAGATATAGAGGCGAACTATTTTATGGACAATTTTTTTTATCAGTAACACTATGAATTTAAGATTTATAAGTACAGAGCACATAGGCTGAACATTGCACATGCAGTAATATATTTGGAGAAAATGCATCTCAATAAGAAATCATAGTTCAAGATGATATCTTCCTATTGTTTTCAAATATCCTGTTCACAGCTAACAAATTATTTCTCTTCAAAACTTGTAGTGGTGAGCCTAATTCAGAGTTCCATCTCAAGACCAACCTAGAGTTCCACCATTTTCTTAAGATAGTCTATATTCTTGCTATGTAGAAATTATTTGCTTTAAAATATGTGTTATTGCATGATAGTGAATAATTTTTCTGCTACATATTTGGAGGATTCCCTGAAGGGAGCTCTTAAAGAGAGTCTATATTTGAAATATCAGGTAATACCACAGTCAATAAGTTTTTACTGCCTATATTTCATTACCAGTTTATAATGCATATTACTCACTGACCTACATATCCAAAATCAATGTATAAGGTACAAATGCTGAATGGAATTTGAGCAGGATGCAGGCAAAAACCCTTCCATTTTTCAAATGTGTTTTCTAACTTCAGGGCAATAACATTTTATATGTGTAGCTTTTATTTTTGGAGTGTGTATAGTTTTTGAAAATAGTTTTAATATGACGTTTTGTTTGCTTTCTTAAATTGGACAGTTATTCAAAAATTAAAGTGGGCATGAAAAAGTTAAAGTTTTAGATTGCAAAGATATTTAAGGCAAATACAATGTTTAAGAAAAAAATGTTGAATACATAATACTATTTATCATTGATAATGTCTATAAGCATAAAATATTTATTGAATAAATGGATGGATGAAATATAGATGGATGATGGAAAGATGCATTAAAACAGTGCACAGAAAGGTAAAAAAGACAGTCATCAATTGACATTAACTTTCTTGAAAAAAAAGAGCACATTCTGAAAATTACAAGTAGCTCAGTTTACCTATAAAATTGGTGGTGGAGCAATGAATGAAATGTGGGGGTGGGGCAGAAAAGTAAATACAAATAAGATTTGGTAAATTTATGACCACTAAAATTATACTATATCACATGGACAGTGTTTCTTTACAACAGGTATTTCCCTTTACATATTCAAACTATTTTATTACTAAAGGTTACATTTATAACACAAGAGTAATGAGACACAAAGGGACAGGCTGCAGGTTGGTGACCCAGTAATTACCTAGAACAAAAAATAGCATAGAACAAAAAATAGTTCTCATGATCCATAATATATTTACTGGAAGAAACTCTTAACTGAGGTTACTGCCTGAAATTTTTGTCTGCTCTGGAGGAATACTGATATAGTATTTTGACTGAATATTGTAAGATAAGGTGCTGATCATTTCATCCCATTGGCTTCTAATTTTTCATATAACTTTTCTTTGTCTTACTAATAAAACCTATACTTCCATGAAAGAAATACAACAACCTTAAATATTTGCCTATATTTTCTAGCCTTTGTCTTCTATATGCAACAAACATGATGTTCATTTGTCATCCCCAAAATCTTTACTCATCCACAACATAGACTCTGGAATCCCTCTGCCTGAACACTCTCCCGACTTTACCCAGTGAAAACTCCATGATCTTAAATGAATTGCTTAATTTTTAAATCCTCATTTTTCTCATCTGTGAAATGGGAAAAGTAATTCTAACAACTTCTTTATAGGGCTGTTTTGCAGACTTGAGGAATTCATAATAATTAATTAGTGTTATATCTGGCACATTCACTCAGCAACTATTTATTAATTGCCTATTTTGTAAACACAATTTTATATGACTGAGATTCAACAGGTAAAACAGCAAAAATTGCTCCTTTCATGAATTCTAATAAATAAAATTGTTAAATACTAGTTTCCATTAATAACGATTCTTAATTATAATAGTAATAATAACAAACGATTCTTCAAGATTCAGCTTAAACATCATTTTCTCTGAGAAACCTGCCTCATCCCTCCCAGGTCTGCTAATGTGACCTTCTGTTGTTATTTGAATGCCTGTGCTCCTTCCAAAATTCGTGCTGAAACCTAATACCCAACCCAACAGGATTAGGAGGTGGGGTCCTTAAGAGCCTCCACCCCCATTGATGAGATTAGTGCCTTATGAAAGGGCTGAAGGGAACTAGGAAACCCTTTTCCCCTTCCACTCTGCCATGTGAGGGACACTATCTTGGAAGCAAAGAGCAGCTGTCACCAGACATCAAATGCCAGCACCTTGATCTTGGACTTCCCAGCCTCTAGAACTGTGAGAAACAGATCTCTATCATTTAAAATTCTTCAGCCTGCAAAATTTTATTATAGCAGCAAAAGTAGACTGAGACTCCCTCCCACCTGCTTTTTAACAAATTTTCTATCTTATCACCTTTGATTGTGGTACTCATAGTCTCCATAGCTACCCTATGATGCTCAAATGCAGGGGCCAAGCCTTACTCACATTTCTCTTGCCAGCTTCTAGCATTTGTATGTCCCACAGTTGGAATTCACAAAGCATTTGAGGAAGGATGGCATATGCCATTTCAACACTGAATTCACAGAATCATCATAAACCTATAAGAAACTACCTGTACTTTAAACACCAATTTTTGATACTGTAGCCCAGTCTTTTGTTTTAAATGATTCCTTAGACTTAACTGTACTTGGAAAATTACCTTAACATCTGCCACTATAGGAACAACATAGAGAAAATTGGCCTCATTTTGTAGACGGAATCACAATGGCATGCAACCTTAAAATTAAGAAGTTTTTTAAAAGTGTGTCTTTGAAATAGGCTGTCTGAATAAAAAATGCAACCACCATGGGAGCTGAATTTTCTGTTTGTCTTGTTCCCTGCTATATCCGTAGAACAATACCTGACATATAGTAAGTGTTCAATAAATATTTGTGAAAGGAAAGAAGGAAGGAAGGAAAAAAGAAAGGAGGGAATGGGCAACATGAAGAAAGGTCTAGTTCGTATTAGTAAGATAATCTGTGTTCTTCTGAGTATAGTTGAAACCAATCTAAAAATATGTGCTCATTAAATGTATGTCAATACATCCCTAGAAATATAAGATATATTTTAAGATGAATATAACATACATATTACTATATATCAAATGTATTTATATTTAAATATGACTTCAGTTATGATAGCTTTTCTTCTTTAAAAATGGTATTTCAATTTAAATGTAAGAATGTACTCATTTAGGATTGATACTCAAGGGTAAAACAAAATTTATTTCATTAAATCATCAAGTTAATTAGTATCGGATCATTCAGTTTCTAGTCACCTTTCACATATGTAGCTGATAGTAGATTATTTTCTGTGGCCTTAAGAAACTGACATATCTTTATGACAGGAAGTTACTAATCTAAAAACACAGGAAAATGAATAGTCACATTGCAGAAGAGATACAAATATGTTAATAAACTAAATCTTTCCATTTAAATCAGTCTTTCTTTTTGCTACTGTTTCTAAACAGATAAATTGATTCAAATATCTAGATCAAAATCTGTGCAAAGGAGAATAAATTAAATGAAAATAACATTTTGAGAGTGAGAAAAAAATGAATATTAGAATGAGTGGACTATGATTCCCAGAGCCTTGGAAAAATGCCTGAATTTAATAATTATGTGATTATGCAAATTATATTTTTGTATGTAATCAAATATCTAATTTGTGGGTAGGCTTTCCATACAAGTCACATAATTCTTGGATGTCATAAACCTGACCTACATTTCTTTTCTTCAGTTATTTTTCTAGAGTCAAGTAGATAAGGTGACCGACTGCATTTTTTGTAAACTAGACAGCTTTAGCCATTTGACACCATCCCAAATATGGATTCTTTTTTTCAGGTGTCAGATTTATAAGAGAACTGAAGAAAGCTTATTTTTATATAAAATCTGATTTTTAAATATTTGAAACTAGTTAAAGTTTTTAAAAAGATGCATGGCACGCTGAGTGTGATGGTTCATGAGTCTAATCCTAGCATGGGAGGCCAAGGTGGGTGGATAGCTTGAGTCCAGGAGTTTGAACCAGCCTGGGCAACATGCAGAAGACCTATCTCTTATAAAAATTACAAAAATTAGTCAGACATGTTGATGCGTGCCTGTACTTCCAGCTACTTGGGGGACTGAGGTGGACAGATAGCTTCAGCCCAGAAGGTTGAGGCTGTAGTGAGCCATAATTGCACTACTGCACTCAAAGCAAGACCCTGTCTTGGAAACAAAGCGAGATCCTGTCTCAAAAATAAAACAAAAGACACTTTGCAGACAAAATGATATAGAACTGAAATATGGTTTCTGACCTGACTGCAAAGAGATTGAATGTTCATGCACTGATAGGGTTTGGCTGTGTCCCCACCCAATTATCATTTTTAATTGTAGTTCTCCTAATCCTCACATGTCCTGGGAGGCATCAGGTTGGAGGTAATTGAATCTTGGGGGCAGTTATCCCCCTGCTGTTCTCTTGATAGTGAATGAATTCTCAGAAGATCTGATGGTTTTATAAGGGGTTTTCCCCTTTTCTCAGCACTTATCCTTCCTGCCACCATGCTAGGAATGATGTGTTTGCTTCCCCTTCTGCCATGGTTGTATGTTTCCTGAGGACTCCTCAGTCCTATAGAACTGTGAGTCAATAAAACTCTTTCCTTTATAAATTACCCAGTCTTGGGCAGTTCTTTAGAGCAGCATGAGAACAGACTAATACATACACACACATATTAATACCAAAATTTGGGCTTTGATATTTATGGCTTAACAGACTCCCTGCCCTCAATTATAGGTCTTACCCTTTAACCTTGTTTATTTCTCTGCTTTTTTGTTCTGAAATATTCTCGTGACCAAAACAAAGTTCCAAAGGGTTGGCTAAAATGTTCTAGATGGTTGAATGTTAACATATATCCAGTAAATCAATTATCTGCTTCTTGTTTATAAAGCCAGGACTAAGCTACTCATTGAGAATAAACAGCATACTAAAAAGCTAAATCAAGAAATATATTAACATTTCTCTATGTATTATGTGAAATCAAGGACAGTTTTAGTAACAATTACAAGAAAACCACTTGGAAAAAAATTTGTCAGTGCAATTCATTCACTCCAATTGAAATGTCTATGCAGTTGGCAAAGAAAGCGTTGATATGCCCTTGATTAACATGGCAGATTTATTTATAATCTGCAACTGTAAACAAATAATCCATTCTCTCCCAGTGCCTTATCAGGGATGCTTTTCTGCATTTCCACCCAGCCTGTCTTGTCACATGCTCTGACATCTGCCAGTTCCGCAGCAGACACTGCCATTGTGAAGTCTAAGTTTAAACCACTCCATCCTCTGGGAATATCTTGAACAGAAATTTCCCTGACACATAGAAAATTCAGAGTCTCTCATGTAATCTTACACAGAGTTCACAAAGTGAAGTATCCTGCATTTCAGGTCACTTATTCTCATTTACGGCATGTTGTCAGAGGTTATTTGGTTTATTCTAACAGACATGGGATGCTTTGTTCTTGTTTTTCATTATGAATGACCTGTGACCACCATAAAGTCATATGAACTGTTGGCAGTTGCTGCACATCAGACATGCCAGATGCACATCAGTTATGCATCTTTCCCACTCTTACCACACATCAAATAAAAAACAAAATCCAATTTTTAGACATTACTTGAAATGGAATATTGACAAGTAATTTAAGCACTATTTATCAGGAAAAAAATTTTTTTTAAGTTTTTGAATTCCAAATTAAATTGCTAAAACTAAAAACAGCATGACCGTAAACCCAGACTTCTTAACAGTACCATAAAATCAATATATACAAGTACCAAAAGCAGCAATATATTCATCAGAGGGAAAACTAATATGTTTTCATTTGTGTATTTCATCTGGAAGCTGGAGTTGTTTGCTAAAAAGTCACTACTGAATATATTCTCTATTCATCCATTGCATAGCTTTATGAAGGGGAACAGAGTTGAACAGACAAAACTATGTGTTCCAACATCCATTATAAATGTTGAATACTAGAAGGAATAAGGACAAACCATATCTTGGCCTTGAAATTATGTTAAAATTATCTCTTCTATATTTTTCTATTCTTAGAAAACTATTTTCTGTTCAATACTAGCCTTTTCCCAGATCACTCCATTGTATAATTCAAAAATCTTTCAAAAAGAAATGTTCAATGTTTTCAATGGCTTACAATTCAAATTCTTCTTTATTTGACTCTGAGTTTAAAATTATGCTAAAGTCTTCCTATCCTTAGAACAAACTTTATTACCATCTTTTTTCTCTCCTGTTTCTTAGCCTGAATCTCACTGACAGAATCCTCTTCATTTCCTTAACTCCTTGTAACTTCTAAATCTCAAAGAGAAGCTGAACCACCCTTGAAGGTCACTAGGATTCTGTATATTAGATTCATTGGCCCTGTTCAGTCACGTAACATTTACAATTAGCACTGTCTGCCTTGAAAACCCATTTTCTCCTTGTTCTCTTCCTCCTTCTGTTACTGTCCCTTCCCTGGCTGTCCTTTCTTTCCTATTCAATGTAGACATTGCCTAAAGTATTCACTTCACTTTCTTTAACAGATTGAACAATCATGAAAGATTATTAGGTTGAGCCTCCTAAAGAAGCTTTAACCAATAAAAAGTTCTAACTGTTCTCAAGCCTGGGTGCTGTGGCTCAAGCTTGTGATCTTAAAACTTTGAGAGTCCAAGGTGGGTGACTGAGCACAGGAGTTCGAGATCAGCTTGGGCAACATAGCAAGACCTCATTTCTACAAAACATACACAAAAATTAGCTGGGCATATTTGTGCAAACCTATAGTCCCAGCTAATAGGTAGATGGGAGGATCACTTGAGCCTGGGACATTGTGGTTGCAGTGAGCAGAGAGTACAGTGTAGCTTGGGCAACTGAGTGAGACCCTGTAGCAAACAAAACAAAACAAACAACAACAACAAAATTCTAACTATATATAGATGAATTAGAGACACAGTCTCGCATTGTGCTTGACAGTGGGCTCCCCAGCTTGAATTTAAACCAGGTTTAGAATCCAACTTGGCCACTTAGGGCACAATACTTAAACTCTCTTTGTCTCAATTTTCTTACCTGCAAAATAAATATAATAAAAGTACATACCTTATTGTTGTGAAAATGAAATGACTTAATATTTGTAAGAGGATTAGAATGGCATTAAGGGTATTGTAAGCATTCATTAATAGTCTATGTATTCAACATAATAATAGTAATAATAGTGAATATATTCTTGTTATATATATTCTTCTTTCCAAGTTGGCCTTTTCCCTATCTTGATTTCTTTTGGCCTAAATTAGTCCCTAGGCTGAGCTCAGTAACAACTTTTTCATGAACAATAAGTTCACTCTCTTAATAATTTCCAATGTGCTAACTTCAGTTGACACCGCTGAAGAGAACACTTTTAGTTCAGACCTCCAAAGTGATGCTTCCTTTCATCTTCACCCTCTTAAATCAAATGATAACTCCTTTGAGAAGCCTAAGTTGTCCACCCAAACTAGAGCAATCTCTTCCAACAATCATCCAGTTGCTATCTATCTGTGTCCATTTTTCCTTAAATTATTTCAAACACTTTGAAATTGTATGGTAAATGCTTTCAGGGCTGGGACTCTGCAGTTTTGTTACAGTAGTTCTCATGCCAAGAACTCTGTTTGACCTATAGTAGAACATCAAAAAATACTGCCTGGATAAATGAATAAATATCTTACTTTCTCTTACTCTCTAGCTTATATTGAGAAAGTTTATGAGTACAGTTGACCCTTGAACAACATGGGGGTTAGGATAACCATCCCTCCTGTGTAGTTAAAAAATCCACTGAGGTGGTTTGATTTTCACAGAACTGAAGTACTAATAGCCATCTGTTGACTAGAGGTCTTATTAATAACATAGTCGGCTAATACATATTTTGCATGTTATATGTAGTATATACTGTATTTGTACAATAAAGTAACCTAGAGAAAATAAAATGTTATTAGGAAGAGGAGGAGAAAAAGGAGAAGTTGGTTCAAGTATCTTGGGGTGGTAGACACTGAAGAAACTCAGTGTATGAGTGCACTGTCGTGGTTCAAACTTGAGTTGTTTGAGGGTCAAGTATATATCTTACTTTGCTCTTCAGATTCTTAAGCTCCTTTAGATCAAGACCAAATTTCATTCCTCTCTATTCATCTTTTATAGTGATTTGCAATTATTTTTCACATCTTAGGTTATCAATAAATATTTGTAGACCAGATGAATTAGAAAATGTTTGCCAAATCTCTCTATATAGCCAAGTGAATAGCTAATTGGTATTAAAATACATTAAATGTCTTTTAATGGCTCTAGAGTTATAGTTAAATATCTTCTAGGAGTTAGATTTCAAAGCACACAGCTGTTAGATTTGAAAAAAAATCATTGTATTCAATAAAAATCACCAGAAATTTATTGCCCACCAAGATATGGCATATGCATTAAATCTGTCAATGATTTTTTTTTTTCAGTGATACTGGTTATAACATAAGAAACAAGGTACAACTATCTACACAGTCCAGAAATAAGAATAAAGAATTTCACATAAATAAAAAGTAAATAACAAGTAGAATAAAATAAACATATGAAACAAGAGCTAGTAATAATCATTGTCTTTACATGAGGAATAATTAAATGTTAAATGTAGGAATGATTTCAGTAAAGTTGATAAGGATATTAATAGCTCTACAGGCTATTCATCTGGGCGGTTGAAAGCAGTATTTCATATTGTTGCTTACTCACATTTAATGGAAAATAAATGACAAAATAACCTCTGGAAAGGCATTTTCAAGCATTTTTTAAAAGTTCTGTCATCAAGTTCATGTTCAAAAGAAACTACTTGTGAACAATTATATATTTTTTGCATGTTTTATCTTGAAATAAGGATATAGAATTTTCAAGTTATCCGAACCAGACGTTTTCTCTTACATATTGTTTGAGAGGTTATTGCAAATTGACTGATTCAACTTACATTTCATGGTATCATTTTGGTGAACGTGTGAGAGACACTACAAGCAAAACCCAAGAATGCTTCAACAGGAGACTGAAAGGTATACGAGGACATTCAAGATTCATTTAAAAACTGAGGATCAATTTGTTCTATGTAGAAATACTTTTTAAAAAATATAACATTAAGCTATTTTTTTACATTTAGAAAGATTTTTAAAAATTTTTTATTTAAAAATAAAAGTAGATTTCAAGTATTAAATTCTTGTTTAAATATATATTTTTTTCAGTTGAACAATTTTACAAGACTACATTAAAACATTTATCTCTTGTATATTCAAACCTGTCTAATATGTGGCTTATAATACATATAATTTCTTTTCTTTTAATATTCCAAATCATCCTGCCTTTATTCAAGCTACAGCATCTCTTTGATGAACGACTAAAACAATGTCTTCATGTGTTAATGTCTGCTTCATGATCATTCCTTCTCTATTTCTGTCCCCACCACCCTCCATCATTAAGCACAGTCTAAGCAATGTTGATATTAGGATATTTCATTACTCTGGTGGAAATCATAAATAACTCCTCACAATCACCTATATAATAGAATGAGAAATCTTTCAGCTGTGCATAGCAAAGAGGTCATGATTTAGTTTTTCTCTTTAGCAGCATTTGCTGCAAATTCTTTTGAATATTTTTGCTCCAGCAGCTAACCTCACAGAGGGTTCCTAAACATGTCAAGCAATTTCATGACTCTTGCATATCCATGTTCTGCCTCTAGTTTTTTTTTTGAAATGCCTCCTATCACTTAATTGGTTTGGCAAAGTACTACTTATTGCTTGGAACCAACTGAAGATTGAACTTACCTCTGAGGAATTGCTGGACATATGCAGGCAGAATTGAAGGCTTTGTTCCCTGTGATTCTGAAATACTATGTATGAACTAACTTGTTTTACTACACGTGCTACTCCGCACTGTAAATTCTTGTGCATCCTACAAAAGCCTGAGCACCTGAAGTGTGCTACTGTATCTTTGAATGTTTCTTAAACAGAAAGACTGACAAAGGATGATACTTGACCTTGTATTATAGTGGTGACATTATACATTTCTCATAAGTTGACTTAAAGAAATAAACACATCAATAAATCTCTAATAATATTACTATAACTTGGTATATCAACAAGTCCTACAACATTTGAAATAACTGACATCTTAGTAACTAATTTACTTCCTGAGTTGTCTCCATTGTTGAGATCAATTTAAAGATCTGCTTCAAAACATGGATTTAGAAAGATGCAGGAAAGTAGTGAGTACAGAAGTTTATTTTTCATTTTGTAAAGGTTGTTCATCTAATCACAACAGGGAAGTCAAAGATTATTTAACGGTGTTTCTAGTATTTTCATTTAATGCCTAGAAGGCATCTCATCATATACTGTAAGCTGCCAGAATGTGTGACTTTTATCTAGGTATATTTCCAATAAAGAAGCATTGACAGAAATGGAGTGACAGAGGGTGACTTAAAAGTCAACCACTCAGTCACAGATGTGCTCTTAGAAATGCATTAGTGTCGGGGACTTTCAAGATGGCCGCCTAAGAACAGCTCAGGACTTCAGCTCCCAGTGAAAGTGCAGAGGGTGAGTGGACGCCGCATTTCCAGACGAACTCTTATTGCCCACAGACCAGGAGATACCCAGGCAGAGGGGTCGCCAGCGTCGCAGTCCCAGCCGGTGCGGCTGTTTTGGCCCCCGCGGGGCTGATTCCGCCCGCGCGGCTGCTGTGACCACTCCCTGTTGCTGCCGTTCTCCGTAAAAAAGCCACTGGTCTGGGAGCCCTCTTAGCTGGCGAGCAGAGCCCTGAGACGGCAGAGTGGGCCATTCATCTGAAATAGCGAGTCAGGCCAGGAGATTCCTAGGCAAAAAATCCGCCAGGAGCCGGCGCCGCGGTTCGAGCCGACTCCGTGAGTCGCAGCACGGGAGATCCCGGCGCCTTTTCAACAAGCGACCGGAACGCAGGGTCGTTCAACTTAAAAGAAAAGACTCTGAGTCAGGGAGCCAGGTGATCAGGCTCGGTTGGTCCCACCCCTCCACCCCCAACAACAACGAAAACAAAAACAGTAATTGGAAACCCTCTGGGTTGAGCCCTTCAAACCAAGCACAGCTGAACCGGGACGGTCCGGCTCCGTGGGGGAGGGGCTTCCGCCATTACTGAGACTCTCCACCACTACGGAGGCAGGCTGCCGTTGCCGAGGCAACCCGCCGTTGCCGAGGCAACCTGCCACAACAGAGAGAGTCCGCCATAACAGAGGCGGGGCCACCATTGCCCAGACAGTTCTAACTACGCCCATATAAAAAGGACTACAGGGAAGAGCTCAGGGCAGCTGGGCGGAGCCCACAGCAGCTCAGCAAAGCCCCTGCGGGCAGGCAGAGGCTAGGCGTGCTGCTAGCTGGGCGGGTCCGACCTGAAAAAAAAAAAAAAATCAAAAAAGGCAGTAGTGCAAAGGAAACTCATAAAGCTCCAACTCCCTGGGACAGACACAGACAACAGGTGGATAAACCCACAAAAATGGGTAGAAACCAGCGTAAAAACGATGAAAACTCCCGAAACCAGAACACCTCTCCTCCTAAAAGTGATCACAACTCCTCACCAGCAAGGGAACCAGACCGGATGGAGAAGGAGGGTGATGAAATGACAGAATCAGACTTCAGAAGATGGGTAGTAAGAAACTACAATGAGCTAAAAGAACATGTTCTAACCCATCGCAAAGAAAATAGGAACCTTGAAAAAAGATTGGACGAACTGCTGACGAGAATGGACAGCATAGAGAGGAGAATAAGTGAATTGATGGAGCTGAAAAACGCAACACGAGAACTTCGTGAAGCATGCACAAGCTTCAACAGCCGAATTGACCAAGCAGAAGAAAGGATATCAGAGGTCGAAGACCAACTCAATGAAATAAAAAGAGAAGGCAAGAACAGAGAAAAAAGCGCAAAAAGGAATGAACAAAATCTTCAAGAAATGTGGGACTATGTGAAAAGACCTAATCTACGTCTGATAGGTGTACCTGAATGTGATGAAGAGAATGAATCCAAGCTGGAAAATACTCTTCAGGATATTATCCAGGAAAACTTCCCCAACCTAGCAAGGCAGACCAATATTCAAATCCAGGAAATACAGAGAACACCACAGAGATATTCCTCAAGAAGAGCAACCCCAAGGCACATAATCGTCAGATTCACCAGGGTTGAAATGAAAGAGAAAATGCTAAGGGCAGCCAGAGAGAAAGGTCGGGTTACCCACAAAGGGAAGCCCATTAGACTCACAGCAGATCTCTCAGCAGAAACCCTACAAGCCAGAAGAGACTGGGGGCCAATATTCAACATCCTTAAAGAAAAGAACTTTCAACCCAGAATCTCCTATCCAGCCAAACTCAGCTTCATAAGTGAAGGAAAAATAAAATCCTTTGTGAACAAGCAAGCACTCAGAGATTTCATCACCACCAAACCTGCTCTACAAGAACTCCTGAAAGAGGCTCTACACATATAAAGGAACAACCAGTACCAGCCACTCCAAAAACACACCAAATGGTAAAAAAGCAGCAACACAATCAAGAATCTGCATCAACTAACCAACAAAACAGCCAGGTAGCATCAAAATGACAGCATCAAATTCACACATAACAATACTATCCCTAAATGTCAATGGACTAAATGCCCCAATCAAAAGACACAGACTGGCAAATTGGATAAAAAGCCAAAACCCATCAGTGTGCTGTATCCAGGAAACCCATCTTACATGCAAGGATACACAAAGGCTCAAAATAAAGGGATGGAGGAAGATCTACCAAGCAAATGGAGAGCAAAAAAAGGCAGGAGTTGCAATTCTCATCTCTGATAAAATAGACTTTAAAGCAACAAAGATCAAAAGAGACAAAGAAGGACATTACATAATGGTAAAAGGATCACTGCAACAAGAAGAGCTAACGATCCTAAATATATATGCACCCAATACAGGAGCACCCAGATACATAAGGCAAGTTCTTAATGACTTACAAAGAGACTTAGACTCCCACACAATAATAGTGGGAGACTTTAACACCCCATTGTCAATATTAGACAGATCAACCAGACAGAAAATCAACAAGGATATCCAGGACCTGAACACAGACCTGGAACGAGCAAACCTAATAGACATTTACAGAACTCTCCACCCCAAATCCACAGAATATACATTCTTCTCAGCACCACATCACACCTACTCTAAAATTGACCACATAATTGGCAATAAATCACTCCTCAGCAAATGCAAAAGAACAGAAATCATAACAAACAGTCTCTCAGACCACAGTGCAATCGAGTTAGAACTCAGAATGCAGAAACTAACTCAGAACCGCACAGCTTCATGGAAACTGAACAACTTGCTCTTGAATGTTGACTGGATAAACAATGAAATGAAGGCAGAAATAAAGATGTTCTTCGAAACCAATGAGAACGAAGACACAACATACCAGAATCTCTGGGACACATTTAAAGCAGTCTCTAGAGGAAAATATATAGCAATGAGTGCCCACATGAGAAGAAAGGAGAGATCTAAAATTGACACCCTATCATCAAAATTGAAAGAGCTAGAGGAGCAAGATCAAAAAAACTCAAAACCTAGCAGAAGACAGGAAATAACTAAGATCAGAGCAGAACTGAAGGAAATAGAGACACAAAAAACTCTTCAAAAAATCAATAAATCCAGGAGCTGGTTTTTTGAAAAGATCAACAAAATAGACAGACCACTAGCCAGATTAATAAAAAAGAAAAGAGAGAATAACCAAATTGATGCAATAAAAAACGATAAAGGGGATATCACCACAGATTCCACAGAAATCCAAAGCATCATCAGAGATTATTACAAACAACTCTATGCACATAAACTAGTAAACCTGGAAGAAATGGATAAATTCCTGGACACCTGCAACCTCCCAAGCCTAAACCTGGAAGAAGCCGAAACCCTGAATAGACCAATAACATGGTCTGAAGTCGAGGCAGCAATAAAGAGCCTACCACCCAAAAAAAGCCCAGGTCCAGATGGGTTCACAGCTGAATTCTACCAGACATACAAGGAGGAGCTGATACCATTCCTTCTGAAAGTATTCCAGACAATCCAAAAAGAGGGAATCCTTCCCAAATCATTTTACGAGACAAACATCATCCTGATACCAAAACCCGGCAGAGACTCAACAAGAAAAGAAAATTTCAGGCCAATATCCATGATGAACATAGATGCAAAAATCTTCAATAAAATACTGGCAAACCGATTGCAACAGCATATCAAAAAGCTCATCCACCATGATCAAGTAGGATTCATCCCGGGGATGCAAGGCTGGTTCAACATACGCAAGTCCATAAACGTAATTCACCACATAAACAGAACCAAAGACAAAAACCACATGATTATCTCGATTGATGCAGAGAAGGCTTTTGACAAAATTCAACAACCCTTTATGCTAAAAACCCTCAATAAACTAGGTATTGACGGAACGTATCTCAAAACAATAAAAGCTATTTACGACAAACCAACAGCCAATATCATACTGAATGGGCAAAAACTGGAAGCATTCCCTTTGAAATCTGGCACTAGACAAGGGTGCCCTCTCTCACCACTCCTATTCAATATAGTACTGGAAGTTCTAGCCAGAGCAATCAGGCAAGAAAAAGAAATAAAGGGTATCCAAATTGGAAAGGAGGAAATCAAATTGTCTCTATTTGCAGATGACATGATTGTATATCTGGAAGACCCCATCATCTCAGCCCAAAATCTCCTGAAACTGATAAACAACTTCAGCAAAGTCTCAGGATACAAAATCAACGTGCAAAAATCACAAGCATTCCTATACACCAGTAATAGACTCCAAGAGAGCCAAATCAAGAACGAACTGCCATTCACAATTGCTACAAAGAGAATAAAGTACCTAGGAATACAACTAACAAGGAACGTAAAGGACCTCTTCAAGGAGAACTACAAGCCACTGCTCAACGAAATAACAGAGGATACAAACAGATGGAGAAACATTCCATGTTCATGGTTAGGAAGAATCAACATCGTGAAAATGGCCATACTGCCCAAAGTAATTTACAGATTCAACGCTATTCCCATCAAGCTACCAATGACCTTCTTCACAGAACTGGAAAAAAACACCTTAAACTTCATATGGAACCAAAAGAGAGCCCGCATAGCCAAGTCAATTCTAAGCAAAAAGAACAAAGCGGGAGGCATCACACTACCGGACTTCAAACAATACTACAAGGCTACAGTAATCAAAACAGCATGGTACTGGTACCAAAACAGAGATATAGACCAATGGAACAGAACAGAGGCCTCACAGGAAATACAACACACCCACAACCATCTGATCTTCGACAAACCTGACAAAAACAAGCAATGGGGAAAGGACTCCCTGTTTAATAAATGGTGTTGGGAAAACTGGCTAGCCATGTGCAGAAAGCAGAAACAGGACCCCTTCCTGACACCTTACACCAAAATTAACTCCAGATGGATTAAAGACTTAAACATCAGACCTAATACCATAAAAACCTTAGAAGAAAATCTAGGCAAAACTATTCAGGACATAGGTGTAGGCAAGGACTTCATGACCAAAACGCCAAAAGCAATGGCAACAAAAGCCAAAATAGACAAATGGGACCTAATCAAACTCCACAGCTTCTGCACGGCAAAAGAAACAGTCAGTAGAGTGAATCGGCAACCAACAGAATGGGAAAAAATTTTTGCAATCTACCCATCTGACAAGGGGCTGATATCCAGAATTTACAAAGAACTAAAGCAGATCTACAAGAAAAAAACAAACAAGCCCATTCAAAAATGGGCAAAGGATATGAACAGATACTTTACAAAAGAAGACATACAGGAGGCCAACAAACATATGAAAAAATGCTCATCATCACTGGTCATCAGAGAAATGCAAATCAAAACCACATTGAGATACCATCTCACACCAGTTAGAATGGCGATCATTAAAAAATCGGGAAACAACAGATGCTGGAGAGGATGTGGAGAAATAGGAACACTTTTACACTGTTGGTGGGAATGTAAATTAATTCAACCATTGTGGAAGACAGTGTGGCGATTCCTCAAGGACCTAAAAATAGAAATCCCATTTGACCCAGCAATCCCATTACTGGGTATATACCCAAAGGATTATAAATCATTCTACTACAAGGACACGTGCACACGAATGTTCATTGCAGCACTGTTTACAATAGCAAAGACCTGGAACCAACCCAAATGCCCAACGATGATAGACTGGATAGGGAAAATGTGGTACATATACACCATGGAATATTATGCAGCCATCAAAAACGATGAGTTCACGTCCTTTATAGGGACATGGATGAACCTGGAAACCATCATTCTCAGCAAACTGACACAAGAGCAGAAAATCAAACACCGTATATTCTCGCTCATAGGCGGGTGTTGAACAATGAGAACACATGGACACAGGGAGGGGAGCACTACACACTGGGGTCTGTTGGGGGGAAATGGGGGAGGGGCGGGGGGTGGGGAGGTGGGAAGAGATAGCATGGGGAGAAATGACAGATACAGGTGAGCGGACTGAAGGCAGCAAAGCACACTGCCATGTGTGTACCTATGCAACAATCTTGCATGTTCATCACATGTACCCCAAAACCTAAAATGCAATTAAAAAAAAAAAAAGAATACAAAAAAAAAAAAAAAAAAAAAAAAAAAAAAAACTGTTAAGCCCAAATCAGAATTGAAAAATAAAAAACAAAAAAACTTGGCAAAAAAAAAAAAAAAAAAAAAGAAATGCGTTAGTGTCCAGAAACCAAATTACATGTCACTGAGTTAAATCCTAGAAATCTGATACTGATAATAATGTAATCAACTGAAAACCCGCCACCAAGTTTGGTTATCAATGATTCTTGGAGTCATAAGAGCAGCACATTTTCATTAAGAAAACATATATATACAAGCTAGTACCCTTTCTACTCATAAGAGAAAAAAAAACACAAGCAGTTTGCTAGATATTTTTAGTATAACACTCTGTCATGCGTTTGTTAGACAAGAGGACAGTAAACATCTATGAACTTTGGTCTTCAGTGTTTCTCACATAGGGAGAGCATTCGCTGAAGTGTAAAAAGGAGAAAATAAAAATAACTTCAAAGAAAGCTGGAAGCAGGGAGGCCAGGGATAAAATAAATGATTGGGAGAATGTCTACAATATCACAACTCTTTTAGATCACATCAATTTTCCTCAGGTAATATTCAGCAGCTATTTTACAGTTTCAGAAGCCCATTTTGTTTTCTTCTGTGTGCAGGACTCTTGCACAGAAAGCAATAACTTCTCAAAAACAACCATCATGCAACCTCTTTTGTCAATAAAAGGCAACAATGCCTGAAGCATGACATCTAAAGATGCCTTAAATCACTCATGGGGTTATCTTATTAACAGTGCAATGCAGGCACAGGACCTTCTTTTATGTCAATATTATGGATTTCATTTTCAATTTAAACAGGTATTCAGAAGATCTCTCATGAGTTATTTTATGACTATTCCTTTAACCATAAGTTTGCATGTAATTCCATAGATATGAATTTTCTGAATATGGCCACAAGAAATTGAATTTTCTGAATATTTTTGTAGATTTGATATGTCCTTCCTGTAACCCACAGGACCAACCCAATGTGGGCCTACTCTGTTGATAACAGAATGTGAAGTTACCTTGTAGGAATAATAGAGTCAAAATTGCAAATCACGTAGCCCCAGCATGGGCAATAGAAAAAGTTTTTACCTTTAGCAACACCCAGAACCCATGCTTCATCCTTGTGGAACCAAGAAGACCAGTGCATGACCAGACACTAAACCCTGGAAGCTATTCAAAAGCCAGAAGTCCATTAGCCCAAAAGATCAGGAGCTAAAATCCACTTCAACATATTTTACCATGGTCAAATTTGAAGTCCTTCAATCAAACTCTGCCAGACCAACATTTCCAAATCCTTTCCCATGTCCTCTGGCCCCTTAAAACGTGCCCCAGAATCCAAATTAGTAAGACTGATTTGGGTTGCATCACCTGTGTCCTTGCTGGCCAGCCTGGCAAGTACCTAATGTAGATGATGGGGTGATGGATGCAGCAAACCACCATGGCACGTGTATACCTATGTAACAAACCTACACATTCTGCACATGCACCCAGAACTTAAAGAATAATAATAATAAAGTCTTTCTTTTCTCAATAGCCAGTGCCATAGCATTGGCTTCTATCTGTGGTGGGCAGTGAGCTCATATTTGCTCAATAACAGTACAAGATAATGGGTTACCACTGATTCTTGGATTTTCACAATTCTTTAAAAGCTGGAAGGAAAGACTATGTACTACTCTACATCTAGCTGATTAAAAGAATGTATGGGGATAATAAAAGAACAGTAGATACAAATAAATGTGTTCAAATAGATAACTTGGGTGAAATCCATGGTTTGACTGTGTGGTTCTCTGTATTTGGACAAACCCTGGTACAATGACATTGTGTGAAGATGCTTGGCCACTGGTGTACATTTCTAAGGATCAGAGTGTTTGCTGAATCCATTGGGGCCGAGAAACCAATGTGGACCTAAGGAAGTTGTTGGTTTCATTCCAAGTTATCAGTTGGTGTTACTAAGAGCTTGGAAAGATAAAGCAGGCTCACTAAGAAAGTGGGCAACTATTTTAAAACTAAGAATTGGAAGAATTAAGATAATTTAGGAAGATAGAAATGCATTCAACAAGTATGACAAGTACTTTGCATTCTTCCACATGAAGGAGATAGAAATATAAGAGAGTCTTATTCTCAGGATTAAGGTAAAAATACAGATACTACGAAACAGTACAATGCAATATGAAAAGTACCAGAATCCAAGTACCTATGAAGGACATAGAAAACAAATTATTCAAATATGACTTAGAAGGATCAGAGCATGTGCTATACTAGATAACAAAGTTTGCATATGAATTAATAATTTGAACACTAGCAATTCTGACTTTATAATATTTTACATAAATCTACTATTATCTTCCCCAAAACAATATAACTTACGCTCTAGAAAAATTTCTCAGAGACTAAATTACTTTCCAGCTTTTTTGCTTTGGTTTGTGCCATTCACACTGCCTGATTTCTACTTACTTGCAACTAGTTTTTGGTTTTTTGTTTTGTTTAGATTTCATAAAAATGTATCTTCTATGTTATAAAAGTACCTCATTAATTCACCACTAGCTCTCCAGATAATATTTAGTTGCTTTCTTTGTATGCTACCTGAGCACTTTATATTCATCTCTACTTCATATTTTATCATCAGCTTAGCTGTAGGCTTTCTTTTCTAGGCAGTATAATTATTGAAGATAAGGACATTCCTCATTCTTCTTTGTAATTGCCTCAGGGCTTGATATATAGAAGATGCTCAATAAATGTTTATTAGATGAATATACGACTGCATTGCATGGAAGTACCTGAGATTATTTGAGTAGTTAGTGACCTCCACAGTGTGATACAAAGTTTGCCACCCTTATCCATCTGCCTTTGTTTAAATCCATTCTTCCTGGTTTTGAAATAGTCCTATCATTGAACATGGCCTATAAAAACTACCAAAACATTATTCATAAGGATTTTAGTGAAGACGATAGAAAACTTTCCAAAACAGAGTAGGATGCAAAATTTGAGGTAACTCACACGTTGCCAAGACAACATTTCTTCAGTCTCACGGTTTTACTGAAATCTAACTCTGAAAACCATTTTATCTAGAATTTCATGTTGAATGCTTAATGTTTATTTTAATGACATCCTCAGTATCTCTTTATAGATATCATCTAACTCGGTGATTCCATCCAATGTTGCCTATGAACTCTGGAGGGGTTCTTGTAATACTTGATGCTACAGACCAGCAGCTTAAAAAAAAAAAAAAAAAAAGAAAAAAGCATCTGATAGTCACACTAATAAAAGAAGGCTAAAAGAATGGTGAATGCTTTCTTTTGTTGAACCCACTTCAGAAATGAACTATTATTATCTAAGCTGTGGTCCTCTTAAGGCTGAGTGGAATCAAGACATAAAATAAAACTAAAATAAACCACATGCAGCAGGCCACTGAAATTTCCAGTTGTTCTCAAAACAGCTTTTTATAACCAGAGCAGGATTTTTGTTTAGATTTTCAATTCTGTCTAGCCTCCCCAGGCAGACAGAGGCTAAGGGATTGTACGATTGAGATAACAGAAAGAAAAACATTTCACAAGGAGTAAAGCTAATAACTAGCATGTAAGGGGAGATTTTTTTATTTGATAATTCAACTATTTTTAAATTAAACCCAACCTAAAGAGATGCGTAAAAATGTAAATCACTACTGCTCTCCTATTTTTTTTGTTTAGAGAGCATAGCTATTTTTCATTATTAGTGTGTTTATGTATTTGTGTTTATTATGGCTGTCTAATGTAAAATTTTTAAGTGATTACATTTAACTTGTCTTCATTTTAATTATTTGACCTAAATAAATGTGGGGTTTTGAAAGGGATTCAGATCCCAGGCAGAAAAAGGATTAAGATATTAATGATGTTGTTAATGTCACAGAAAGGAGATTTCAGATTTCACTGAAGCTTAGTCTCTTGTGACATTCTGGAAGCTTTATCATTTGTAGTAAATCTCAAAAATGACCACAATAATTCACAGCTCCTTCCATCAAAACATGGGAAGGGAGGATTTGTTTTTTTTGTTTTTTGTTTTTTTTTCCACATATTGAATACAAGTTTGTCTTTGGACTGGCTGTTATCAAATAAATGAGTCAAAAATGTACCTCTGAATCTAGACTTCAGGAGGACTCGCAATTTTTATTAAGTTCTTGGAACTCCTACCGTCTGCTGCCACGTGAAAAAAATTCTCCCTAGACTGTTGGATGATGACAGATATGGTATAGCCATCTTCATTAGCCATGCTAGTAGAAATAAAAACATCAGGTGTGACAATAGGACCATTTTAGATATCATAGCCCATGACCAAGTCCATCACTGACCACAGAAGCATGAGGGAGCCCAGCAAAGATCAGCTTCGTCTGACAAGATCAGCAGAAATGCTAAGATGACCAAAAGACTCATGAACAACGATAACAATTAGTTTCAAGCACCAAGTTTGGGGGTGGTTTGTTACATATCATAAATGAACTGATGCAATCTTCATTTTTACATTCAATAACTATACTGTTGAGCACCTATTTATTTATGGTGTGTAAGCCATTGCATTAAGAACTGGAAATACAGAAGTGAACAAGTCATAGTCGCTGGCTTCAAAGTATTTACCACCTTTTGGGAGATACATTCAAGTAAATAAACATCTTAACACAATACAATAAGTATTAGTATAGGGCCAAACAGAGGGTTCCATGGGCCATCCAAGTGTTCCATCCAAGACATGTCCATGAAGCTGTCCATCCAAATTATGCACATATAAATTCATTCTTATGTACAAACTTTTATAAAGTCAAAATAGTCAAACTGACATTTTGTTTAAATGCAGTGTGCTGAACTATTTTTGTATGCACAGAATATTCAAGAATAAACATATGATACCCAAATAAGTTTACAGATAGAAATAAATATTTTAATGAAACAAAGTTCTTCTTGCACTGCTAATCTTTGTGCTCAAATTAAAGATTAAACCAAAGCACTGCTTAGGCAACTCTCATAACTGTATACACATACACAAATACACACACTCACATGCTTGGATTTGCTTGTGTGTCAGCCCTCTGCCAGAAAATGTCCAGGATGCAGGAGGTATGAAGCTCATTATGTAACTATCATGGTATACATGGGGGAGACATGCTTTTCTAGGGTGAGTGCAATGAGAGAAGCGTACATAGATTATCATGAGGATGCTGAGAAAGGAATGAAACTCAACCTATCAGAAAGAAGTTGAGAAGGAAATGACATATGAGTCAGCACCTGGCCTAGTGCCTGGCTGGAATAAACACTAGAGAATTTTTTGTCTAGTTGATTCTTAAAGGTGCTTTGAAGCAGTTACATGTAATTAGTATGCACCTTCATACAAAATCAATTGAATTACCTCATTCCAGTTTTTGTTGCTGCGCCAGAAAAGTGTGCCTTGGTGCAATTATTCTGATCCGTTTGATTTAGTTTTATAATTATTTTTAATGGTCAATTGTGACAAATGAAGAGCTCCTGGCAGAACAAGAAGTGCCAACTCCAATGTTCTTTTATTTTCTTACAGAAACGTCTTGACTCTGTGGTTTCTTTGTAAGTACTTTTTAGGTCATAGATTTATTTGTGATGGTTAGTTGATTGAAAATTCTAATAATATAATATGTTAATTTAGTTACGCACGTAAAGATAAACTACCACAAACTGAAAAAGATTTAAGAAATGAGAGCATTATGCTCAAATTTCCCACTGTGGAACTTATTCTTCCTTCTTGATAAAATGCTTTAGAGTTGTGTGAATTGAAGTGACATACTGAGCAAGTAATCAGACCAATTCTCATCTGCATATTGACTATAAGTAAAGCTCAAGTTATTCTTTGCCATTTTAGAGAAAATAAATAGAAGTTCTAAATCATCTTTTTGACCCACAATGCATTATCTTGCATGCTGCAGGGAATGGAAAGATTCCACTGATCTGGAAACAAACATACAAAAATTCATTGCTACCTAATAGGTATACACACACACACCTGAACCAGTTGGATCATATCTGACTTTAGCTAAATGCAAAGCTCTCTGTAATATTCTATATAACATGTTCTATTTCATCAAAAGCACTCATTGAGATCTACTAAACTAATCTTATAATTTATTAATGAGTGTCTATCAGCAGTTTTTAAAATTCTGTTCTTGGCAATGGAGAGACATTAAAGGTTGTGAAGCTTAGTGGTGTTACTGTCACATTTTCAGAGTTCTTTCTGTTATATGTGTGGACACAAGTCTAGGTAGAGAAATAAGTAAGAGGTAGTTGTAATACTTTTTTCAAAAGATAATATTAAACAAATTATTAGAGGAGTGTTAGTAGAAATTGAGAGACGAGTTTTAAAACCCAGGAAATATTTAATATCTATATCAATAGGACTTTGTTATTGGAATACAAGTAGCTGGAGAGTTGGAAAAATATAAGAGAGAGAAACCAAACATAGAGCCCAGTTTTACAATATGACTGACCTAATGATCGCTGATGTTGCCAAAAAGATAAAATCAATGTGAGAGAATGATCCAGGTTAGGCAGGTCAAATTTGAAGCATGTATCTATTCAGAGATACATAGCTGGCATTTGGCATTTGGATGTCAGATCTGAGGTTCTGCTAGGAAGTTTGAGAAGGAGATTAACTATGTAAGTCATCAGCATAGAGGGGTTATTTATAGGTGTGAATAGAGATGACATCACCCAAGGAGACACTGCAGAATGAAAACAGCAGACCCTCGTGGCAGAACTCCGAAGAAAGCTAGTATCTACAGACAAAGCAAGAGGAGTCTCAGGAGAAGACAGTTTGGAAACTGGAGAACCAGGAGATTGTGACAATTCAGAAAGCTAATGAATGATTTCCAGATGTAAGAAGGAATAAACAGTGTCAAAGGCATCAGAGAAGGCTGCTAATACCTGACCAATGAAGGTTCATTGTGTTCAGAATTATAAGGCCGTTGATGAAAAGAGAGGCATTTCTGCAAAATACCTGGGAAAGAAGTCACCTAGCCATGGACAGAGTAGCAGATGAAGAGACATTGCTTATATAGTACTCTAGTGAGAAGTTTAAAGGTGAACAGAACAGAAAAAATATACATAGGAAAAAGGTCCTATGGAGTCAAGGGAAGGTTCTTTTATTTTGATGGTTTGTTTGGTTTTCATTTCTGTTCAAATGTAGACTAAGATTTTCTACAATACATTGGGGAAGGGAATAAAACTGGTGAAGCAAGGTCTTAAAGCCATTGAGAGAGGATGTTTTCACATAGCAAAATATACTCCTCTACATCTGAAGATGTCTTTAATAATAATTGGAATTCCTGCTATACATTCAGACTCTGAGTGGACTCTGAGTCAAGGCAGGGAAACATAGATTTCACATTCTGACACAAGGAATGAATACTCTAAGTCAGACCAGTAGAAAATGACAAAAAAAAAAAAAAAAATTGTGCTATTTTCTGGGCCCAGTTCTTAAGAAATAGGAGGCTTCCATTTCCTGCCTCTTGAAATAGTCTGGGAGGTTTTACCGCCAGGCTACATGTCTAAATGCTCCAAGGGGATCATGCTGAAATGGTCAGGTGTAGACACTGTGGTCACCAGTCCCAACTGAGCCCTGCCTTCCAGCCATATCATCCAGGGCATTTGGTGTGTGAGTGAAGCTGCTTCAGCCTTCTGTATTAGTTCTTCAGGCTGCTGAACAATTTCAACAATTGTCATTGACCTTAGTCAATGACGTAGAGAGTAAAAAAAAATCATCCAGCTGAATCCTTTCCCACAAAATCATTAACTATAATAAATAGTTTTTGTTTTAAGCTGCTAAGCTTTGGGGTAATTTGTTAGGCAGCAGTAAGTAACAGAACACATGTTATAAAAAATACTGACTATTCTATTTCACATATTCACTCATGCCTCAGATTAACTAACTAAATATACATGTTGTAAACATGTACAAAAAGCATTTCCTATTTACCCTTCAACTATTATATTAGTAATTATTCACCTTACCTTTTTATTGGTATGACACCCAAGAAAAAGTCATGAGAGAATTTTTCAGGATTTGATTTTGCTTCATTGAATAATAATATATGACAATTTTACTTTAAAAATTAAAAATATAACATTTACCATATTTAGATTTGACACCAAAGAAAATGAATAATGATTAGAACATTAATGTTATTTTTTAAACACATGTCTATGCTTTTAAGTAATGTTTCTTTATGAATAATCATAAATACATATCACTGTGTATTGACAAATATTTCCTTGTTGATAACATATACTTCAAACAGATTGTGGAAAAGAACTGATAATCTCATATTGCACAAAATTATCGTGAAACCTGGTTACAGCTTACAAATAATGCGCTGCTTCTCACAATACTCATTTTGAAAAAAAAAAAAAAATCCAGGTAAGAGGCTTGATGTCCAAAGTAGATTATTTAGGCATTTTTTTTTCTCATGGAAATTGGGGCCACTTGCACAATGTAAATGATATAGAAAGCTCCACATAGTCCACTTTCTTTCATTTTGTGTGGTTTCCTGCAGACTATAACAAATTTTTTATGACTTAAATAATGTTGAATGTGAGCATTTTCACTGTGGTAAATTTGGGCGCAAACCACAGGAAGTAGTGATGCAGTAAATGGAATTTTTTCCCATTGAGTCAGCTTTATCTCTAGTATTCTGCAATGTGTTAGGGCTCATCCTGTTGCTGACAAATTCTTTTGGGAAAAAGCAATTAAAAAAAAAAAACAATAGAGTCCATATCTTCATTCTCAAGTTTTCCTCATCTCCTTATCACCACTGAGGATGAAAACTTGTGTATATAAGTACAGGCAAAAGTTGTATAAACATCTCTCAGTAGACAAGGAGACAAATGGGTAAATGAGAGGTTTCTTTCTGTAATTGTTCAGAGTGTTAGATGAGCTGAGATTAGGAATTTTAACTAGTGGCAGGTAAATTGATTATTCCACATGATATAATAAATTTAAAGCAAATAATATCTGTGCAACCATCTTCTAAGATCAAAGGCAGTAATTTTAACATTAAAAGAAACAAGTTTAGAAAATTGAAAGTTTTGAAAAAAATGGGATTTATATAAAACTGCTTATGATATTGTTTCTGCTTACATTCTATACTGAATGAACACTAATTTGTAACAGTAGTACAGGTGATGCTAACACATGATTCTATTATTTTATTCTATTATAGTTTAAAACAAAACATGCTTTTGATTGCAATGTTTATTGCTTGGAATGCAATAAATATGCTGAAAAATAATTCAGTAAAAAGCAATCAGGCTGAATTGCCCTTTTAGTAATGATTATTTCTCTGCTTAATCAAAACTAATTCATAATATGTACCTTTGAAGGTATATTTTTGTATAAGTGGTCAGACATAGAATATTTCTTTTGATGTATGTTTTACTAAAAATATCTGAGAAAATAGAAACTTTTCATAATACCTGCTTTCCACAAAGAAATACATTGAGTTTCAAAGGACTACATAATGTAAAGATTTTTTAAATTTAATCTTATGTGAGCAATTTTAACAATAGCATTACTATATAAGAGGAAGGCCAGTCTCTACTAATTTATGTAAGAATTCTTACTCTGTTCTTTTTCATTTGTGAATTCACAATTAATTGATTTACTTAGATGATGCTCAAAAGTAAAGGTTGATAAGTTCTTTATGCAGTGGTCAGATATTTGTTAAGTGCCTAATATGTATCAGAGATAGAGTCATAAAAAATCTCTGAAGTATTTAACCTTGAGAAACTTATTCTCTTACAGTGAAAACATAGAGTAGAGATACATAAATAAAATACAGTGTGTCTGGTTGCAAGTTCTAAGAAGGATATTAGAGCAGGGGGAAGTATAGTAGTATAGTATAATATACTAAGAAGGATATTAGAGCAGGGGGAAGTATAGAAGCGTTAGTATAATAGTTTGGGGAGAGGAATATTCCAACTTAAACGGTTTAATCAGGGAAAATCTCTCTTAAAAGGTGACTGTTGGGTAGAACAGAGTGAAATGAGGAAATGAGCCACGTAGATAGACATTCTCTACTGAGGAGATAGTAGGAAACAATGACATTCTATTTTCTTATCAAGGAAAGAGGATATGCAAAGGGCTGAGGAATGCGGAGGCCTCACAGCGTGGCCATGAGACCTCACAGCATGGCTGCTCAGCAGGTGCACCGAGGGCAGAGACTATGGTGAGGACTTGGAGACTGATTCTCGGGAAGATAAGCCATCACCATGTTTTGAGCAGAAGAGTGACATTTTGTCTTTGGTTTTGAAAAGATCAGTTTGGCTCTTCTGAACAGTTAGATATATAATGTGGAATGATATGGGTTGTTAATAAAGAAAAGTAAATCCCAATTTTTCATGTTGTGAATCATTATAAGAAAATGAGACGAATCCAGCTCAAAGATTCAATTTAATAGGTAGTTTTCAAGATATTTGCAATACATTTTATGGATCTAATTGTACTCAATCTTGAGGTCTTGTCATTATCATAAGCCCTAATGTCAAATATGAAAATTAGCGTTTCTCAATAGGGAATTCTGAAAAGTTCTTGGGTGATCTTCCATTAGCGTCACTTTTACTTCCATTTATAGTCTTGCATGTCTTTCAAGGTCTAAATTGCTATTCATCTAGCTCTCACTCAGCTATGAGTAATTTCTAATAGATGGATCCCCAGTTAGCTTCTGCATAGCAAAGAGCATGTGATGTGCTAATTGAATCCCAATTAGCTTACATCATATCTCTTACAGAGTTTCAAAACATGATTGTTACCATATTAAAGGCTCAGAGGAAAGAGGACAAGTATTTTTCTTTATGGTTTACTCTGAACAGGGATACCTTGATGTATAGGAATCATATTTTTTATCAAAATAGAAATGAAACATATAGAGAAATAAGGTGCCCTTCTTTATAGGCTGTCAGAAAATACCATGGGGGACAAGATACATTTAATTTGGAGTACAGATACAGGTGATATTATCATTCACAAGAAGCCAAACCACAGGATCTCTCTCTTCTCACCCCAGACACTGTGATTTGCTTCAATTCTTCAAAAAAATATTAAAAAAAATAGAATAAATTGTGGCTTCTTACTGGAAAATCACTCAGCTGGCCTTGCTTTAATCTCTCTTAGACTTGAGTTTCTTTCACAAAGAAAACAGAGCAGCATTCAGGCAGACAACAGAACAGCAGATAAGTTGGGAGCAAAGATAAAGTCAAGCAAATTTATAGTAAAACAGGTAGAGAGTCTTTAGAATCAGATGAGATGCCAACTAATGGCAATTTACACAGCAGCTTGCCCTTCCTAGTAGAATTTCAGTCATGCTATTTCTTTAAACAAGATATTGTAAAAGAGAAAAAAGTATTATTAAGATCATTAGCCTACACGAAGTTTTGAAATTTTTAAGAAAAGAGGTACAATGCAGGCCACAGAATACTCACTATTGTTCCTTCATTTCTTCCAAAGTTTTCAGTGAAATGAACAAAAGATTTTATGTGAAAAATCAGGTATTTCCCATGAACAAAACTTCTTGCCATAACAAAAATAATAAAACAGACATTTATAGTCCAGGTGTAATTGTTTTAAATCTCATAAATTATAGTCAAGTTAAGTCAGAAAATGTGAGATGAGGAAAGAATTCTACATAGCAAGCACTTTTCAATTTAACTAGTATATATTGAGCACCTGCTATTTGATAGGCATTATTCTAGGTTTTAGGAATACAGCTTTGAACAAGAAGTGCTTGCTTCATGAAGCTCATACCTAATGAGGAGAGACAGATCATAAGCAATTCAATAAACTAATGAAAAAGGATAAGAAATATTTCAGAATGCAACAAATACTGAAAAAAGGAGAGAGAAAAATGTGAGAGTTTCTTGTTGAATTGGATCATATTTTGGATTCAAGAGTCAGGGAAGGTACTCCTGGAGTGTCAGTTAAATTGGAACAGAAAAGACAAGAGGGAGTCATTGAGAGATGTTCTTGGCAGAAGACATAGAAAATGCAAAGCCCCTAGGAGAGACAAGTCTTCAGGCATAGAAAAGCTGGCATCTCTGGAATATGTAATATGAGGGAGGCAGTGGTAAGAATTAACTCAGTAAATGTAAGCAGGGATGAAAATTTGAATTTTTAGTCTGTAAAAACTTGGAGAGTTTTTATTTGAGGGCAGGCCTGCTTTGACTGATGTTATATAAAAGTTATGGTCTGAGCTTTCTGTGACCAAGGTTGAAGTGCAGGCTGGGTTAGAACCATAGTTTAGGTGAAAGTCAAGGATGTCCTGGACAAAGAAATTTAAAGAAAGTGTTGGAGAAAATATTTTAAATATAATAAGCAATAAAACATTTTTAAAAATGCTTAGCCACTTTCAAACCATCCACTACAACATGTACAATTAAAGCGCTAATTACAGATCATTCTGAGCCTTTGATTAATATTGGCTCCCTAAGGAGTCTTATTAAGAAAATATTTGTATCATTAACACTAATTGATTTCTTTTTTTTTTTTTTTTACTTACAGGCTTTTTACAAGCATATGCACCAAGCATAAGAGAAGGATCATGTGCAGAACATTATCACAGTTAAGTAGATGACTTCAGAGCCCTGGAAACTAGGAGCGGAATCTATTCAAACAATGTTCCACATTTGAACTCCTTGTTCCTTTATCTTTAATAATACTTAAAAACTTGATGATGATGATGATGATGATGATGATGATGATGATAATGAAGATTCTGTTATAATATCATTAGATCAGAGGATAAACATGCTGGTTTAAGTGTGTTAAACGTCTTAATTTTTGAATTGTTTTCTTTTGGTAGTGATATATTGAGGCCAATTCATTCATCAATTTCTCACCATTTCTTTCGTGATGAATTGCAAGGAGCCATTGTGTTGGGGTTCAAGATGTGGCCAAGGAGTAAGACCATAAATTTAATGTGATACTGATTCCCTCTGTGTGTACGTGTTCCTGTGGGTGCACCTCTCCCTCTCTCTCTCTCTCTCTCTCTCTCTCTCTCTCTGTGTGTGTGTGTGTGTGTGTGTGTGTGTGTGTGTGTGTGTGTGTCTGTGTGTCTGGTATACCATGTTAGCTGGCAGGTGAGAAAAAGGGGAAGAAGCTATTATAAATTTTACTGAGTGCTACCCACTGTATTATTTCCTCACCTATTTAGATCATTTGATCAGAATAAAGCAGTTCACAAATTCCAAACACCTCTACCAGACCAAGGACAGGGAAATTATTTAGTGTAATTTCTATTCAGATGGCAGGCTGTGAAAAAGAAACATCCAAATAAAGGAAATAAAAGTAGCCAGCGTATGTCTCCTGACCGGCCCCAAGACTAGCTCCAAGAAGGACAAGCAAGCATCACCATATAGAAGTGACTGACTGGCATAACAGGTTTCTGTTGAATGACCTCAGAAGCGGCCTTCACGCAAAAGATGAGGAAATTTGATGGTGGTTGGAAGGAAGCTTCTCCACTCAGGCTGCATACTAAATCTCAGTAAGAGCAGCCACTCAAAGAGCAGAAACAATAATAACTAGGACATAATATTTCAAGGACTATCAGATCCTAAAAACTGTGTTCCTAAAAATTTATTTGCCCTATGCCTCTTGGGTAACATCTGCAAATTTTTTAGTAGAATATGCTCAAAGCAACACATTAAACACAGGTATTTATGAAGTAACAGATATTGAATGATACTTAAAATTTGCCCTTTATAAATGAGAACATTCAAATATAGAGAAGTTATTTGCCTTACCTAACACAGCTGATTAGTGATTACTAGGTCTTAGGACTTCAAGTTAACAAAATATTGTTTACAGTATACTAAGCAGCCAATTACCACCATGATCACTATAATCAGTAAAATAAGATGTTTATAATATTCATTTTCTTTTTAAGACAAGGTCTTATCCTGCAATCCAGGCTAAAGTGCAATGATGCAATCACAGCTCACTGTAGCCTCAACATCTCAGGCCCAAGTGACCCTCCCACCTCAGCTTCCTACGTAGCTGGGACTACACATGAGCCTCACCACACCCCATTAATTTTTGTATTATTTGTAGAGATGGGGTTTCACCATGTTGAAGATATTGGTCTCAAACTCCTGGATTCAAATAATCCTCCCACCTTGGCCTGCTCAAGTGTTAAGATTAGAAGCGTGAGCCACTACATCTGACAAAAATTCACTTTTTTAAGTTTATATATAGTGTGTTTATCATGATATTAAACTTATTTTTTTTACATTTTCTCAGATGAATCACTCCAATTCTTTAAAAGATAGTAAGTGTTTATTTTTAGCAAGGAACAAAGAGTAATTTAAAATATGCATAAAGAGTATCTATGCATAAATCTAACACTTTAGGTTTTTAAAAGTAGTAGGCTTTCGCTTTGTACACCTTAGTCTTTCTTAAATATCAGGAAGAATGTGAGCCTTTTCAGATAAAGACAGTTTACTTTTTGATATTTCCTGTATAATACTAGCAAATATACTTCACTGTGTGTTTGTTTTCAATTTCAGAATATAATGGGGAATTTCTTATGAAGATACTAGTTCAGGAGTTGGGCTCCTAATAAAAAGGCTAGTTAAAAATTTATGCATTTCTCTTACTATATTTTTCTGGTGTAAAATTAGAGATTGAACTACAATGTTTACTTAATTATATGGTTCTTGAGTAATTATTAATTTTTGTTTTCCCTAAAATTATGGTCATGAGCAATTTAATGAGTTTTTGCTGTCAAAAAATACATTCTTGTTTTACTCTCATTTTATTTCCATCTTTTTTTTTTTTTTTTTTTTTTTTTGAGACGGAGTTTCGCTCTTGTTACCCAGGCTGGAGTGCAATGGCGCGATCTCGGCTCACCGCAACCTCCGCCCCCTGGATTCAGGCAATTCTCCTGCCTCAGCCTCCAGAGTAGCTGGGATTACAGGCACGCGCCACCATGCCCAGCTAATTTTTTGCACCTTTAGTAGAGACGGGGTTTCACCATGTTGACCAGGATGGTCTCGATCTCCTGACCTCGTGATCCACTCGTCTCAGCCTCCCAAAGTGCTGGGATTACAGGCTTGAGCCACCGCACCCGGCTTTATTTCCATCTTTGACGTATAAATATAATGAAAATTTCAACAACTATAGGTCAATTTAAATCATAGTGCATAGAGAATGCCTAGGCATAGAAATAGCTAAATTTGGATAAATTGTCCTTTCTGTTATTTTCTAAGCAATATCCCACTGAAATTGTGCTAAATATCATGAAATCATTTAAGGTGGAAAAGCACATGTGGCACCTAAGAGTCCTCCACAAATCTTTCACAAGAAGTGTTGCTCAAGCAGGAGGTTTAAGTAGACCAACCTACCTTTGCTTGCTGGTTTGATAAAACACTCAAGTGCATTGCCAGGGCCTACTTTACACTGTTCTACTTTTACTTTGAGTTTCCTTTATCAAGAGTTATTCTGCTTGTAGCACTTATGAACACAATACAATGTTTTCAAAATGTCAATATATGAAAAACTATTATTAATAGAAGCTGGTTGTGTCAGCTGCACAGTAATGACTTAACAGGAGTTTTTTGTTTTTTTGTTTTTGTTTTTTTTTGCTAATAATAAAGAGACAGAGGAAACAAGTAAGACCTGGTATAAGAGCTTCACAATATCCTCAACAAGGTCTTCTTTTTACTTTCAATTCCACTCTCTGTAAACTTTGGCTTTAATCCTCATGTTCGCAACGTGGTTGTTCTGTCTCCAACCACTGCATCCACACAGGAGAAAGGGGAAAAACCAGGATTCCTGACAGTTCTTTCTCCTTTTAAAAGCTTTGTAAGAACACCTACCAAATGACATCTAACTATATCCCATCGACCAGAACTAGATCATATGACTATGCCTGGCTTTAAAAGTGTTAAGAAGGTGAGCATTTTAGTTGAGTACAATGCTAAACTTGAAAAAAAAAAGTCTGATTAAGGAAAAAGGAGCAGATGATATTGTTAGATGACTAGAATTTGCCTCTCCTTCCTGACCAAGGGAATGTTTATTTTGTTTAAAAGTTCATTGACTGCTTTGTTAGAGGACTCTTTGCTATTCCTACACATGGAATGCTTAGAGTCCTTTTCTTTTCTTAACCAAAGTCAAATACTTTACATACATTTTTAAAAAAATATTCTTTTTTTCCTCACTTTCTGCAGGTATGACCACCCCATATCTAAAATAAAAGTACTCAATAATACTCTTTATTTTATCAAAGGGGATAGGAATACCTTTCTGAAAGTGAACTGAATAAAGGGAAACTTGATGTTTTGTTTACTTTGGCCAGAGTATTAAAGTTGGAAAACCAAAAAGAGATCTAAACTTTAGTTTAGACACATGGATTTAGATATTCACATGGAGGGGTCAACTTCTAAACTATCGTAAATTGACTTCTCATCAGGAAGCAAAGTAGTTTCTCTGTGAGTGGCAGAACAACCATGTCTCTGTCCCAATTATACACATGTAACTTCACAGAGAACTCTTCTGGTCATGAGTGGAGATTAATTATTGTAAACTCAATCAACTCAGCATCAAAGATGGATAGCCATATATTAATAAGCTGCATTCTTTGTTCTTGCTTGAAATTGGCAGCTGGGTTTACTACATGTGTCATATTTCTGGGTCACAGAACTGCATATAAGGTTATAACTTTAGACTGGGAAATTTCGCTCTATAGTTTACTGGCTTTCTGTACATTTCTTTAAAGAGCACAAACACTCAAGAAAAAACTAAAAATAGTCTTGGGAAAAGAAAAAGACAGGTACCAAAGAAAGTTATCAAAGGACATATAGTATATGAATATTAAGACAAAAAATCCAGTAACAATACCAAAGAGTACTAAGTATAGGAAAAATATTTTCCATATGATAGAAATGATGTTGAGAAAAAAATAATCCAAGCCTGAGAAATATGTCTAAATTCTGTATGGATCATCTTATCGTTGTACATAACAGGAGGAAAAGGATCACATGACCTGTGAGAAGCTTCACTGCTGCACTTAGGTGTTTTACGTTCCATTTTAAGCTATAAACGAAAAAGCCTTAATATGCTCTTAGCATTTACTTGTATTTGCTATTATAGGTCTAGAATAACATGAAATACCTAAGACAAAACAACATAATAGGTCCCCATAATTCATATCAAGAATCATACTTGCACAAATAAAATTCACTCTTTATTACATTTCAGATGAAAGTCTCTTTCCATTTTAAAGCATCCTTTCTAGCGAAAAGGGCTCATTCAATATTTAAACAGCATAAACTTTCATCTTAAACTTTGAATTCTAATGCCTATTGTCTGAACCTAGACAGTTTTATGTTTAGAGACGTATACTGAGCAAATGTACATGTAGTTACTCATTGTTGATTCCTCTCCTGTCTCTTTCCAGCTATCATTTGAATCTACAGAAAAGTTATGTAACTTATGTAACTTACTCTTTAAATTGGAATTGAATATCCTAACATGCTTTATTTATAATATACTAGGCATAGAAATATGTATTTATTTATCTACTTTCTACGGACAAAGATGAATAAAAAATTGCCCCTGCCACCTAGCAAGAGAGTCTGAATAACAAATTAGTACTCTAATAAAAAGGTAAAATCAACACTATTAGAGTGAAAGAAAGAAAAAAGTATCAATTCACTAGATGATACAGGGAAAAGAGAGAAAATCGATTCCCAGTACTATATATTTTAATATGTGGGAGAACTGAAGACCAGGTAGGAAATAAGTCTAAGGACAGTTGGTGTCCTTTTTGGAGTGGGGAAAAATAAAGAAAATCTCCCGGCTATGAAAAACCCCAAGTAAAGAGACTCTTACCTAGTCACGACAGTCATCTATGAAGAGAGAAAGCTTGCTTATATGTAGTTTATTTCTAGGGAAGATGGGCTATTAGATCATATTCAATTTGGAGGGCTTTGACATAAGACTTAGGGTATTATATCTTAATTACAGACAAATAACTTTTTATGTCCCCCAAAACAACAAATTGCTAGGAAAATTAAGCAAATAAAATATAAAGGATTATTTGTAAAATAATCCCCTAAAATATTTGGAGTGACATTGTTTTCTTTATGAGTAAGCACATTTAAAATTTACATATATTTAACATATTAAAATTCAGATATAATTTTCATAGTGTTTGGTTTGATGTTTCCAACCTATTCAAAATTTTATTTTAACCATTTTAATTCTTAGTTATATAGTGCCAAATTTTACAAATAAAATTAATTTTTGTTGTTGATCTTTTGCAACTTATTAATTCTAGTTGACTTTTGTAGTAGAGTCTAATGAGATATCTTTATTCCTAATCATGTTATTTCTGAATAAAGACAGTTTTGCTTTTGCTATTAAATGTGCAATCCAATTAATCTTGATTGCATGTATGTATCTGGCATGCAAGATAAAAAACATTTTTATCACCATAGAGAGTTTCATTTTGTGACTTTCCAGCCAACCTCAACCCACAAAGACATTTATTGTTCAGATTTCTATTTGTTTAGCCTGTTTCTGTAATTCATACACATAAAATGATACAGTATTTACTTTTTTGAATCTGTTGTATTTTCTTTACATTTTTGAGGTTTATCCAGATTGTTGCATGTTCCAATAATTTACTCCTTTTGTATTGTTAAGTAGTATTTGATTATATGACAACAGTGTGATTTGGTCATGTTCCCTTCTTTGTGTCCATGGGTACTCAATGTTTTATTCCTGCTTATAAGTAAGAAAGTGCAGTATTTGGTTTTCTCTTCCTGCATTAGTTCACTTACAATAATGGCTTCCAGCTGCAGCCATGTTGCTGCAAAGAACATGATTTCATTTTTTTAAAACAGCTGTGTAGTATTACGGGGTATTTTAACAATATTGACTCTTCGAACTCATGACTACATAGGTCTCTTTATTACAGAATTTTTTCATTTCTCTGCCTTTTTTATAGTTCTCAGTGTACAAGTCTTAGATATCATGTTTATAGTTATTCTTAGAAATTTGAGGTTGTAAATATTGTTGTAAACTAAAAATAAAAGTATAACAAGGAAGCCATGTGATTTTTATTTTAATATATCTAGATAGATTCTGTGTTTCAATTTCTTGAAATTTATTGACACATTTTATGAGTAGGAATATCATCTATTTTGTTCAATGTCTTCTGTGATCTTGAAAAAAATATACTTTCTACAGTTGCATATTTGGATATTATATAAATGTCAATGAAGTCTAGACAGTTTTTTTTTGTCCATTTGTTCTATAAAATACAAAAAAGTATGTTAAAATCTCCAATTATAATGAAGATTTTTTCTTCCTTTTTTTCTTCCTTTCTTTCTTCTTGTTTTTTTTTTTTTCTGTCAATTTTTGCTTTGTGCATTTGAAGTTCTGTTATCACATACAAATATACTTAGGATTGTTACATCTTCTTGATAACCTGACCCTTATATCATTGTGAAGTCTCAATTTGGTAATAGATATTCTGCTTAAAGTATTCATATGCCTGCAACAGCTTTCTTACACTTTTATATGATACAGCTTTCTTTACTCTTACTTTATGCTTCTTTGTATATTTATAGTTGAATTCATTATCTATACATACAACATATCTGAATCTTGCTTTTTATTTAACCTGGCATTTTTTTTTTCTTAATTGGCATGTTTATTCTATGCTTGTTTAGTGTAATTATTAATAAAATTGTATTTAGATGTATTCCTTTTTTTTATTATTGATTCCATCTGTACTTTCCAAATTTGTTTCTTCTTTTCTGTTATCTTTTGCATGACTCAAGTGCTTTGTTGTATACCATTTTATCTCTTCTATATATATTTTAGCTATAATCTCTTGTGTTAATTTTATGTACTCTTCTCAAGAGCACAATATACAGCTTTAACAAATCAAATATTCAGATAAAATATGTATATTTATTAATAAACAGTAAATATTTCTTTAAATATTATTCTACATTATAAGCAATAGTTCGTGTTCATGTATTCTGTTCCATTTCTCTGTGTTCTTGAGGTCTTCTATTCTACTTCTCTGTATGCTATAAGCCATGCAACACATTGAATCTCCCCATCACTTCCAACAGACTGCTGCTGTGAGAGGTAAATCAATCTAATCTATAGTTGTACCCCAAGTGTGCTTTGTTGTAGCTTTAATAGATTTGATTCACTGCCAAATCTTAATTCCAAAAGCCAAAGTAAATCTCTGAATATTTTTTTCTGCACATAAAATTCTTAAGGTCACTAAAAACATCATAGCTTCCAAATGTACCTAAATGTTACCTAATGATTAGGGAAATGCCTGTGCTAGATGCTTTCTCCATGTGGATGTGTCAGTCATCTATTTTAAGATTTTCTATTTATCCAGTCATCTCAGGTTGCTATGCAGGTGTTGTCAGGGAAGTAACATGATTCCAATCTCAATGTTAGATAATCTTATTATCTGTGAATTTTAAGGAACAAGTGAATATATGGCTTAGAATATTTACAGAATGTAACAGTTAAGACCAATAGGCTCATAACCCAACCAGATGCCATTCAGTTCTTATCCTGACATTCACAGTTTGATCTCAGAATATTTCCTTCACACCTTTCAAGTCTCAGTTTCTTCAGCCAAAAGTGAAGAATATTATTACCTTTTCCACAGCATTAGTTTTATAAATAAATGATCTATAGATAAAATAATACTGCTACACATAATAGTAGAATTATTGTTAAATTCTTAGCCATTGTCAGGCATTGTTAACTTACACATAATTTCCTAGTGTTAACTAATTTATTTCTCACTATTATCTACTGATAACAAACAGAAGGTACCTAGTACATTATCTGCCACATGGTCAAAACCCAAAAATTATAATCAAATTATCATTTTAATACCTCAAAGTATGGTGGTTTGCTTAAAATAAGAGAGAAACTAAGCCAGTTCTTACCCAAGGATCAGTTAAATACAATAGTATTACTAGCAAACACAAACACCCCATACATACACACACATATACACATATACCCATATACATATATGTATAAAACTTTCAAATCCTTAACAAAATATCTCATTGGGTCCTAACAGTTCTGTGAAATAGGAAACTTTGATTTATAAAACTTATTTTTAAATGAGTAAGTGGAAAAATGTCTTAGTTTAGTGATTTACAAAGAATCTCATGAAAAGTCCATGGCAGGTATCATACATGCAAACAGACATCTGTATTGAGGCTTCTCTTTTCCTCTAATTATACTCAACAGTTTTTCCTGTGTGAAAGAAGTGATTTTCCTTCATAATTTTTTCATTACATTTCCCAAAACCTCTCTAAAATTATCACTTGCCTAGAATGTGTGACAGTGATTTGTGCCACCAAAAATTCATCACCTTCAGATGATTTTTTTCACTTGATATTAGAATGGAAATTAGGGTTTAATATATTACTGGTTTTATATATAACTTCCCACAAACAGAGCAGTAATAAATTATTGTACAGGCATAATAAGCAACTGAGGGCTCTAAGTAATCATAAATAGTAATGACTATCTTCACTATTAGCATTTTAATAATAATTTATAAAAACATAATGAAGTCTTAATCAATCAAAAGTACACCATCAAAAGAGATTTATTTTGGTAAGGACTTATTCTAGCTAAAGTAGACATTATTCTTTCAAACCTCGAGAAAGTGTCCCCTAAATGTTCTCCTTTATTTAGGAGAAGGTTATATGAATGTATGTATTCAAATCCAGAGTTTGGGCACTTTCTTCTTACTAAGAACAGAAACAGCTGGAATCCAAAACATTTAAAAACATATTTTATCATATATGAACTGCTCAGTTTTTGCTAAGTATTTTGATGGTTTTCTATTTGAAAATTAGTTATCTTGTAAAATGAAGCTACTGAATTTTTGAATTCCTTGAATTAGGAGTATGCTTTTCATTATGATTTAAAATGCTTCGTCTATGTTGAGTTTTAAAACAACTAGGGAAACAGATGTCAGACATCTAATGTTGCTATTCTCAATCAGAGATCATTTTTAGTTAACTGTTCTTCGTCTCCAACTATAATAAATTTGCTTTCACATGCATTTCTGGTCACAAGAATTGCAACCCCTAAAAATGTGAAGCAAGCTGAGATCTGCAAATGCCCCAGACGTTGTTATGCAAAGAAAGTCTCTGTCTCCTCTAAAAGAAAGAATTTAGGTGTTAAGTAGGAGTGCTTTTAGAGAGTTCTCTAAGTTCTAAGGAAATATACTTTCTTAAAAGAACTCCTGAATCCATCAAATAAACACAATGTGAAGTTCTCAAAGAATAGATTGACAGATGCTGGAGAGGATGTGGAGATATAGGAATGGTTTTACACTGTTGTTGGGAGTGTAAATTAATTCAACCGTGTGGAAGACAGTGTGGCAATTCCTCAAGGATCTGGAACTGGAAACACTATTTGACCCAGTAATCCCATTAGTGGGTATATACCCAAAGGATTATAAATCTTTCTACTATAAAGACACATCACACAGATGTTTATTGCAGCACTATACACAATAACAAAGACTTAGAACTAACCCAAATGTCCATCAATGATAGACTGAATAAAGAAAATGTGGCATATATATACCCTAAGTACTATACAGCCATAAAAAAGATGAGTTCACGTGCTTTGCAGGGACATGGGTGAAGCTGGAAACAATCATTCTCAGCAAACTAACACAGGAACAGAAAACCAAATACTTCATGGTCTCACTCACAAATCAGAGTTGAACAATGAGAGCACATGGACACAGGGAGGGGAACACCACACACCAGTTCCTGTCAGAGGGTGGGGGTCTGAGGGAGTGATATCATTAGGAGAAATACCTAATGCAGATGATGGGTTAATGGGTGCAGCAAACCACCATGACATGTGTATACCTATGTAACAAACCTGCATGTTCTGCACAATGTATCGAAGAACTTACAATAAAATAATAATAATAAAAAAAGAAAAGGTTGTAGGGTCTCAAAGACTATTATATTTGCCTTGTATTTCCATGTTTGACAAAAACATTTTCTGAACAAAAAGGAAGGGATAGACTTCTTTATTTTCTGCTAACACCTATTGATGTCTGCCTAATTTTTAAATTTTTATTTGTTTATTTTTTTGAGACAGAGTCTCCCTCAGTCCCCAGGCTGGAGTGCAGTGGCCTGATGTCGGCTCACTACAACCTTCACCTCCCAGGTTCAAGTGATTCATCTGTCTCAGCCTTCTGAGTAGCTTGACTACAGGTACATGTCACCATGCCCAGCCAATTTTTGTATTTTTAGTACTGACAAGGTTCCAACATGTTGGCCAGGATGTCTTGATCTCTCGACTTTGTTATCCACCCACCTTGACCTCCTAAAGTTTTGGGATTACAGGTGTGAGCCACCGCGCCCGACTCTAAATTTTAACCTACATGAATAACACATGTCCTGTAAAAATAAGAAATATTAGGCAACAAAGCAGACATGGCTGAATCTGCAATATAGTTCATTAAATTCTGCAAATGAACTCAAGGAGACTTTTCTATAGATTTAGCACAACTATCTCTACCCCACAGACTAGAGAAGTGGCATATTAATTTTTAAGTATTTAATTCTCTCAAGTTTCTTTCCTTTTAAAAATTATATTTACTAACTTATGATTAGCACTTAAAATATCGTTTCTGTGCCTACAGAAAATCATACCGTACCATAAAGCATGACATAAGACTCTCCCGCTCATTCTCTTCATGAGAATTTAGTTACTGAAATGGCTAAAAAGATCATATCAGGACAGACCTGCCTCTATCATCTGCACGAAACAGGGATCCAAAGCAGTATTTCATCTTTCCATTGCATTTTCCATTTTAACCTAGCTTGTATTCATGTGCATTTGTATAAATCCATGTGCACTATGCAAAGTCTGACGAATCATCACTGTGCTGACGGTGACTGCTAAGTTTGAATTGTATTTCGAGAGAGGAAACGACAGCCTGTTCTGGAATTAGAATCTTGATTAATATTTAACGAGTTGTTCTACACCTTCTTCCTGTAACCTCTTGTCAAAAGCCACATGTGCCTTGCTATTTTCAGAGTGAATTTGTAACAATGGGGTAATCTAATTGTTAGTTATTTGGTTATAGCCATCTGTGGCAGGCCAATTAGTGAGCGGCCTGGAACTCAGTTGAAGCACTTTCCAGACACAGTTTATTTATAACTTGATATTTACGGGGAACTCTAGTAAAACTCTGTCTCATAAAGGACCAGAATTGCTGGTTCTGCAACCCACAGTAGACTGCACATGAAGGCCGTTTCATCAATCATTCATGAACACAAGAGGAACACCCAAGTTTTCGGAAAATTTTTTTCTCCTTAGCCATTTTAGTAAGGTAACAGTCACAAATAGTATACTAAGGAAACCAGTTCAACTCATTTTCATTCAAATGTACCTAGGGAATTAAACATCAAGTTGGAGTAATTTATAAGCAGCTCCACATAATTATTCCAGCTATAAAAATGTTTTTAAATCATTTTAACAAAATTTTGATCTAATCTGAAGCTGAGATTCTACTCCCCAATAAAACAAAAGAATGAAGCAAATTGAGAGCAAGCAAGGAAAGAAGCAGTGTTGTGGAAGAAAGGCAATAGGAACAAGGGGATGTGCCTGACTTCTCTCACTCCAACTAGTAATAGTCACTTTGCCAATTTGAGAAAGCAGTTTTTTCCCAGTGTGTAAACTCAGCCATTTATTTAATTCTGCAGACACTGGCCAGGCTAGAAATACAGATTAAGAGATTAGTACACATTTGTAAGACTATACTTTCTTAACCTGAGGAAGGTCTTAGTCTACAGGGAATCAAGTACTTCTGCTTACTAGGGTGACAAATATATTTCATCCACCTAAGTTCAGTATAACCATTATCATTGAGATATTGTGTAATTTAAAAAGACACTCACAAGAATGTGTTAGATATAACTTATACCTGATTATTAACATATTTTGATGAAATATGATAGTTATAGCATTATAAAACTATTAAAATTGAACATTGGGTATGTCCCAAACATTTTTATTACATTTTCTGATTCTACCTTCACAACAATACTATAGGATTGCTAGTGTATCCCTCTTTTATAAATGAAGAAACTGAGAGAATTATAGGTTAAGTAATTTACTAAAAGTCATATAGTTAATAGTAGGTAGATGTGGAAATTAAAACCAGGTTATCTCTTCCTAAAATGTAAATGTAAAAACAAACTCATATGTTTACATGTATGTGAGGTACAACTCACACACATTTATAAGAACAAAGCAAACAATAAAGATATGCATAAACAAGCCTCATAAAATATTGATGTTCTCAGTTGAAACACTAACCAAAAGATTATACTGTAGAGGCAGGTAATAGGGAAAATTCTATCAGAATCCCTGTGGAGTTAAAAAAAATTCAGATTAGGGTTGAGGATTCCTCTTCCAAGTGCAGTAAATCAAAATATCCAATGGACAAACCCAATACTTTTATTTTTAGAGTTTCTCTAGTGATTCTGATGTTCTCTTAGGTTTGACAACGACTTGCCCCAAAAGTCTCAAAGGTCTGCTAGTTTCGATACCTCTTACGTGACTTTTAATATAGACATTATTATTTACCAGCACCATAAAATAGTAAAAATTCAGGGCTGTTTCTATTTGCATTGCGCTTTTTAATATTACTCTCTTTTTTCATTTCACATGACTTAGGAATGCATTACATGACTATTATTCAGCCACATGTGACACTGGTATAATTATAAACTTTCTGTGTTTCAATTTTTGTACTTATAAAAGAGACCTCAAACTACATATATCCTTATTTTATTGAGAGGTTTGAGGAAAATTCACTTGAACATGTTTATTAAAACATAAAGGCTAATGCAATAATAAGCAGTTATGACTACCAATCCATAATAAAATACTGAAATTAACATATATACCAATTTCACTTATTTTTCCAAGACAGATGCTTATGTGTCCTGAACATCTTTTTCCAGGATCCTTTTATGAGCAGACTATGAGTGTTTACTTCTTTTGCTAACAGATAATCAGTATTTGGCCTCATGAAAATTTTCCACAAAAACTAAACAGAAAAAGGAGATGGCAAATTCTATTTAGTGTTTTTACTTGTTTCATGTAAGTCTTTACTGATCTCTCTTTGGCTGTAGACAGTAAGTCTTTTAAAAATTTTTTTCAATACTTTATATTTAAGAAAATTTTAAATATGTGATTAAAAATAAGTCCCCATTAAAGTAATTCTTTCAGACTTCTGTGGTATCTCCAAGTCATTAATGATTATATTAAATATCACATTTTTAACATTGGTATTTATATTGAATATTATTGAATAGTAAGAGAAAGTCACTTCAAATTTATAAAGCTAGTTAAAACTCAGCACATTTGGTATGTCTTGTTCCAAAATATTATGAAGGTTGTAATGAAAATAAAGTAAACTTTCTCATCCAGAGATAATGGGAATTACAAGTGAAGTTATATTTCAGTGTGCTAAGCCTGGATCTCCACTATTGAGAATGTGATATTCTCTCTGGGTTAAAAATATGAAGAAAAGCAAGTAGAGACATATCAATTATGAAAAACAGATATAAATGTTCTAACATGTTTATGACACAAAACAAAGCAATTATCTCCTATTGTGTAAGTGTGCTGTGATTGGAAAAACCAAAAATTGAAAAATCCCAAGAAAAAGAGTTTAAATCCTAAATTCATTCCCAAATGTGTCACTGATTCTAACATTATTATGACATTGCCATTGATAACGGGGCTTTTAAAAAATTATTGTAATTAAGGTTCTGGGGTACATGTGCAAATCATGCAGGATTGTTGCATAGGTACATACATGGCAATGTGGTTTGCTGCCTTCATCTCCCCATCACCTATATCTGACATTTTTCCCCTCGTTATCCCGCCCCACCGTCCCCACCCTCCTCACCTTCTGCTGACTCTCTCCTACTCCCCCCAACTGACCACAGTGTGTGATGCTCCCCTCTCTGTGTCCACATGTTCTAATTGTTCAATACCTGCCTATGAATGATAGCACGGGTGTTTGGTTTTCTGTTCTTGTGTCAGTTTACTGAGAATGATGGCTTCCAGATTCATCCATGTCCCTCCCTATGAAAGACACAAACTCATCGTTTTTTTTATGGCTACATAGTATTCCATGATATATATATGCCACATTTTCTTTATCCAGTCTATCGTTGATGGACATTTGGGTTGGTTCCAGGTCTTTGCTATTGTAAACAGTGCCGCAATGAACATACATGTGCATGTGTCTTTATAATAGAACAAAAATAAAGGGGCTTTATTGCGAGACAATCCTTCATACTCTCTCGTTTCTGCTTGTTTGTAAACAAAGGTAGTGATGATATTTGTTTCAAACTATCTTTTGAAGAAGTTTGTATGGTGAACAGTCTTGGAAAGCATATATAGTCTCTCTCTCTCTGGAGCAAAGGGCAGGTTTGCTCACAGCCTTTGAAGGTAAAGATACTGTTTCCCTCTGGAGCAATGGGTAGTCATGCTTATTGTCCAGTGTAAGCATAGAATTCCTATTCTGTAGTGCAATGCACCATATATGCAGGTGTCATCTGAATCTTTCCATGTGTTCCTGTGGCAATTGGGGACCAAAAACACTGACACAAGAAAAAGGATGATGTCTCTGCTACTAGTATTTCTGTGAGTAATAACTCTCCTTTGTTTCTGACAAAGTTTTGAGTCTCATGCCTTCTGCCAGCATCTGCATCACTGTGGCAGGCTAACTCATTAGCTTGCAAGTAAGATGAAATCTCAGACCCTTTCCAGTTCTTGGCACGTTTTCCAGGTAAATTAAGCTTGGCACCTTAAACACACACAAAAATAAATTTGAAGCTCACATTTCTGAAATAAGATTTCCTAAACTTAAATTGAGAGTTTGTCAACAACTGTGTGGCCTTGAAAATGTCTCTCCAGGACTCAGCTTCATAGTCTGTGAGATGGGGCAATGGTGTTCTTCTTGTGTCTTAGGATTGCTGTGATAAGCTAAATGAGTATAGGCAAAGTACTTCAAATAGTGTCTCAGATTTGATCCATGTTTAATTAATGCCTGCTATTAGTATTATTTATTATAGAATTGGGAGAGATAGGAATACATAAAACAAACTATAATTTTGCCATCAATTATATGTTATCATTTTAGTGCTTTTTGTTTGTATTTATTTTCATAATTATAAGCAAATCAGAAACTATTCTTTTAAAATTATTTTAAAACTATGTTACATAGGTTTTCTTTAGGCTCAAGTGATCAAAAGGAATAGAGACTTATGCAGAGTTTAAATCCTTGCTCTGCCTGTTACAAATGAACAGAGATCTTGAACAGTAAGATTAACAGAATGCCCCTAGAAACTAGAAATTTGAATAAAGATGCCATGTATGCCTGGTTTGTTGAAGAATATCAATTCCTTGGGGTATACATACACAACAGCGGCTTAAGCTGCTTTAATTATGATATAATAGATTGCCCTTTCCACTCTTTGGTGGCATTTCATCAGGCTCCATAACTTTCTGAACACATTCAATAATAACATTGTCCAATTATAGAGTTGCCTTCACTGTCCATCCTTCAGAACAATTTAGATTTGTGGTTAGATGCCCTTGGATGAAAAGAGGAGCAGTTGAACTTTGCCAAACCTTCTTTCTGGATAAATTCTTCCAGTGCTGAAAGCAGGAAGGAGAGATGGAGAAGCAGATACAGCACATAATTCGTTGTACATTGACATGGGATGTGATCCTAGTCTTTAATTTAGTCGAGTTTTCTATGGTACTAATGGGCTACCCACAGGTTGTGGTATGATGTTCTTGGGGATAGTTTTAACCTTTACCCTTGCTTTTGCTGATGCCAAGAGCTGTCTTCAAGAGAAATAGCCTAATTCCTCTTAAATTTCTCACTTCTTTCTGTGTGGTGATGGTGAGGTCATGCCAATTTCTGCACTTTAACCTGTTTCTTTGGAGTGGTAATTCCTATGTCACTGTTTTTCTATTTAAGGCAAACTGAGAGTAATTTTCAGAAAACAGTATTCACCCCAACTCTGCTTTACCAGAGCATCTCCAGGCAGGAAGATTGCCTCTCCCCACAATTACTTGCCTCTCCAGAAGGTGCAACAAAATCTTTGCTCTTCCACAGACTTCTTATGTAGACTGATATTGCCTGTGTGTGATACTGTAGAATAATGGTGAATAGTGTTTGGGCAGATGATGCAGGTGTTTGAAGCCTCACAGATAGCATTTGTAGCATATGGGTAATTGAGTTTTAGCTTCTGACTTTATCCATCATTCTTGAATAGTTGAAAGAGTCCAATCCAATAACCACATTCAATTGTATCATATTAACAATATAATAAATACTATCTTAAATATTAAATTGCTTATTGCATAGTATGAGCTTAGGGCCACTTGTGAAAAAATGCAAATTCACAAAATACACTGCAAAAATAATTTACTAATGTTATTTTCCAGATATTTTCCTCAAAGACCCATTTTTCTGTTGTCTTGGTTGTCATTGCACAGAATTAGGGAGTGTGAAATACAACCACCCCTGTTGTCTTTCTGGGTTTCTTAATTATTTTTGTTTCAAATGCACAACTCTAAAAAGTATAAGATTATAAATAAGTTAAATGAAATAAAATCACACTTAGTGCCTCAGATAAGAGTAGCAGCTTTGACCAGAACAGGAAATTTCAAGTAAATGATTCCTCTTCTCTGAATTATTAGATCACATTTATAAAACAATTTTGAATTTGTAACATTTAAATACATATCTTCTGTTATTATGAGAATGAACATCCACACCTACAAACACACACACACACTGACATCATCACACAAAATTTTGACAGAAATTTTCTAAATGGTTTAAATTCAATATAAATAAAATCAATAATTCTGTTGCTTAGAGTAAAAATGTTCTCATTACAGTTTTGTTGGCTCTTTGTTCTTTTGTACCCAAGGCATTAACTAATAAATCCTGAGGTCAAAGAAGTAGAATCTATACCTTAGAGCTTAGAAACAGAGTAGGTGATATGAAGGTGGATACAGTAAAAAGTGTTTATCAGAATATGAATCGGTACTCTGCTAGTGTGTCTTCCAGTAATTTTACTCAAAACAAATCTAATTCTCAGCAAGGACTGCTAAATGTAAAGAGACATAATCCATTATTTTTTTTTATTTTGTCTGAGTGGTATTTCTCCTTAGGTGTTCAGCTACAAAAGCTATGAACCTTTGGTTCCAATGTAGCCATAGTCTTCTTCAAGCTGTGCTTATATCTATCAGACTGCATCATCTTCACATTAGGGAGTATATCATTATGCTTTTATTCCCAATTGATGCAAAATGGCCCTGTTATATAACAGGAGGCCACACAGGGAGCGTGCAGAGTAATTTCTTTTGCTTTCATGTTGTCACTCTGTGACTATTTCAGGCAAAGTCTTGCTAGAGATGGGTGAAAACTCAAATTTTTTAGATCGCTTAGGAGGATGTAAAATGTAAGCTAAATTCTCATAATATGAGTGACTTAAAGTTATCGGCAAATCTCAATGGAGAAAACATGATGCATGAATGAATGTCTGTGAAATATGAAATGGTTTCTAAGTCATCTAGTGGCTCTGGACAATAAAATATGTCTTTTTGATAGACATTGCCCACATTTCTAACTGCTATATTATGCAACTGTCGACTACATGTCATCAGACATGATTTTGAAGGCCAAAGGAGTAATATTTCATGAAACTAAAACCAGAAAGTAATTTAAAAGTCAATAACTCCCACCTGGAAGATAGTCTTGACCTTGATTTTTAAAAGTAAGTAGAAGAAATATGTTATTCTTATCTCCAATGCTTCCTAAAGAAGAGAGGTAGCCTATATTTGTTGTTGTTTTTACTTTAATTCTCTTAATGGACTATAAAAGATTGTCAGTATTAGTAACTTGGGAGCTAATATTCCTTTCCTCAGAGATTACTAAATCCTTAAAGAAAAATCAAGAAACAAAGGTAGCCCATTTTGGAGATCCCAAGAGGGAAGCTTCCAGAAGGACAAGGCTAATCTAATCTTTAGTGTTTTCCCTTTTGTGTGATCAAAGCCTGAGCTAACTGTCCTGTAAGGACAAAGCCTGATCCATTTTAGAAGCCCCCATAGAGCCAGCCTTCTGGAGCAGGGTGAGTAGATTAAAGAGAAACCAAGATAAGTGGAGAATAAAAAAATGACTCTCTAAAGGAGCACTTTTACATTTAAAATAATGAAATAACTGGAAATACAAACTTGCAGTTTACTACACTTCAGGCAGAGTGTTAAAGCAAATAAAATGGAATCACCAAGAGTTACAGAAAAATAAATATATGAAAGGAAATTTCATAAATAAAAGTTTCAGCAATTAAATAATTTATATTGAAGGACAAACAAGACTGAAAACCCCATCTTTACCTTCTGTGATGTTCTCTTATGCTCAAGAAATTATTTTGGGGGTTTAATATCAGGGCAATTTTCCAGTACCTGAACATTCATTTTTCTTATAAAACTAGGAAGGCTCATACTTATTTCACTCTTTAGATATATTTTATGGTAAAAAAAAAAAAAAAATCTGGGAAAACATTTCATCAGATCACAGCTAGGGAACCCAAGGAAAATTTCAGTGACAAAAATAGTTTTGTGATAATTCAACCAGGAATAACAGTTTTGTTGAAAATATTTCCCCTGTGCTCAGAAAATGATATTCTGCCTACTCCTTGAAATGCACCTGCACATGTATATACACATTCGCACACACCTCACATTCATACTCACATATTTTGAAAAGTCTGGTTACAAAGAGTGACAGAAAAAAAAAAGTGTACAAATAAAAGAATTGCTGTCCTTGAACCTCACAGAGACTTTTCCCATGCCTTGAATCTCCAGAGATTCGCACAAGAGTTTTGTTCCTGCCGCAGTTTCTGCCTTGGCCTTATTCGTAGGTACATCTCTTCCTTCACACACTTCCTCGTATCTAAGCTCTTTTCTTTTCTCTCTCCAAAGCCTTGCTCATTATCTCTCTGATTTCTGTCACATTCAAAATTTAAACCATCATCACATCAGCAGTGGAGCTCAGGAGGTAAGAGCATGCCATCTTTGTAGTTACACAGATCTGAATTGAAATCCAGATCTAGAAATGACTACATAGTACTTCTCAAGTTATTTAACTTCATGAATGAGCAATTTCTTAGGTAAATACCGATAATATGGTTAATGAGAATTAAGTATAATAATGTGTGTTAAGCACCCTGCATAGAACCTAAAATATATGCTTGGTGCATAGTTACCATTATTATAACATCTAGGTATTTTTCAAATCCTTGAACTTTACTATGATTTTTCTCTCAACACATTTCTAACTGTCTTGTGGACATTTTAACTCAGATTGACCTATTGAAAACTGAGCATATAATATCCTAACCAAATCTACTATATTAATTTCTGTCTTTAGGCTTAAACTTTTACAACATTTGTTCCTCTTCTTTTTATTCATCATTTCTCCTATTTCATTAGTGACCAACTAATAGAGCCTTTTCTGAAATAGGTCCACATTTCACACAGACTACTACAAACTACTACTAATTCCTAGCTGTACTTCCTAGTTTTGGAGTTCCTTGACTTTTAATCTTTGAAAGTATAGCTCAAAGAGCATTCCCTTGATCAAAGAATTCTGATGACAAAAATAACTAGTGGTTTTGAGCAAAGTGGAATTTCACCAATATCTTTAGGGTCTTCATGAATTTTTTTTCATACTCTTAAGCAGACAGAATCACATCTTCAGTTATCTGAAGATATAAATATCATACCTTTGTATATTTGTGTTAGTAAATATTTGCTAAATTAAGTTGCATTGTAAAAACTTGAAGTGTAAATACCCTTGAATGGCAAAAAGTAATCCAGGCTATCAGTCTATCAATCTATCAGTCTATCAATTTTTAACAGACTTTTCTTACATTGAATTGTTTTAACTCAAACAAATAAATTATTTACCAACATGATTATTGTAAAAGATTGAGTAGAATTTTTTTAATGTTTAAGAATTTACTGTTGTAATAGCTAAACTTAATATAATTCATTGACATCCTTTTTTTTTTTTTTTTTTTTTTTTTTTTTTTTTTTTTTTTTTTTTTGAGATGGAGTCTAGCTCTGTCGCCCAGGCTGGAGTGCAGTGGTGCGATTTCAGCTCACTGAAACCTCGGACTCCCTGGTTCAAGTGATTCGCCTGCCTCTGCCTCCCAAATATTTGGAATTACAGGCACACACCACCATACCTGGCTAATTTTTGTATTTTTAATAGAGACAGGGTTTTACCATGTTGGCTAGGATAGTCTCCATTTCCTGACCTCATGATCCACCCACCTTCGCCTCCCAAAGTGCTGGGATTACATGCATAAGCCACCATTCCTGCCTTTCATTGACGTACTTTTATACAAAGAAAAAAGAATAGCTGAAAAGGAATGGGGACAAACAGCTCTACATTAAGGACAAATTCAAGGTATATCAAAATGCTTTGAAGTACATACCAAATTTACTCAGATTTATAAAATCTTTAGACACATCAGGATTAAAATAGAAGCAATGAATCAGATTTCGCATTCTGATTTTCCTAAAATAAGTGGCACCAAATTAAATCCTCAACAAATATCTTTGGAAGTTTCAAGGGCTGCCTCATTTGTGCTTACAAAATAAATTCATTTCTACAGATTTTCTACTATACTACTGGGCACAGCAGTTTCCTCATGGTTGCATTCTACTTCTAAGGTTAAAAGTCTCACCAAACCAACGTTGCCTGGTACCATTTCCTAATTTATGTCTTGCTTTGTCACTTAAATACCTCCTCAACAATAAACATGCCAATTGTAATTGCTGATTCTGCCATTACTTCCAATAGCAAAAACCACAATTATGTCTGCACCAACCGAATAGCATCTCTTTTTTCCCCTCTGATTTATAGGTTATATTCGGCAAGTTTTTATGTGCAAAACTCATTCCAGAAGGTAAATTACCTTATGCAGATGGACTCCTACGTGTTACCAGTCATTCATTTATCAGACAGATACTGAATTCCACACTGAACTCAGATAGGAAAATCATGCTACAGATGAAGACATCAGGAATTTGTATCACTTAGTGCAAACAAAAATGGAAGAATTATGTTATACTTATAACACATTATATAGGTTGTTCTCACTTTGGTTCCTCTTGGATAGAGAGTACTAATATAGATCATTTTGTCTGTAAGAGTTTTATTCAATCAACATATCACACTATAAGTAGACACTTGCAATGTTAGCTGAATTCCAGCTTGAACAATTCACAAGTTAGATTTCCAACATAGAGAAGAGTTTCTGGTAATTAAATAGAAATTATATTCACTGAGAAAGACCCATGTGTTCTTGTCTGTGGAACATTTGGTTACCATTCAATAATATTTGAATCACAACTATCGTCACTTATAATGCAAACAACCTGCTTACATGTTATAACTACATAAAAATCAGTTGTAATAAAATTACCTCAGTCTGTACTTATATAAACTTGGCTCTACAAACAACTGTGCCACTAATAGAAATCATGATTTAATTCAGTTTTTCCCTATGAAGAGTGGGTATAGATTTTAATTAATCTACCTGTACTTACTATTAAATGTGCCTCCAACACAAACCTGTACATATACCAGATTTTGAAAATATAGTAATCCAATGACAATAATGCTGGAAAACATTCTCTATCATAGTTGAATATTTTTTTTTCTGTGTTGCTAGCATGGCACTTACTGCCCTCTGTTATAGACTATATTCATAAGGATATATAAATAGCCTTATGATATTACATATGTCTTATGATACTATATATCGTATGTCATATGATAACAACCTTGGAAGACAGAGATAGTGTTTCCATCCAGAGCAAAAGATAGATTTGCTTACAGCCAATTTCCCTCCAGAACTAAGAGCAAGTATCCCTACTACCACTTATAAAAATGTTGGGTTCCCTACACTCATAGTTCTCCCGAGGTGGCACCCACTGGGTATAATCATTCATTAGGGCTAATCTGTGTCACTTCTATAAGACTTGGGTTCAAGGGGAATTGAAACACTCAGGCATGTGTATGTTGATGATGTTTCCTGTGCTGGGAGTAACAAAGATCTGTCTTTGAGCTGAGAGTCACATGTCTTCTCTGAGGATCCATGAAACCATGACAGGCTTACTTGTTAGTTTGCAAGATGGGTAAAATCTAAGACCCTTCGGAGTTCATGACAGTTTTGGAGATGAGTTGACATAGCCTGTTAAAGGAATTACGAGAATCTCGCAGGCAGAATAACAAGATTTGAGGGAAGTTAATGGGGGCCAATAGTCAACATGCTGACCTAAGTATATTATCTACTAGGAAATAAACAATACTCTGCTATATTGTCTGTAAACAGAGGGATTGGGAGATTGTTTCAAAATATTGTGGAATATTTTTAAAGATAGTTGTCCAAATTTTATACCGAAGTATTGTTTTGTTATATGCCCCTAACTAACTGTAAGTGGACAGGGAATTGCTATTCACCTGGATAATTGGAGAGAGAGGAAACAGTGTATGTTAGAAGTCTCCACAGTGAAATATTCCTTCAGAAAATACTCTTTCAAAATAGAGTGCTATATCATCTGTTGCAAGTGTTCACTTATTTGACATCCCATTTTAAACATGGCAGAGAATAATAATTTTTTAAACCATTTTCCTTTTGCACTTGAGCATCCAACCCAATTATGTTTCCCAGCTTCCTTCTTGGTTAGGTATGGCAAAGTGACTGATTCTGACCAACAGAATATTGGTAAAAGTTAGAGACACAATCAACAGGCCTATGGAAATTTCCAGTTAATTTCCAAGCATTTCCTCTCTTCTCACATCAGTTGGTCTGATGTAAATGATCCAGTTGGAAATTATCAATAAATCTTTTTTTTTCATTTGGAAAGAGATAGTGAATATTAAACATTTGCAAGACACATAATTCTCCAAACACACATTTTTCTTTTTTTCTTTTTTCAACACTTCAAAAAAGCAAAAAACATAGTTAACTCTGGAGGCATATGAAGAAGTTGTGGGCTGGACTGGACCCATTGGAGGGGACAGCAAAGGCATTAAAGAAAAGGAATCTATATCACTGCAGGAAGCAGTGACCTTTAGCAGGTGATATGAGCAGGTAGTCCTCTGAGATTTGAAGTTTTACATTTCTTCTTTTTTTCCTTATAGTAGTTAGTCTACTTAATACTGTTATGGTAATATTTCTGACAAGTTAAATCTGATAACAAATGTCCTCATGTATCATGAATAATTTGTTTAACTGAAGGGGAAAATGAGTTAATATTATACTGATTCTGACCTTTAAAAAATACAGCTAAAGAACAGGTAATGATCTTTAAGGAGACTGAAAGACTCCTAAAAGATTCACAACGCAAACGAGATAAATTCATTGCATTGTCTTTATTTTACTGTCAGTTCCCAAATATCAGACTTATCCTGAAGTATTTTTGTTAAGGTATTTCCACACGCTAATTACTAACATATGCATTTGGCAGGATATATGAACTCTGATGGTTACTTCCTTAGTGTTTGGAACATGAGCAATGTATTAAAAAAAAAAAACAAAAAAACTAAAAAAAAAGTCATTTTATTTGCAGTGTTGACATATTTTTTGTCCAACAGCTAAAGGTAAGAATCATTTTCAATAAATAACTACTTGCCAGGCTCTCCCAACCATTAAACAAATGCCCTTCCAAAAATGGGAAGCTATGCAATATTTTAAAATCATAATATGTTTTGTGACCTAGAATGTGATTTCTGCAAAAGTTAAATGCTTATAAAATGTTGAGATACACCATTAGCTTTAAATCACATATTCTGTAAAGCAGTATAAATCCATTCAGGGCTTCAGTACCTTAGACTTCACATTACTTATACTTTTATACTCATATTATTCTGGTTAGAAATAAATCAGTTAGAGTGATAGACTGACATCCTGGATTGGGTAAAATATTATGCCCAAGACAAACAAGCTTTCTTGAACGTGGTCAAGGAGGTGAAATGTTGGATTTGTTCTATCCCACAAGGTTAAGGTAACTTGGAAGATAAATAAGATTATCTTGACTGAAGGCTGAGGGAGAGCAAAAGGACAGCTTGCCAGCATGAATCTTTTTGTTAGAATAATATGCAATTGCTTGTAACTCATCTTTGTATTTTTCAAATGTTCCTGCTTCTCTAATAAAATCACAGTTAGTGTTGTGCAATTTACTAGCTTCTTAATATATAATTATATGTTGATATATAATCTTAGTTTTCTAAGTTTTTTTTTTTTTTTTGTAATAGGTTAATTTTTGTTAGAATTTGTAGCTAATAGTTTATTCAATAGAGTTTCCAGGGATATTTGCTGGCATTTAACAGACAATGATTATAGTAAAGGTGATTAAAATCTCTACGCTAAACTTTGCAAAATTTCCCCAGATTATATGTGATAAGATAGACACTTACGGAAGAAATACACATAAATACCTTAATATTTGTATAACAGGCACAAACATTAAAAGATTTCAATTTCCTACAAATCAATAAACTTAGAGATATAAGGCATATAAAATTATTATAACCATTAATAAGCATATACACCCAAAAAAGGAAATGTGATAAGCCCCAAATCAAACTCATGTTCAAAGTGGGGCTGCACATAGCCTGCCTTTGCTATACTCCTGGTGTTTGTGAGTGGTCTAGAATTGCTGTTCAAATGAAAATGATGCAGATTGCAATTTGCTAAGGAGAATAATCGTGATGAGTAAACTTTACATGCATACCATATGGAAGAGGAAATTAACACGTAGAGGGCAAGTATCTTGTTCATGTTCAGAGTTCTTGAAAGAGAAGAACTCCCAGGTCAAACTTTTGTCCTGTTAATAAAATCTCATGCTACTGACTAAAACACATGCCAAATCTAGGAATAGCATATGGTTTCCAGTATATCTTATTGCTATAAATACCTTATTGCTTTATATTATTTATATTTCACTAAAGCATGTGTTTCTAACTCTGAATGCATTTATTGGAGACATAACATGTAAATCTAATCTACTGTCTAGGAAGCTGTTTTGTAAAAGTACATACAATCAGATGCAGCAGTATTTACTCTTCACTTTTTTATCAAGTACAATATTTTGCAAATATGGAATTCCGGTCATAAAAATCCAGAAAAGGTCTAAAAGGAAAATTGAAGTGAAATATTTAGATAAGCTGAAACAACATATAAAATGTCATAAATAGAAGTGGTTTACATTTAAAAATATCATTGATGGGCTAAGAAATATCAAGTAGTAATAGCACATTAAAATGTAAAATTAGCTTTTAGACATTTTTACCCAGTTAGATATTATAAACCTTCAATAGCTTTTCAGATAAAAGTCATGAAGGCATCCTTATTTAAGACTTTCAAATAATAGCATCAAGAGCTCTATTATGATCAGTTTGTCTTGGAATGTTCCTAAAATATTTTCTTAAATTTCATCTTACTCATCCAGATTTTAGAAAGACACAGTAGTTCTTTGTAAATTCTGGATATCAGCCCCTTTTCAGATGGGTAGACTGCAAAAATTTTTTCCCATTCTGTTGGTTGCCGATTCACTCTACTGACTGTTTCTTTTGCTGTGCAGAAGCTGTGGAGTTTGATTAGGTCCCATTTGTCTATATTGGCTTTTGTTGCCATTGCTTTTGGCGTTTTGGTCATGAAGTCCTTGCCTATACCTATGTCCTGAATGGTTTTCCCTAGATTTTCTTCTAAGGTTTTTATGGTATTAGGTCTGATGTTTAAGTCTTTAATCCATCTGGAGTTAATTTTGGTGTAAGGTGTCAAAGAACACATGGACACAGGGAGGGGAGCACTACACACTGGGGTCCGTTGGGGGGAAATGGGGGAAGGGCGGGGGGGTGGGGAGGTGGGAAGAGATAGCATGGGGAGAAATGACAGATACAGGTGAGGGGACGGAAGGCAGCAAAGCACACTGCCATGTGTGTACCTATGCAACAATCTTGCATGTTCATCACATGTACCCCAAAACCTAAAATGCAATAAAAAAAAAAAGTCAACAAGTAAAAAAAAAAAAAAAAGAAAGACACAGTAGTTCTACTTTGCTGTTAACGTCATTACATTTATTAATCACGTATATTTATTAGTCAAACCTATATTTGATTAATAAAAATTTTATAGAATTTATACATATTAATTTATAAGCACATGTATGTTTATATATATATATATATATATATATATATATATATATATATATATATAATTTTTTAAAAAGAAGCATAGTCTTGCTCTTTTACTCTCCAAGGCTGGAGTACAGTGGAGCAATCATAGCTCAATGTAGCCTTAAACTCCTGGGCTCAAGTGATCCTCCCGCCAAGCCTCCCAAGTAGCTAGTAAGTACTACAGGCATGTGCCACTATGTCTGGCTGGTTTTTTGTTTTGTTCTGTTTTGTTTTTTAAGAGATAGGGTTTTCCTTTGTTGCCCAGGCTGGCCTTGAATTTGTGGCTTCGGGCAACCCTCTCACCTTGACCTCCCAAAATGCTGGGATTTCAAGTATGAGCCTGAAAATCTCTTTTTAATAATCAAATTGCTTGATGACTAACCAAAATAAGTGTGAGCACTTAAATGAGCAAGTAAGAGAAGGAACTTACTGAAAATAAAACTTCAGTATACTTTACTGCAAGGGTACAGAAAGGTATTCAGGTTAGCTTGGTAGAAACATGTAAGAATAAGAAAGAGACAAGAACTCACACTCCATTTGATCCAGTGGGTATGTAAAGTTGGGTATGTAAAGTTTACTAAAGGACTGAGGCGAAAACTAAATTCAATATAGCTTTGTGCTTAAAGTTTCAAAAATACGTACTAAAAGCTATTAGGTGCGTTTTGCCCCTATGTTAAATGTTTCTTTGGAGGTACAATGGAATGAATTGTAACCATCCTCACAGTGTGGGAGGGAAAGCCAGAGTATCCAATCACAGCATGACAAGTTCAGTCTTTTGCTGATATTAAAGTTCTGTTTCTAGTTTTACCACTGAGGTTTCAATAATAAATCAAAAATAAATCTCCTATGGTGAAGTCCAAAACCTCATCAATTTTATTACTTTTGAACTTTGGGTTTTATTAACAATAGAATTATACATCATGACAATAGGCAACTATTGAAGTGAATATGACAAGTTCAAATCCCAATTTCTATCTTGCTATACACATAATAAAAAATTGAATTGAAACTACTCAAAATATCATTGCTTATGAAGAAGTATTAGATTTTCTTTCATACTTCTATTCTTCACGTCATTATTGCTAGTTTTCTTTCTCATTTTTTTGCTGAATCCATTGTTGACTTCAATGTTATAATTATGATGGCTCTGAATTATTATGTAAGTTATGTGTGGTAAGGCTTTTCTTAGTTCTGGGGAAATTTTACAAAATGGATATAATCTTGTAATGGCCAAGTATGCCATAACCAAATAAGAGAATTTTTTTTTTTTTTTTTTTTTTTTTTTTTTTTAGCAAAGGTAAATTTTCTTTAAGCACTTAAAGGAAATATTAATTCCTATCTATTAACTCTTTCCATTATTATCTTCTACCCATGTGTTTTACTTCTGTGGACCTAACAGCTGAGTTAAAGATGATCCCAATAATGCTTACATATTATTACAGCAGGAGAGAATTTTTAATATTTTCTGACACATGCAGAGCTGTTATTTTTCTGTGTCACTTGTGTTTCTGCTGCCCATCTCACTGATAATTTACAGTGGGCCAAGGGCGCGTTGATTAGGGAATATGAACTGTATTGGCCATGGAAATGACAAATGTTTAATAATGAAGGATCAGCTTCTACAACTTGAAAATCAGACAGGAACCCACTAGAAGGAAAAATGTGTCTCTGTTGCTCAGTTTTTAAAGGGATAACTGTAATCAAACTTGCTGGATACAATTTTATCTTTTTTCTCTATGAAGTCCCAGAAAACTGAGATTGTGTGTGTGTACGTGTTTTTTAATATCCAGCAACTTCTTTTCAGAGTCTGTTTTAAAAATTCATAATTGCAAACATGAATTTTGAGAATTTTAATTATATTTTACCTAGTTGACAAATATATACTCAAAGTAGTTCATAAGAGAAAACAAAATCTTATTACATATCTAGTTTGTTAGATGTTTTTATCAATCTTCTGAATATATTTGTATGATATAGTTACAGACAATTAAAGTATTTGTTCTTATATAATAATTATTTAAAAGTAAATTAGCTCTTAACTCTCAAAATGTTCTAAAATAATTTAAACAATGTTACAGACTGGAGTTCTCACTTAAATATTATGTCATTCTTTGAGCTTTTCACAAATCAAGTAATTGATGAAATATTTAATAAATATTTGAAAGCATATAATTTACAGAATGTAGCAAAAACATTGTGAATTAAGCCATTGCAGTATTCTTCAAAAGCAAATTTAATCATGACTTAAATGTTGTTGTTTCCCAAGATATCTCTAAAAAAGAGACATTGTTGGAATGAGAAACTTGACTAGGTAGGTATAGCAGAGACTGCCATTTATCCACCACTACCTATTTTCTTATTCCTTTACAGTTACCACATTCAGCTGGGGAGAGTATCCCTTATTAGAGTAGCATGAGTCAGTCTTAGAGGAAATGAATAAAACTGTTATGCATAATTTCTTCAGTAAGTCATTACAGATAAGCAAAGTGATCTTTCTTTCCCTTTTTTCCTTCTTGCTACTTACATACAGTGATCTTAAGTTATCATGGAACATTTTGGAACCAGGTCAATGAGAGAAAGAATTTAGGTCACTATATATCAAGAACACAGAAGGAGCCTATGATAGCTTCAAGAATATAGTCAAATGCTAGCTCAATCTTTTTCATGAGAGAAATAAGTATCTATTTATTTCAGCCACTGCTTTTGGTGTCTTGGCTACACAAAAGTAAGTAATTTCCTAACAATCTGAATATAACTTATATTTACTTAATAAGCTGAGTATTCAAGATAATAATATTTAAGTAAATTATAGTGTCCCCATAAAATAGAGCAGTATATGGTCATTAAAAGTTATGCCTTTGATGATGGGAATATGTTTTTTACAATTGAAGTGAAAACCGGGAGGTAAATTAATTTTATGCCATTTGAAATATAAAAATCCACAGAAGGCAGGGTACAGTGGCTCACCACTGTAATTCTAGCACTTTGGGAGGCCAAGGCAGGCAGATCACTTGAGGTCAGGAGTTCAAGACCAGCCTGGCCAACATGGTGAAACCCCGTCTCTACTAAAAATACAAACATTAGCCAGGTGTGGTGGCACATGCCTGTAATCCCAGCTACTTTGGATGCTGAGGCAGGAGAATTGCTTGAACCAGGGAGGCAGAGGTTGCAGTGAGCCGAGATCAAGCCACTGCACTCCAGCCTGGGCAAAAGAGTGAGACTTAGTCTCAAAAATAAAAACAAACAAACGAACAAAACAGGAAAAGTTGGATGTGGTGGCTCATGCCTGTAATCCCAGCACTTTTGGAGGCTGAGTTAGGAGTGTTTGAGGCCAGAAGTTTGAGACTAGCTTGGGCAACATTTCAAGATCCTGTCTCTATAAAAGCAAAAACCGTAGTAAACAATTGATTAAAGTATTCAAAGTTTCAATGTATTTTTTATGTTGATGTTTAAGATTAAATATTCAAAACAAATCCCACGGGTAATAAGCAGAAATTATTTTTATAATTAGAAATATTAGCCTTGTAAAATTATATTGTGCCTTTTCCTCAGGTAGTTCTTATCTTTACTAAATCATTAATCTTTCTAATAGTCCCAAAAGATTATCAGGTCTACTTCTCTATCTTTAGAATCAGTGAGCTTTCTCAGTGCTCTATTTAACACATTCTGTTTAGCTCAACAAACCTATAGTTAGGAGAAATATCTACACTTAGATGCCCACTGATCATTCTCCTTTACTGCATAAAGTTCTTCAACGGATCCCCACTGGGTATAGATTGATACATTCTTCCTGTTATGCCTATGTGACTCTTGCTCCCACTTCCCTTTCTATCTCTGAGAAATAAAAGAGCCAGTCTGCTTATAGATCACAAAACAAAGGGCATTCTACTATCCTCTCAGTGCCCTAACATTTAGTGTTTTCTTCAACTTGAGATGTCTTTCTCCCACTCGGTGCTTGGTTTAAATGCTTCCTCCCCTGTAAAATCCAAGCAACATTGACCAACTTCTACTTCCCAAGCTTTTCTATAGGTGCGGGGTGCTGGTATTCAAGGATAAATAAGCAAGCTCCTTTCTTTCTCACAGATATATGCTAGTGAGAAAGCAAACAATAAAACATGATTAAACAAGATAACTGGGGTAGAGTTTTCTCTATTTACAGAGAAATAATAATAGTGGTGATATGGGTGATGAATCTAGGCTTCTTTAGCTTGAGTGGTTAGAGGGAAGAGTTCTTTTATGAGGAAAAAAACTTTTGACTGAAACCTGAAGAACAAAAGAAACAGCCATTCTGGTCGAATGCTTTTTATAAACAGCTCTTTATAGCAATTATCGAAGCTCCTCAAGATCAGCAACCGGATCTTTTTATTAAGACATTTCCAACAAGTAGATCAATATTTGATGAGTGTTCAATGATCAAGGATTTTCTTGAATATGTCATACATAACTATGTATTTCTTCTTAACTAACAGCTAGACAAATGAGAATTCAAGACGTATTGTTCAGCTCATCTACTCAGTATGAGAATCATGATTTACACTGTGTACACTTGCAGAAGGGAAAGAGAGTTAAGAATTACTGCATAGCTAATGTGTACTAGACACTGTCTTATGGACAGTGTCTTCGGAATTTTATTACATTATCTCAATTATCACAACAAGCTTCTCAGGCAGGTAGCATAAATTTTCCAATTTACTAACTTTGAGACACTGGTTTCAGAGAGGTTATGTAACCTATCCAAGGTCACAGGGCTGTTATGTGGAAATGCCATGATTTTATATGAGACTCCTCTGACACTGAAGGCCAATCTCAATATACTAGGAGTTCTCAAGGTGTGGCTCCAGGGCCAGCTGCCACAGTATCACCTGCAAATTTGTTACAGAAGCAAATTCTTTGATCTCACCTCAGACCTACTGAATCAAAACCTCAAGGAATGGTTTTCATCAATTTGTTTTAACAAGTCCGCTAAGTGACTTGAATGTATACTGAAGGTGAAAAACTGTTGTGTTATATAACAGAAAACAAACACAATTCCCTACATTACTCATAACTTTATTCTGTTACATAACTTACTTTGATATCCAGTGTAAAGTTTTATTGTGTTCATTATGGATTAATCATCTGGAATGCATTAAATATATTTTCAAGGAAGAAAATCCATTTTTATGTGGCCACAAAGAGGTAGAAAGTACTAAATTACTCTCTTTGGCTAGAGGGTAAAATTTTCCTCTCAATTTCCATTTGAAGTTCAAATTAATGGGAAATGGTTTCAGAAACGTGTAAACAGCTTTCACCTATCAAGATTACACTGTCTATGAGGAAAGAAAATCAAGAATATATTTCTTAATTTTTATGCAGAGATAAATTCCAGGGGGACTAAATGGAAAATTCGATTAACTTGAATCTAGCAGTTTGAAACTGTAAGATGGAAAACAAATTTAACATTTTAAAAAATGTTCCACTTTTGCATCATTAGTCAAATAACAAAACTTTTTGACTAATTTATACTGACATTTTAAATGTTACTTTGCTAAAAATACATGAACACATGTCACAGGGTCCTAAATTTGGCCCTGAAGCACCTTGCTTTGTATACAAAATTTGAAGAAAACATAAAGCAAATTGGTATTATACAGTATTATTATAATAATAATAATTATTATTATTATTATTATTTGAGACGGAGTTTCGCTCTTGTTACCCAGGCTGGAGTGCAATGGCACGATCTTGGCTCACCGCAACCTCCGCCTCCTGGGTTCAGGCAATTCTCCTGCCTCAGCCTCCTGAGTAGCTGGGATTACAGGCACGCGCCACCACGCCCAGCTAATTTTTGTTATACAATATTATTAAGGCTCTTTTTCTAACTGAAACCATGACACCTCTTCCTGTAACTTTTGATATAGGACAAAGGAAACATTTGTCTCAAAATTTCTCCAGTCATGGAAACACAAAAATGACTCAGCCTTGCCATTCACAATAGAAATGTATTCAAAATATAAAATCTATGATTCCTATTTTTTTATTTTTGTGGTCGTTAATATAATCTCAAGTGTTTTCCTGGTCCAGGTAATACATACATGACAACAAATCTTCTATTAGTTTAAATAATCTAAATCTTACTTAAACTAGAACAACAACAATGGATATTAATGTTTCCCTAAATTTGGGATTTCAGAAGGAGTTTTGATGTAGGGTGCCAAGATGCCTGGATACCACTAAACATTGACCAAGGGTTGAGAATGTCAAATTATCTAGTTAAAACAAAACAGTGAGGAATCTCGAGGCATAAAGGAAATAAGAGTCAGATAGAGCGAAAGACATTGAGAAAGAAAATGAAATGAATTAAGATTAGATGTAATGGGAGTGAAGACAGGTTAGATATAAGAAAAATAAAAAGAAGCTTGTAATTGAAAGGCAGTGTCAGAATATAAACTAGATTGGATTTATATATACATATGTTATTCCTTATTGCTGGAAGCAAGGTTTGCCTCATGCGATTTTTATGAATGTTAAATATCTTGAAATTGCCCTTTATTTAAATGATTTTGCTAACATCCCATACTATAAAAATATACAACTATTTGTATTTAGAAACAGAAAAGTTACAAAACTACAATTTAGCTTTAATCTTAGAAAACTTGCTTAATATTGACTTTGTTACTGAATTCTTGGTACATTATGACCTGTGAGCTCAAAACACTTATTAAAAAATCTATATCTTAGTTATTCCATTTGAAGTGGTAGAAAAGCTTCAAAATGATAAATCCTTTTGAAGGCAACTATAAACAACATTTGATTCATATATACTAAAACTTGTTATAAGTAACGAATGATTTAGATAGAGCACATTTAGCACTGTCTGGTGATAAACATTTATTATGGGAATACCACAGCAGATGAGGCTGTGGTAGATAGTAAACCATCAATCAGATGCGACCCCACAACAAATTGTACCTCATCAAGTGCTTTAATATGTCATGAAGCTTCCAAATAGACATCATTGGACCATTTGTTAAGCCCAAACTACTTTTTCACTGACAAAGCAAAAGACATTTGGTATTTTCATTTATATGTAATATCACAACAGATCGATGAGATCTAGTAATCCAAAATAGAATGTATATGAGGATGGAGCACTGAAATTCAAACCTTAGTTTTCATACAAATTGCTCTTAATGATGATCTTTTATTTTTTGAGCCAGTTACAAGAATGAGGATTATGTTTAGATTCTAAAACTTTAAATGTCTGTATAAAACACATTTCTGTTGAAGCAGAATGGAGGGAAAAGTCCTTACCACTTAACGTTTCTGTTATAAAACTAAGTACTATGACATTCTCATATGACACTGCAAGAAGAGCAAAAATAAAAATAGTGTATTTGAAAGCTCTGATATGGCAGGCATGATAATTGCACTATCAAAAAATGTTGTTTAGTGAGACAAAAAAAGACTTACTTCCAAAAATATCACAATGTAGTCTAGCCTTCTGATATTAAAGAATACCCTTTAATCCTTCTGCCACTTTGATTAGTTATGAGTTTAGTTTATCCCTGCAATTAATTGGGTGTATCGCTCTCTTTCCTGCTAATCTGCATAATTTTGTTGTACTTTATATTATTTTTCAGACTGCAAGGTGCTTGAGTATATAGAAAACCAACTTTATTTGGTTTCTACTTCATAATCCCTCATGTATAATTCTTACGTGTTACATTATTTTATAATCACCTTTCAAATATGGCCTTTGAAAACCCACATAGATATAGTAAAATGTTCACACAAATATTTAAGTACTATGTTTTTACACTCAAGTATTCAGATAAATGTTGTGGATGTATATATTACATATTTTGCATTATGAACAGAATTCCTGAAAACCAGCTTCCCTTGCTAAACCTTTGAAAACGCTCCTGAAGTTCAAAGAAGACTAAGTATCAAGGCTTCTTTAAGAAATGCATCACTGCTCCCAGAAAAAGCAAATAAAAGGGCCTTTGAAGAGAATTCTAAAAGAATGGCTCCAAAGTGGGGGTTTCCTCTGACTTTGGAATAAACGTTTAACTTGGAGAAAAATGCTTTAAAGTATGTGTTAAAAGTTCCTACTAATTTTTAGACCACAGTCTACCATGAATCTGATTCCTTGCATGTTCTTGCTGAGCATCCCGTAACAAAACAGAATTATCCTCCGACTCTAAACTGCTCCTGCACCAGGTCAGACAGTAAAGTAGACAAGTGAAGATAAATAACTTACAACTACTCATTCCCCAGTAGAAGGGAAATAGCGTGCATACTGTTTGCTATTTAAGTTTCTGAGGATGCGTGCCAGTAATCCCAGCACTTTGAGGGACCAGGGCAGGCAGATCACTTGAGGTCAGGAGTTGGAGACCAGCCTGGCCAACACAGGGAAACCCTATCTCTACTGAAAATACAAAAATTAACCTGGCATGGTGGTACACACCTGTAATCCCAGCTATTCAGGAGGCTGAGGCATGAAAATTGCTTGACCCGGGAGCAGGGAGGTTGCAGTGAGCTAAGATCGGGCCACTGCACTCCAGTCTGGAAAACAGAGCAAAGCCTCATCTCCAAAAAAAAAAAAAAAAAAAGGTCCCTGGCCCTGGGCTCCTTCATGATGGTATGATGGTTGAGTAGCACCTCCTGACCTTGTCAGGCCTTCCCGTGGGGGTCTTAGAGTAGGTGAAATGGAGCTGTCACATCCATGATCCTGCTGTTTCCTGTGCTGTGAGTGTGCAGCCTGTTCACTGACTTGCTCTGATCCATTGAGTCTGTTGTCTACTTTGGGGACCCTAGAATTCTGACAAGCCAGTCTGCTTGTTTGAATAGTCATCTCTTTTGAACTCTTTTTACCAGCTGTCATTCTTTACGAAGTTGGAGATAAATGATAACTAATAACATATTTTATAAAAATAAAATGTCATATGTTATATTAGAAAATTAATGGACAAATTTTGAGAAAAATACTTTTAAAAAGTTTGAGAAAAACGTTGCTAGTACATAATGTTGAATTGCTATCAAATTACCTAGTTACCACAATTAATACTTCTGGGAATACCTTCAAATTAGTTACTGATATATTCAGCAGGACTCAATTTTCATTTTAAATACAGACAGAATCTGAGAGTTGGATGGGAATACAGTCTTTCGTCATAATGAATATTGTGCTCTGCTCAAATTTCTAGTGACAATAAATATTAATGCTTCCAAGATAGAGATATCATTTTCAGATGATTTGTAGTCATTAAAGAACTATTTTGCACATTGATCTGAAATCTGGGATTTCTTAAAGCATCACTTAATTTAGTGAAGCTTTCTTTCTTTCCTTTCCAGTTTCTTCTTCTTTTTTTCTTTTGGAATACACATTTAAGCATCTAGGGCATACTTTCCCTTTCTCGCTCATGCCTCAGACTCTCTCTTTTCCTATTTCCACACTACTCTAAAGAAAGTGATCTTCTTCCCCATTGCCCAAACTTAACAGTCACTTATTATTTTTCACATACTTCTGAAGAAAAGTCTAACACCCTATTCACCATTGTCTATGTGTTCTTTAATCCACTATTTCAAAAAGCATGACATCTAGACTGTTTCCTCACAAAATCTGCATAACATACAAATGTAGCCAAAATGTGAATTTGCCTACTTTTCCTTAACATTCACATCATGTTGCCAGCTTAAATAAGGATTTTTAAAATGTGAAATGATGCCAATGATATTTAAGCCATTCATAATTAATTTAAAGTGTTTATGCAGGCTAGATGCAATCATGTTAGGGTCCAATGACCATCTTCTACTTCTAATATATGAAAGATTCTTATTAAATACTGGTCAATAGAATCAATAATTTTTAAAGAAATTTTTACTTTTTATGATATTGAACTGTGACACTGCTGGCCAAAATTCTAGGTAACTTTTAATATTCTGTCATCAAATTTTAAAGCATTTCTTCACATATTTGAAATTATAATCTAAATTTATTTAAAAATAGATACCAAATATTAAACTGGAAGAAAATTTATAAAATATAAACTATGCATAGCTAATGAACAAATATACAAGTGTACTACTAATTGAGGAATATTACTAATAAAATAAATTTAAATTAAAATCAGGATATACTAAGTTTTATATCAAAATAAGAAAATAAGTAATTTTCTAAACTATTGAAACCACAATAGTCATTTAAACACAATTCAGGTTGGCATGTAAGTTGATGTTTTTGTGTGTGTGTGTGTGAAATGCTCCTTAGCATTATGAATAAAGAGCCTTAAAATGATTATATCTCTGAATAATTCTTCTAGAATCTTTGCCAAGAAAATAATCAGATTTATACTCAAAGATATAATTCATAACATTTAACGTAATCTAAAGTTGAGTAAAAGAAAATAAGATACAAAATTATGTACATAAATTAATAATTCTGCATATAATTTTGTCATTAGATATATGTTATACAATGTAATATACATATATTTACTAGTATATATATGGTGCTTGTGTGCATATATATATTCACACACACCCATCCATTTATCTATCTATCTATCTATCTAATCTATCTTTTATCTATCAATATTCTTCATGTGAATATCAAGAAAATTACTGGACAAGGTTAAAGTGAACATTCTTAGTAGAACTAAAATGACTATTCTTACACAGAGGGGTTATAGTCATTTTTATTTCCAGTGTTTCCACATTGACCATGTGCCACTTTTTAAGTGAAAAATAAACTAATCTTAGCCTTAAGCTTCCTTAGGGTCTTACCTCTGCTAACATGCTATGAGAGTTACTCAAACTGGAAAACAGCTATTTTCCAAGACCAAAAATCTCCAAAACATGCAGAATAAAATATTCAGCATCATGAAATATTTGTTATCAAAATAATGTATTCATGCTTTTCAACGTATTTTTTTCTTAGTTGCCTGGTTTTCCTGATATCATTTTTAAAGACACAGGGTTCATTTCTCTAGTGAGCAATGTATTTTCTAGAATACTGTCAGGCTCAGAATAATGGAATCTTGAGTAATTCTCTGATCAATGATAACATCGATCCACTTAACTTTTGTTATTATAGATATTCAAGCTTATGTCATTCCTTTTTGTATAAGGAACAGGTATGTTTAATACCCAATGTGCTTTCAGGTGCTTTTTTTTTTTTTTTTTTTTTTTTTTTTGAGATGGAGTTTTGCTCTTGTTACCCAGGCTGGAGTGCAAAGGTGCGATCTCGGCTCACCGCAACCTCCGCCTCCTGGGTTCAGGCAATTCTCCTGCCTCAGCCTCCAGAGTAGCTGGGATTACAGGCACGCACCACTATGCCCAGCTAATTTTTGTATTTTTAGTAGAGACAGGGTTTCACCATGCTGACCAGGATGGTCTCGATCTCTTGATCTCGTGATCCACCCGCCTCGGCCTCCCAAAGTGCTGGGATTACAGGCTTGAGCCACCGCGCCCGGCCTTCAGGTGCTTTGGCTGTCAAATTAGCTCACAGGAAATACATGACTATTAACAGTATCAAAACATATTTTTTTTTGGCTTTTTATTCTTATTTTTTTGTATGGTCTCTGTATCTCGAGTAGCATTAGTAAAAATTCAAGGGAGAAACTTATTCAACATTGCCTGCTTTGCTTTATAAACTGATTAAAATGCAAGCAAATATATACATAATCCAGGCTACAATCAACCCCTATTTATAAGTATGGTCTGATACCTGACATTCCAAAACATTGGGAAGGTAATTTTTAAATTATTTAAGAAATGAAACTAAGGAAAGTATTAAGGAATAATGTTATAATCAGACTTCCTTTTATCAATTTATTTATGCTCTACTAATTATTTCCATATCTAGAAATGTATCCTATAGTAAATTTAATCTACTATACAGTAATTGTGAACTTCTGCTGTCTCTTTTTTGCTTTGATACTATAAAAGTTGACGTTCATAATGAAGACTCTGATCCATTATGACATTTGAAATATAATTACATTGCAAACTCTCTGCTATATTTTCATATTTTAATATGAAAATTTTAATATAATTAAAATATGAAAATATAGCAGAGTTTGCAATGTAGTGTTAAATTAAATGTTGCATTTAAAAATATTTTAAGTTAGGCTTTTATTCGAGATGGATCTGTTTTTGATATTCCTATTAGCAGTCAACTTTATCAGAAAATCACATTCTCAGCTTATATTAGGTAACAGAAAAATTGCATTTGCTAAAGTGCTTTTTTTTTTCCAAAGAAGTTTTTGACTTTTTTAAAAATTCCAGAATTATTGAGGAAAAAAGACTCATGATTTCAAGAAAATTTTATTTTACCCATTCCATCAAATATTTCCATTTTCACGTACTTTTCAGAATTAGTCAGACTCAACTGGATCTTAAACATATTTTGAATCTACATTCAGCTCAAATTACTTAAAACCCTCTTGCTAAAATAATCAATGCATAGCAGAGTTTTAGGTAATTTAAGAATTAAAGAAAGTGCCAACTGGTTAAATGAGAGAAAAAAATCCCAGTCCTGTTTTCTGCATTATCAACTTTCAAAACATATTCATTTATAGTGACCTTTAGAAATCACCCTAAATAAGTAGCTGTACAATGTTTTTTAACAATGAATTATATTGTTCACTTAAGGTACACACAATTAACCACATTAACTGGGTGCTGACTGGGAAAGAGTACACAGCTTCAGTTCAAGAAGAGCATCACGTATTGGGTGTCAAAGCATTTGATTCATCCCTTGGGTTTTTGAAGCTAAAAAACTGACCTTTTTTCTTCTTCAGTGTTTTACTTTTGACACGTCAAAGTGCTTCCATGAGTTCATCCTACAATTTCTTTAAATAGTGTTATAATAAGGAGAGGAATGAAAACATAAGACAGTAACACTGAACATTTAATGTGGTGTGGTTTGAGGCTTACTAGAATACCAGGCTTGTCAACTGTGATAATGACAGATAATTGTACTGAAGTTATGTCACGATCCTCAGTAGAACTTCTACCATTTCTCAATGTTTATGTATTATTCAGACTAATAGTGACTCTGACACAGAAAAAGCTTCTTATCTCTTAAAACTTTTATTGAGAGGAGTTCAAAACGCTCACAGTTAAGTGCTATTCTGCGTGTCTTTAACGTAGAGTGAAAAGCTCTTTGGTATCCATTTTAGATTGACTGGCAACAAAACAGACAAGGAAGCATGTGCTGGAGTCATGAAGAGACATACGAAAAATTAAAAGTTTAAAATTAATTTGAACTTATAATGTAATGCGCCACGTGGAAATCTAAAAATCAATTTCCAAATGGAACAGCTTGAAACTTTTTCTTGCCATCTGGTTTTGGACCTGGCTCATTCAATTCCAAGTTTGCCCTTGTGAATACTCCAATTTTATATATGTGATCTGGAAACGATAATCTCCATGCTACCTAAGCTTATCTTGTTGGATTTCTTAAAATAGAGTGCTTGTTTTTTCTACACCATCAATATTCTCTGAATACCTCTTAATCATAGACTCATTTGTCTTTATTTTAAACCAGATGTGATATTAGTACTTAATTTACAGAGGTAATGAATAGTGATGGCATTTTATTTGGCTAAAAATAAAAAAATAATAAAATGCATCTAACATTTTTACATCTTTAATGAGCCTAAAATACAGATTGATGAATTGGAATGAGGAGGAAAAAAAATCCAGATTTGGCTATTTGAGTTGTAAAGTAAGAGAAAAGTAGTGCTTAATATAGAGACATAGGATTAAATAAGATTATACTTGGAAAGCATTTAACACAATGCTGGCACAGAGGAAATGCTCCATGAATCCCAGCAATTAGCCTTTAGGGGTGTGTGTGTGTGTGTGTGTGTGTGTGTGTGTGTGTGTGATACTAACAATAAGTAAAAGGTTTGAGTATGTTTTTTCTTGAAGAAAATATTTATTGAAAGACCACTGCTAATTACTTTACATATATGACCTGATTTGTTCCAGATGAACTAACACTGTGAGAATGTGAGAATCACAGAAGTCAGATAACTCGCCTCAGAGTATACAATTACTAAATGGCAGAGATGTTAGCATAAATTTAGTGTCTCTGTTACTTCTCGGCAATATTTTAAAGAAGTTTAGCAAACTTGAGCTGCTACCCCATAAAGTTATTTTAATTGCCTTTAAATCTATCTGCAAGATATTTACAAGAAGATTGTTATAATCAAAATCATAAGAATTTAAACTCTTAATAGGATATATAGGAATGCATCTTCTTCTTGTACTTTGTGCTCATTTAGTTCTTAAGTGTCTGTTCAAATCTAATTGATAGTGAATAAAAGTCACAAGTAACCCTGACTCCCGGTAACTTTGTCTCTTCTTTTTAAAATAAATTATTGTAAGTTAAAATTTTTGCTTTGGAAAAATGTGCTGTCATTTTCAAATTATTTAACTAGTGTACCCATCCACTTGCCTGGGATTCTTCAAACAGACGAATAAAATCATACTTTTATGTTACATAAGGCATTTAAAATTACAACAGTAAATCTTAAAGATCATCCAATAATTTAATTATGTTATGCAGAACTCTTTTTAGAATACATACTTGAGGCTCCAAGTTACACATTTGTATCTCTATAAAAATTCTATTAAAATGATAGCTGATAACATATAACTAATAAGTAAAGCAAACAATTTTTACACACTCACATAGTGAAATGCAGCAATTATAAAAGATGAACTATTTGTATATAGGATATATTTATATACTAATTTAGTTAAATTTACAGTATATAATGTCTGTGTGTATATATACTGAAGAAGTATAAATCATTTCAAATAAACCACTTCAGAAGATGATTTACACAAAATATTTTATATTAGGCAAGCTAATATTTTCAGGAAAAGTTTTCAGCAACAGTGACTTCATAGATGAAATTCTTCACACTGAAAGAATAGGACCAGTCCTGCAACATGGACCTTTATTCTAGCACATGATTCTGTGCAATTGCGTTTGTTTTTAAGATACCAAAAAATAAATCTTGCAAATGTGATGAGGCAGAAGTACTACAATGTGATGGGTAAGAAAGTTAGTCACTCAGGTAAACGGCACACAGCATTGTTCCCTAAACATTGCAGGCATCATACCATGTGTCCTACCAAGTCCTACAATGACCCTTTATTTTCAGTTCTATAAATCCTAATTTTATCTTCCTGCTTATTAAAGCTATATTTAACTGACTCTGTTGTTCTTTTCTACTAATTTTCAAGATACTGCCTATTGGAATGAGGGTGGTATACTTGACTGCCCCCTAAATGTCACAGTTCACCGGGGTTGGATGCCTGGCTGGTTGGATGTGATCTACCATATAACATTAGTCAAGTCATTACTTTCATACAACCAAGGAGGTTGATACATATGGCATATAGTTCTATACCTCGCTGTGCTCATTGCAGTTGTCATTGTTTGAAATATATTTTCCTTCTTTATTTACCTATTTAGAGCCTAAGAACTAGAGATGCTTAATTTACAGGTCCTGTATCGTACCACCTATTTTTCTAAATGTGTCTTTATTCTTGTTTTCTCTGATCACTTAAATTATGTTTCTCTTTTATGGTTGCATAGTATTCCATGGTGTATATGTGCCACATTTTCTTTATCCAGTATATTGTTGATGGGCATTTGGGTTGGTTCCCAGTCTTTGCTATTGTGAACATTGCCACAATAAACATACATATGCATGTATCTTTATAATGGAATGATTTGTAATTCTTTGGGTATATACTCACTAATGCGATTGCTGGGTCACATGGTATTTCTATTTCTAGATCCTTGAGGAATCACCACACTGTCTTCCATAATTGTTGAACTAATTTACACTCCTTTGCAGGGACATGGATAAAGCTGGAAACCATCATTCTCAGCAAACTGACACAAGAACAGAAAATCAAACACCGCATGTTCTCACTCATAAGTGGGTGTTGAACAAAGAGAGCACACGGACACAGGAAGGGGAACATCACACCGGGGCCTGTAGAGGGGTTGGGGGCTAGGAGAGTGATAGCATTAGCAGAAATACCTAATGTAGATGATAAGGTGATGGATGCAGCAAACCACCACAGTACATGCATACACCTATGTAACAAACCTGCACATTCTGGACATGTAACCCCGAACTTAAAGTATAATAAAAAATAACAACTATGTTTCTCTTGAGAGCATTCAATAAATATTTGTTGAATGAATGCATGTATATCTTTTAGATTTTCTACTAGGCTAAGTACATGGCTATAGTAGATGAACTTAAAAATATTTTGTCAATAGTACAGTATATATATATGTTGTTCCATCTTGAGTGTACAAATTACCTTCATAACATCTTTAGGGGCCTCCAGTGGAAATACGCAATCAGTAAAGATCTCATCTAACAGTGCATGAAGTCCTACTCATTACACTTGGCAGTCAACAACCTCAACCCTAAATCCCTGTATGTTTCTTCACACTGGTCCACAAAATCCCTAAATAGGAATGGGACATTATGTTAGATAAATGAAAATCTGTACTTGTTAGCCAGGAGCAATTCTTGGGCCTCTATGGATTGTAGAAAGCAATTCTGTTACATTTCTGATTGCCTTATAATAAATTCTTTATTAGCTGCCAACTATTACATTAGAGATTTCACGATATGCCCCTGTCTCTAGAACATAATGTTGGACCTTGCCCAGCTTGATAACTACTTTTTTCATGACAGAGTTTTTGACATTGATATGAAAGGGATTCTACAGAGCATATGTAGGGTCTGTCCTAATAGCTGATGTGGTGAACTCTTCATAAATTGACAGAAGGAATTAATTTCTATACCTCATACTGGCAACATATCAAGAGCTATAAATCAACAATACTGAATGAATTTGTTAGATCTTTTTTATATTTCTGAATAATAATATCAGGCAAATATTTTTTTCTATATAAGAATATAGGCATATTAATTTAGCATTTTATAAAGAAATGAAACTTAAAATGTAGTCATTCAAATAAATATTATTGCTAAAGTTATACAAAGTTTGTATTGTTGTTTTTGCATAATAGTGAATTGGATAATATCCTCTTTACTTCTGTAAAAGAATTTCATTGCAAAATGAAATCTGAAGCAAATATAATAGGCTTAATTTGATGTGTAGATTTTTTTAAATAGCAAATTGGACTAGTTTCAAACTAAATTTGTTAGGTATAAACTATAGTCTGCCTAAAAAGAAATGGGTTCACAACAGCTTTCCCTCTGTTTATCAAATATAGATGCTTTCCTCCTCTAATCCTGGGACATAGAGTATTTCCTCAAACACATCACCATGCCACACACCCGAATTCCTACATAGATTACCTGAATTTCTACATTAATCTAAGTTATAACCTATATTCAATAGGTAAAGATACTTGTAGATATCTCAAAAACAAGAATAGGAATAATTTTGTACTTTGAAAGCCATTTTTTCTTTAAAAAAAAAAAAAACACAAATGAGGAAAAAAGTTAAATAAACAAGCAAACAAACAAAAATCAGCATGAATCATCCAGAAGTTAACAATCGATTTGAAGAACAGGTTCCATGCTAGAACTTACTCAATATTACCCTAAATTGAGTTTTTGGTTTGAAATCAACCATAGAATAGCCTCAAAATACGATTGAGATATTTTTACTTTTTCCCCAAAAATAGAAACAAGTACATTTTAAGTTTAGATAATTTTGTTTTCAACATCATAATCATTTACCTCAGTTGAAGATATCAGCTAAGGAGAAAGGAATATTCCTTCCCCAAGAAATAAAAAAAGTCTTAAGAATTATAAAGTATAAGTCTGTAGAGGGTAGAATCCTATAAATATAGTAGTTTTTCAAGTGTCTTCAACAGAGCAAGCTTTGAACACTTAATAAATGGATTTCAAAAACCCAGCGTGGAATAAGTCAAGAAATCCCTTTTGCGGGTGAAGTTGCATGTCATTTTCAAGACATCAATAAAATACTTTGGAACTTTGACATTATTTTTGTAAGTCTGGGATTATGATCCTTTGGTTTCATTTCTTAAAGTCTACCTTTGGACAAAGGTGATCCTCTGGACTGATAAGATTGAATGCCTGAAAGATAACTTTTCATGGGGGCATACATAGGCCCTGAGGAATTCCCTTGTCTCTGAAAATGTAATGGTCTTTAGATATAATATGCTTCTTTTCTTTTCTTTTTAGAAGTATTATCTCTTAGTTGGGTGACCTTGGTTTGTCAATGAAACTAAAATCCTTAAGAGCTAAAATGGCCCCAGTCTTGATTGATCGAGGCCATTATCTGATTCATATAATCTTCAGTTGACTTGGGGAAACAGACTTTATTACTGACTCTCATCATTTTTAATTTTTTTTTTTTTTGAAATTTTAATTCCTTTTCAATTAACGAAGGCTGTGAAACTAAACTTTCTTTTCCCTCCCATTTTTTAACATTCAACTAACTTTGAAGGTTGAATTTGGAAACTAAAAAACATGAAGTTGCTCTGGGACTAAGGCCTAATGTTAGCCATGATCCACCCTGAAGCAAAAATTTTATAGCTAAGTTGTAAACTCTTTGAAAATGTAGCTCATAATGGAAGCACTGACACAATCTTAACTATGCATTCATGAACCCCAACACTAATATATCCAAGGCATTTTACTACTGTCAACTTATCTCACTTTTTAAAATTAAACATCCCTCCAAGCATCTTTATTTGCCTCTTAAGTTTTTAAAGAAATTTGTGTATGTACTTTTGTAAACATGTGTATAAGTGTGTATGTGTCATTTGGAAAGAGGAGGAGAGGGTGGGGGCTGATAGATACATACACACAAGAATTTGCACGCTTACTTGATAAGGGTGGAATGCATTAATGTCCTTTTCCATCCACACTTTTCCCAGGCATAATCTGATATTATAAAGAATATACACTCCCCAACATCACTTTCTTCAAGCCTGCTATCTAGGCAGTTTTCCCCAGTTTTGATAAAAGTGCTTATTTTATTTGCAAGTAAAATTCAAAGAGCTTTCTTAATATAACTGCTTTAATACACCCACTTTTCTAATGTGAAGAATACCTCAAAACTCTTTCCAATTTTCCCTTTATTTTTCATTTAATTAAAAATTGTATTTTAGGTAAATATTACATGAAATCTCAGGGTATTTTAGTCACATGGGAACAGGCAAGCATTAATAACAAAGAATTAAAATGAAAATTTGATGTTAAAATTTTTAAAAAGTGAATTTGATTACAATTCAACAAAATTGACTGTGGATAAGAAATACTCGGGACATAATTTCTATAACTAAGACAAATCTATCATTCTCTAGCACCATTCTTTTCCTTATCAAAATCCTTTATGTAAAGAATTTTCCTGAATTTATTAAATGCTATTTTCAAAATAACATGAAACAACATGAGTAACTTTCACAATAGATCTTAGCATAGTAGCTAATCATATTCTCCAATTACTATATCTAAAAAAATCTAATAATTTTGAACATATAAAAAATATGCACTTCATATCTGGTTTTGGAATTACTCTTCAGTTGTAAGAAAGATAAGATATTAAATCTATTTATTGCATACAGATGGAGATTAAATTAAACAAACGAAACTCAGAAGTAATGCTTATACACAGTACAAAGAACACTCTGCATTTTGCATGAATATTCATCCAGTTCAGTTTCCAGATTCCCCATCTCACATTATAAATTACTTTTGAACAACAGTGTTGCTTTTTTTCTACTGCGCTACTTCCTACATGAGTCTGACAGAGTTTTCCAAATTTCTTGACTACTATAAAATACCTTCATATTTTTCTACAACTAAAACTGACATTTAAATGATGCAGTAAAATCTTTGATGAAAATGATTTTCCAGCATTACAAAGGCAAGATTCATCACAGTGGCTAAAAGTAAGAAATGTGTAACTAACACTTAAACTCAGAATATTGTACTACCAGTCTATTTTTCCATGTACTTTGTGCATTCATCAGATGTTTATTGAATATCTATTAAGTATAAGACTGCATGTTAACAAAGATTAATTTTTGTCAAAGATAAAATTTCTCTTGAAATAACTTACAAAGTGGTAAACAAGACGCAGACACACATAACAATTAAGCACTGTAAAAAGTGAGAAATGTCTTCTTATCTATGTAAAGTGTCATAGTCCTTTGAAAGATGAAATACAATTTTAAGTACGGACATCAGAAGTTAGAACTTGTATAGTGGTTAAAGGTCATTTCAAGAAAAACATAAAGTGGTCTTATGTTTCCCCAAATCAGAAAGTCTTATTTTATTGTTTCTGAAAGAGTAAATCATCATGCTCAAATTTGATTAATATTGATTTCTTACCCAATAGCAAGGAATGGGAGACACTGGGTTGTATGAGGTAGTAAAATTTGTATTAGTTCATGTAACTAGAGGAAAACACCAGAAGCAATATAATAATGGGCTTGTATGTAGGAGGCATCATCAAATATTTAATTTTTTCATAACTTTTAAGGTTAAAGAAAAAACTTCTACAAGCTCCAACAAATTCTCAAACTATTGTCAATAGATTGTCAATGGGACTGTGCAGATAACACATTAAAATTTAAATTGCCATTCTAAATATTCCTAGGTCAGTGCCTCAATGCACCAGGAATTAAAATATTGCAATACTATAGTATGTTCTCCTAATAAAATTTAATTCTTCCTAAAGAGGGAGAAGATAACTTCCGGAGAGGCTTTCTTTGCTTAGCAAAGATAGACATTAGATAACTGGCTGCTATAATTTATTACAGAAAGCAAGTATGGGTGTTGTGTGAAACAATTTTCTGAATTATTACAAGTTTTGATGACTTCACAGTTTGTTGCCAGTAGTTTAACTCTTATGTCATAACTGAGACAACTAAATGGACTCAACGGACTCTTCCAGGAGATTTAAATGGAGTCAAGGTCAAGTGCTGGAATGGGTGGGACATTGATGACAATGTCTATTCCCTTCTCTTAGTTTGATCAGTGGCTGCTCTGATTAGTCAGTGTTTGTGTTGAACAAAGGGGTCAATGTTTTGCCTACTACCTTTCATGCCAGCCTTACCCACTTACATCTTTCAGTCCTATTTTTCTAGTTATACCTATTTACCGCCCATTTGCACCTTTAATAGCAGTTATAAATATTAAAATTTGGCCTAAATTCTAATTTCCAGTAGCAGAAATAGTTATGATTGACCCTTGAACAACACAGGGGTCAGAGATACTGACCTCTGTGCAAGTCAAAAACTGCATGTAACTTTCGTCTTCCCTAAAACTTAACCACCAATAACCTACTGTGGACTGGAAGCGTTACCAATAATAGAAACTCTTGATAAACATGTTTTGTGTATTATATGTATTATATACTGTATTCTTAAAGTGAGCTAAGGAAAAGAAAATGCTATTAAGGACATTATAAGGAAGAGAAAATACATCTACTATTCCTTAAGTGAAAGTGGAGCATCATAAAATCTTCATCTTCATGCCTTCATATTAAGTAGGTTAAGGAAGAAGAGGAGAGGTCAGACTGGCTGTCTCAGGGGTGGAAGACACAGAAGGAAGTTCACATATAAGTGAATCCGCATAGTTCAAACCTGTGTTATTCAAGGATCAACTCTACAATACATATATAGTATAGATATGTATTTATATATTATATTATAGATATATAGGCATATATGTATATTATACATGTATAATTATGTATATGTATTATATATGTATATGTATATTATATATTTATATACAATTTCCTGATTGTTACATATATTGACCATCTGTATGGTAAACTTTTCTGTAGAGTTATGCTCATGTGAATGGAGTCGTTTACATCTTTTAGACTTTTCTTCATGGTGAGGGTAATTGAATATAAAATAATTGGCTTCTGTAATCCTAATGAAGATAATGTCAGCAATGTAGTTAAGATTTCTGCTTAGTTTATCATAAATGCAAACTCTTATGTGTACTTACGTCATGCTCTAAATTAATCAGATGGGACACCTGCCTTCCCTTCAGGAGTTTATATGTTGTGATTAAATAGAAAAGCATATGCCTGAGGGAAAACTTGCTGGCCTACTAACCTATATTTGGGAGTCATGTTCATTGATGAGCTTAAAAATCCCTTGGTAGCCAACAATTATCTGCATTTTTCCCAAATGTTCTGACAAGTCAGTTTCCCTTCATCTGCCTGGTGCGACCTGGCTATATGCTGCTCATATCACCCCTCACAGGCCACAAGTATACAGTGGTCTATGAAGCTGCCACTCCTCAACCCTGCCCCAATAACCCTTTCTCTCTGAATGGTGGTTCCTGTTAATACTACAAAAATGGAAATTGTCAGCATGGGCAGGTTGCCATATGGAGGTTGACAGCTGCTCAGTCAGATTAAGACAAATGCACATAGGCAATGTGAGCACACGCAAAAAATAATAATAATTCAGTAGAAAACTTTGTTGTTTTGCTATTGGTATTTTTTCCAGGATTTTTAGAAATAGAGTATCAATTTTAAAGATTGTTTTGTAAGCAGATAAGCTTGAGCTGGTATTGATATGAAGCAAACCGAAAAAGAGTAGTTAAAGTAACCTTTAAAATGCTGTACTTCCAATTTTGATCCTCTTTGCCTCTGGCCACAGTGTTTAATTTAAAATGACTCATTCTCCCCCCATTCCCACCTCATAGGTAGAACACTTCTGCTAGGTACCTTTCAAAATAATAAATGAAGACCCTTACTTTGTGAAAAGGGAAATAATGCTGAACAAATTGTAAAAATGTGTTTTAAAAGACTGCATAACATGCCAAGACAAAAAGAACAGAATTTTACAACCCACTGAAAGATAACACACCACTATCAATAGCCAAGCTCATGAATAAATAAATATTTACAACATATACATATGCATATCAACGCGAGACTACATCACAGAAACTCAGAATCTGTGAAAAATATTTATGCAATGAATATACGGTACAAACAGAGGTACTAAAAAGGAAATAATTTTAAAGCAAAGCCAACACATTTCAAGTTTTTCAGTAACTTGACTGACCTTTCCAAAATACCCAAAACTCTTTTAACAATATGAAATACGTTGTTGTGATTGCCTATTCCTGAACCTAACTGAGTCATATAATCATCATACAGCAGAGCTAGCAAATTTCTAGCTGAGCTAGTTAGAGTACATTGGAAAAAGTGGTCATATGTTCAAAGACGAAACATTTCAGACTTGCTTTACAAATGAAATCCAGTGCATCTGTATTCAAAGCTGTGTGGAATGAATAAATGCTTAAGAACACACACAAGCATTTTCAATCAACCTTTCTGAATAGGTTAACAACTTTGCTGAAATCTTACAGCTGTCTTTCTCACTGGGAAGCTGGAACTCCAAAGTCTATTGCTTAAGTTTAACTCAGGAAATTAAACTTTGACATGCTATAGGCACTGACCGTACATAAGAAATACAAGTTAACACTCCTGACATCAATAACACCATACATCGCTAGATCCTAAGCCACCGAAGTCCAGCATGCAGGCTAACATAAATAACAGCTTGCAGTTTGCAAGAAAAAAAAAAATTGATAACACTAGGAAATATAGTAATGTGGTGATATAATTTACAAGGCCCGAAGATAATTTGCAGCACCACTCCTCTGGGTGGATCTGCACCAACCATCTAAGCTAAGTTCCTGTTGGAACTTTTCCCTCAAAGGTACGGGCGGTAGAGAATTTGAAATATCTTTAATGCAGCAAAAGGAGAAGCAGAGAGATCAAACTGTTGGGGCTTGGGTATTTGGAAAATCCTGCTGAGATTTTGAGATACATTTTTAAAATTTCTTATTCATAATATTCATGCTTCTCTTGAACCTCAGATGATAAACACTGACAGGAAAGAAATGGTAGGGGAGACTCAGAAAACATTTTTAGCACTAAGATAGAAACTGGTAAAAAAGAATGCTTCTGGAAAGCAAAACCCTCAGATATATCTCCCATCAAGATTTTTATCCAAACATACAAACAGTGTCCAGAAAGTCTCTCGTGGGATAGGCCTGCAGCATCATTTTGGCTCACAGCGTTCACAGAACACACACCTTGATAACTTGTGTTGATACAAACGAACGGCATTCAGGGGAAGCGGAACCAGCTGAACTTTACAGAAAGGTTGATTCAAAGTCTCAAAAATTCTCTCCCATCTCATGACAATTTTTCAACAGCAGAAGAAAATGGATTGTAACACTTCAAAGTACTGAAAGGCTTTTTCTCATTCAGCAGATTTTTCCAATAAAGTTAATGCAATTTATCTTTATTAACACTTCAACACCGATAGAGTCAGCCAGAAAATTAGTGTTGGTGGCAATGCATTTCACAACATGCCCTTCCTCAGACATCCCTCTGATCATTTCACAAACTCTGCCAACAATTCAGGGATCTAATATATTCACACACAACCCATTTCTTTTTAAAATAATGCAGCTTCTGAAGGAGAACACATATATTCTTGCACTACAGCAGCATGAATCTGCTCTCACAGTCTCCCTGCTTGAAATGATCACTGTAATGCTTAGAAGCCAAGAAAACCAAACATTGCAAACATATATTGATATCAAAAAGAGAGAAAACTCTTCTTTCTAGCTATGTACGACACAGATTCCCTTTCCTAAAAGAAAAACCTGATTTCAATCAGAAGCAATTGCTTCACCCTGAGCTGTCCTTAAGTTAGCATTCACTGGCCTTGAAAACTCCATGTAGATCTTAACAGAAAACTTTCATCACTTACCCCCTTTCCAAGGTTTTCCTTTCCAGGGGGTCCGGGTCAGCTTGCTCAGGGTTGGTCCAGAGAGGAAGAGCATCAAAACGAAGAGAAGTTCAAGCCTAGTAATTTTCTCCACTTTCTCTGATGATAACATTTCCACAAGTTAATTTCACAAAATTTCTCACATCCTCTTCCCTCCTGGTTATGAAAATAGCATTAATGACTGAAAAACCTGAGGTAGGTGTTGTTTTGCCATCTTTAACAGCTGAAGTAGCAGCTTCCTGATGCAGCCCTGAGTCAAGCTACATTTCTCACGGATCCGGCTCCTTCTCAGTACGCAGTCAGCCCTGCTTCTACTCCAGAAGCTATAAAATAATTTCTGTTCTCCACTTTGCTTTCAGGGGGAATATATTCCTCAGCGTTCTGGGTGAGCTTGATTGAAAATGATAAAAACAGTAATGTCTGTGTCCAGCAGAAAAGAGAAAAGATGTCAGGATTATGTGAAAAAGATGAGAAGCAGTGGTACTGACAGCTTTCAGGCTGCCTGTGTGATCCTAATAGCCCCGTGCAACCAACCAAATTGCTCTTTTAAGAGTAATAAGGCTTCATTGAAATCCGGTGTCACTGCTGCTTGGGTGGGTAGTGCTGGGCTTGAAAACCACCCAGGAACCGCCACAGATAACGACTGCTTCAGTTCAGCCTCAGAATATTAAGGGCTGAGCAAAATATAGTATGCACAGAAGGTAGTTAATCTATTGTGTGGCTAGACGAGGATTCAGGCAATGTAGTAGAGAAAGACTCAGAACTTGAAATGCATTTTATTTCCTTTACTTCACCTCATGACATTCAAAGGGGATTGCATCTGCACTAATGATTCATAAATGGGTCTGAAATATTTATTAGATGAACAATAATAAGTATATAATTTTTCTCCCCAGCAATAAAACAGGAAGAGCAAGTTCTCAATAGGCAGTGGCAGCTCTCTTCTGTATTAAATGAAGTCTGTTCATTTTAGCATTCCTGTGTCACCGTAATGAACCCACCATGAATGTCAAAAGCAAAGTTTTGGAAATAACCACAGAGACTGCCAAGGCTTTCTTGAATGTGTTAATTCAAGAAAGCACATTTTTATTTGTTTGTGTACATCACCATGGAAATATAAAAAGCTCCCCGAGTCTTTCTGTCTTTTGCAACTATATTTATGCAGACATTACTAGTCACAAGGTGTGGTTATAATTAACACATGACTGTGCCTCTGGATGAAGATGACATGGGTGAAAGCATACACATAAAAGAACATAATTTGGTTTCGTCTGACATGGTAGCTCACACCTGTAATCCTAGCACTTTGGGAGGCGAAGGTGGGAGGATAACTTGAACCCAGGAGTTTCATGCCAGACTGGGCAACATAGTGAGACCCCCCCAACTTCTACAAAAAAGGAAAAATTAGCCAGGCGTGGTGGTACATGCCTGTATTCCTGCTACTCAGGAGCCTGAGGCAAGAGGATCACTTAAGTCTGGGAGGTTGAGGCTGCAGTGAGTCATGATCTTGCCACTGCACTATAACCTAGGTGACAGAGCAAGACACTGTCTCAATAATAATAATAATAATAATAATAATAATAATAATAACAACAATAATAATAGAATCTTTACCACCTGAAGTGAATTGGCATCATCAAAACATCCTGGCTACTATTTTAAATCTGTTTACATGTTAATATTATACATATGGTCACTTATTTCCTTAACCAGGGAGCCATAATATATGAATTATACACTTGTGTATTTTAAAGTAATCAATTTCTATATTATGATAACCACCAGTTTTATGATGTTATCAATTTCAAAAGGGAATAAATTGCCCCTTTCAAATCATATTCTTGGAAGAGGTACCTTTAGAAGAGTAAGTTATCTTGTTAAGATAAGCCATATATTAAATTTGAAAATATGGTTATTACAATTGGCTTTTATATAAAGGAAACAATGTCAAAAAAAATTAATGGAACATACAAAATAAACTCTAAGATTGTGCCTTAGTTTAGAAACAATGATCACCCTGTATTCACTTTTAATTTAAATACTTCTGTGTGAGGAAGGAAAAACGTATGCCCATTTTATAAATAGTGAACTTAAAATTCCATGTCTTCGCATACTTAAAAATGGGAAGCTTATATTTAACTCAGAATTTGCTTTTCTTTTTCCAGTCACTATCCTCCTTACCTGCCCACTTCCTCTCTCTTTAAATGTAAGTAAACAGAAGTTGGTAGAACAAACTGACCAACTCCCTCACCACCACCTTCTGAGGAAGACTCTAGAACCAAACTCATTTACCATCCACTGGCTTCATTCCTCTTCAAAGAAAAAGCACAGCCTTTCATGATTAGCAATTAAAAAAAAATGTCTTGGGCCTCTGGTAGAATAGGAAAATGTCAAGTAGGTTTGAATATAATAAAAGGGTGTGAGTAGAAACAATGAATTTTTCTCAAGAGTCTGGCCAGAATAAGGTTACTAGGAAAAGTATTCTTTTCTGAGTATGAGGTTAAGTTGGCCAGATTCACTCCAAAAATATTTCATGTTTTCCAGCTTTATCCATGCCCCTCCATTCTCAGCAAACTAATATAAGAACAGAAAACCAAACACTGCATGTTCTCAGTCATAAGTGGGAGTTTAACAATGAGAACAAATGGACACAGGGAGGGGAACATCACACACCAGGGCCTGTCGGGGAGGTCAGGAGGTTGAGGGGAGGGATAGCATTAGGAGAAATATCTAATGTAGACGAAGGGTTGATGGGTACAGCAAACCACCATGGCACATGTATACCTATAACAAACCTGCATGTTCTGCACGTGTAACCCAGAACTTACAAGTATAATAAAAAATAAGTAAATAAAATAAAATACAACAACAACAACAAAAAAAACCTAAAAAAATTCATGTTTAGATTTCCAAGATGTCTTTCCTTTTTGGTAATCTCTGGTAGACACCCAGTCACAGCTCTCTCTGATGGGGAAATTGAAATGGAATTGGAAGAGCCAAATCACTGTTGTTCATACAGGGAGCGTCACTCTCTTCCAGAATTCACCTGGCAGAAACTTGATGTTCTGCTGGAGCTTTCTGCACACCAGAAGAGATGAGAGAAAACCTCCTCATATGGAACTAGGTGGGGGTCGCCAACAGAATACATAAGGGTAAAATTTGAGGGAAAAGTGAAAGATTAAGTGGAGAGGCAGTCCAATAACACATATATCTGTGTAAGTATGAGTTTAGAAATGGCTTTCCATCTATGTTCATATTAATAACAAATTAGCTAACTTATAACAATTTCTAAGCACTTTTCGTTCATCAACTCATTTAATCCTTACCAAAACACAATAAAGTAGGGGTAATTCTTACCTGCATTTAGTACAGTATAAACTGAGGCACAGAGAGTTTAAGTCACTTATGCAAGGTCATAGTGCTGTGTTTTGAATTCAAGCCCCTCAGTTCTGAGCCTTTGCTAATCCCTATGCTAAAGCCTCCACTGGACTGTTGTTTCTGTACTCTCAGTCCTTCTGAGCTACCTTGCTCATAAGTAACAGCTTAATAGAAAGAATAACAAATAGTAACATGCTCAACATATGCAAGGTTTTAAATGTTTTAGATGTTTATTTTCATGAACTTGTGAGGTGAGTCTTTTATTATTCAGACTCTACATATTGCTACTTAGCCAATATCACATAGTGATTACGCATCAGAGCTACCATTTGAACCCTACATGGCCCCAGTTTTTGTTATTTGTCTCTTTTACTGAGTCCGGTGCATGGACCTTGGGAAACTGGAAAGGGCTCAAGCGAAGCCGGAAGGGTAAGAGAGTTAGAGGGGGTTTTGGGTAACTGTGGCTTCCAATCCTCTTTAGGTTATTGGCAGCAGCACAAGATCCATAAATGGGAAGGTATCAGAGAAGGTCCACTGAGAGGCAATCAGAATAAAATTCCTCACCACCTGCTTGCGCTGAAAGGAAAACATAAAGAAAAGGAAGGCCCCAGCAAGACCTGACTTACAGACAGTCACAATACAACATAATAAATGCTTTAATGCAGGCCATAAAGAATTGTTAGGAAGACTGCAGAGAAGGAGTACTATAAAGGAGGCATATATTAAAGTGAAGTTCAGTGGGAGAGAAGAGAAAGAGCTGGTTCAGCTAGGACATTCAGGGCAGAGAAGGTGGCTTTTCAGTAAGTATCAAATAATGAGAATATATTTTAAGACTAGGTCAAGTTGGGCAAGAGGCAGAGGATAATCCAGGCTGGAGAAATAGCATGAGCATGATTACAAGGATGCAAGAAAGCCTGTCCCCTTCCAGGACCTGCCAGGAAGGCAGTGTGGCTGGATGAGTAGCAGGGCATGAGGTAGTAGTGGTAGGCAGGGACTAGGGTAAAACCTTCAGTACATTAACTGCCAAAAGTCTTAGGCTTTCCCCTCAATGGTAGGAGGTCAATAAGGGGTTCAAATTAGGGAAATTACATGATCCAAAATGAGTTTTTTTTTTTTTTTTTTAATGTGGCTGCATTATGATGGAGAAGGAAATTAGAAGCAGGGAAATCCGCTTAAATATACAACAGTCCAAGCAAGAAAACTTTGGAAACTGAACTGAAAGTACTGGGAAGAAATAAAAAGAGATTAATTTGAAATAAACTTTAAGGTTTATTATCCACATTCCTTAATTGAACAAACATTTAATAAACTATACATTAAGCCAGAAAAAATGCTAGGTATTTTAAAAATAATCAGACAAAGTCCCTGTTATCAAAATGCTTATATCCTTAAGAATTTAATTACATATTAGATACAAAGAATAATGGGAAATTATTCCAGCATTTAAGCTCTCTTCTTTAAATATATCATTTGAAGTTTGATTTTGCCTGTCCTGCTAGCATTTGCTTCAACTTTGACATTATTTAGCAAGGTTTAGGATTCTTTTTAATTACATATATTCGTTTTTATCCTAATACCATGATTTACTCTATTCTAATTATACCCCCTGACATCTTACTATTTATGCACAATAAATATCATCTTATCTTTTATTTTCTTAATAAGGATATAATTTTTGCTAATCTCTGATACCAGGTAATACTGGCATAATGTGAGCTATATTATTTTGCTTTTAATGACTGAACATGTATGAGATAAAACCTTCCATAATGAGTTTACAAACAAAAATTGTCACTAAGCATTTGAAAAAAAAATCAAATTTTATATCAATATGTTGTTGTTTTTAATCTCGCTGATTATACTCGCTTCATTAGATGAAGTTGAAGACTGAGACAAATCTGAAAATTCTGTGAATTTGGTCACTAGGTAACTAGCAGTCTCTCAATAAGGATCAATTTTAACCTCAAAAAGACATTTGGCAATGTCTGAAGACACTTTGTGGTTGTTACAGCATGGTTGAAAGAGTGCAACCCTCTTGTGGGTAGACACCAGGGGTGCTGCTGAACATCCTGTGATGCACAGGACAGGCATCGCAACAAAGAATTATCAGGAAAAAAAAGTCTCCATAGTGTGGAAGCTGAGAAACTCTGGGTAATCCTCAGCTTGTGTGATCACAAGATGACAATTCTTGTAGCCATCATTTTATGTAAGTATAGTCAGAACTCAGAACAAATGGTGTAATTTTTTTTCTCTCCCTTCTTCTTCTGTTTTTTGAGACAGGGGCTTGCTCTGTCACCAAGACTAAAGTGCAGTGGTGAGATCATGACTTACTGCAGCCTCAAACTTCTGGGCTCAAGCAATCTTCCTGCCTCTGTCTCTGGAGTAGCTGGGACTACAGGCACTCACCATGGCACCTGGCTAATTTTTCTATCTTTTTGCACAGACTGGAGTCTGGCTATGTTGCCTAAGCTGATATTAAACTCCTGGATTCAAGTGATCCTCTGTCCCCAGCCTCCCAAAATGCTCCAATTAAAGGTGTGACCTAAAATGCTTTTCGTGACTAAGGAAGCTCACAAGATGACTACAGAACACTTACGACCAGCACACTCTGCAACAACAGCAATGCAAAATACCCTATTTATATTCTTAGGCTTCTAAGGAAGTCTCCTATTTCTGCTATGATAATTCACCACAGAGAATAACTCATCTCCCTGATCACCTTACATTAGGCCAAAGAAATGGCAGGTTTACCCAACTTGAGTGCCGGAAAGGGCCCAGTGATGCATGTATACATCAGTAAAAATCTTTCTAGTCTAGAAAAATTCTCACTGTTTCTTCTTGACACACACAGATGAAAAAAAAAAAAAAAAAGAAAAGAAAAACAAAAGAAATAAAACAACAACAACCATAAAATAAAATGAGAAAATCATCAGGGCAAACTTAGCTGTGTGACTCTCCAACTACTTTCCTTCTCATTAGCTTGGCTAAGACTAGTCTCTGTTAACTAAAGGCTACAGTATTGTTAATACATTGTATTATATACTCCATCAACAAGCCATCAGAATAAAATTTTAGCTGAGATTTAATCAAAGAGAGAGTAGTAAATTGGCATTAGCATTAGCTTCATAACTCTTGAAAGACCACAAATTAATTGACTATTGCATATATACATACATATGTAGTTGAATTAATAACATTGTTATTTCTCCCTAATTCTTTAACATTCAGTTCTGACTATGCAGATCTGAATGTTTCAATGCCATATTAAAAATACACTTTAATTCTTTGTTTTTAATCATGTTTTCCCACAAACAGAAACAACAAGCTATTGTATACATCTTTTCTAGCTCAGCTTTCAGAAAATGGAAAATCATTCCACAGCAAGAGAAACACCGCATGTTTTTTGCACACTGTATGGTAACATATAAAATATATTGTTTTATTTCCAAGGTCAAATATGTACCGTTATATATGTACCAGGTCAAATGCATAATGTACAAATATTTCAGTTACAATATGGCTGAAGAATTAACTCTGGTTAATTGAAATATCTACTTAAATACAAGAAAAAAAATCACTTATTTTCAGTGTTATTGAGAAATACTTTAAATCTTTTTATTCCCTTTTCCTTTGCCAGTGATTTCTACAGAGTGAACATCTCTGAACCCCTCTGATGATTTAAGACCGTGCAGCACCTGAGTATCAGTGGGTTACACATCAGTTCTCATCCTATTAGACTACCGTTATAGGAGACAAAAAGGTAGGGCTGAATTTGCAAAGAGATCGAGGCAAGCTGCATTAGTTGAACCTTAACATGAGCTCCTATAAAACATTGCACTTTTGCTACTGTTTCCTTTTTATTAAAAAAAATTAAGCAGAGGCTTATATGTCTTATTGGAGGGTCCTGTTTGATCATGTTTTGCTTTATAATATGCTTTTAAACATTTTAACTGAGATAGGCAGCTTAATGTTTTGCTCCATATAAGCTTCTTTGGAAGAGTAGTTCAAAATATTGATGCGTTTGTTGGAATAATCTGAGCAAATTTGTTAGAATGCCACTCTGTGGTTTTGACTCAACAAGTCATATGTAGGGCCTGGGTTCATGCATTTTGAAAAAAAAAATAATCTGTTATGTGTACCTCTGAAATGCTACTCCAGTGTTAACTATCTTGGAAGGAAAAGCTTAAGCATTCTGGTTTGCTATATAGCACCTAGTTCAGTATTTTTATACATGCAGACACACATGTATATATGTGTATGTGTGTGTGTATATGTATAATTTTGAACATGTATAAATTTTGAAATGTATAAATTTTGAACAAATTTAAGTAGTTTAATAAATGTAAAACTGAATATTTTTGCAATGTCTTTAATACACACACATACACACATATAATTAAAGTTTAAATCTTTTTAATAAAATATGTTTTGAGAATTTCTATGAAAAAATAGTTTCTGTCATTTGTTAACACATAGTTAATATAAGTTGCAAGTGATTACATGACTTCACTGTTAAGAAGGCAGAATATGGATCCTGAGTAGATGTCTGAGTGATTTTACAGAGAATAAGCCTTGGAATCTCATCAAACATGCTTGAACCTGTAAAATATCCTTTTTTTCATCTTAGATATTTTCTTGGGCTTATGTAAAGTTCATTTAAAGGACAGTGCTGGAAAGGTTGACATGGTTTATTGGCTATGCTACATCAATTACATAAAATGTTTCTTATCTATAGGAGATATCAACAGGGTGTTTATTTTTAAAATTTCTTTTTTATAATAAATTTATCCAAACACAGGATATTCCTTTCTACAAATACATAAAATCTACATAGTCTAAATAGCACAGTCACTAAATTATAGTGTTGCAGAGTCCCATGAGGATGTTTGCAGAATATGTACAGTCATGCATTGCTTAGATATTTCCTGTGAAATGCATCACTGAGTGATTCCAGCATTGTGTGAGTATCTTAGGTGTACTCATACAAACTTAGATGGTAGAGCTTGCTACATGACTAGATTATATGACACAGCCTAATGTTCCTATGTTACAAACCTGTACACCAGTTAGTGGACTAGATACTCTAGGCAATTGTAATACAATGGAAAGTATTTGTGCATGAAAATATGAAAAGGGTAAAGCAAAACTATGGTATTAAAATCTTACAGGACTACTGTCATATATGGGATCTAACACTGACCAAAATGTCATTGTGCAGTGCATGAATGTAGTAACATATACCTGAATCTGCTGGTGGTTCTCCCCTGAGTGGTCTTGAGACCTCTAGGGTACTATAATATTGATTCCATTTATAGTTAAATGGTAGATACCCCAATGAAAAGTGTCTCTATATTATGAATGTTGAAGACAGCAGATACAACTATTGCACAGTTAACTTTGCTTTTTAGAAATAAACAAATACATAAGAGTTCTCGGATCATTGATAAGCTGGAAAACAGTGTAAATTTTGAACAAATTTAAGTAGTGTTTAATAAATGTAAAACTGAATATTTTTGCAATGTCTTTAACCACCTTCTATGACGAATTCCTATTATCAATTCGGAATTGCTGCAAAAATAGCTGTAGGCTTATCATCCAGCCATACATTAGTAATACTTAAGGTGTGAGTATCACAGATAAAAAGTTGACACTGCAATAGAAATAATTGATTTTTCTCTCATGAAAAAGTCTTGGTACAATCAAGTTCTGCTCCATTAAGGTAGAGAAATTTAGGCTCTATTTTGTTTCTTTTTCAGGGATGGCCTTTATTTACAAGACAAGCATCCAAGAGGTTCTCTGCATCCATAGACATTATCATGTCACATGATGGAAGACAAGATAAAGGAAGTGGCAGAGGTGCAAGCAGCTATCTCTCAGAAGGCTTTAGGAAAATTGCCACGTACCACTTCTACTTACAATCCCCTGGTTATATTTTTGTTACATAGTCAAAGTGAGCTACAACAGAAGCAATGACCAGCTAAAATTCTGGGTTTCTTTCTGTTCATTTGAGAGAAAACAAAAATACATTTTGGGAGAAAACTGACATAGAATATAATGACAATCTCTGACACAGAATATCATGACAGATAGATGGATAGCAGGTCTTCAAAAACAACTTTAGTAATTTTCACCTGCTAACACAGCAACACTTACTACTTTAGGGTCTTGAAGTATCAGGTGTAATGAGATCAAGTACATAATAAAATGATCTTATTTCATAGGTTAATAGAATATCAGAGCCAGATCAGGCTAAAAGATCATTTAGTTTAAAAAGCACAAAAAACAAACATCCTTCACCAGTGAGTATCCTAGGTTTTGTTTAAATACCTCAAGTTATACAATTCTGAGTTTTTTTGAAAGCCTATTCTTGATCTCAAGTGCTTCAGATAATAATAATTTCTAAACATTTATTCTAATCCTGTCTTTTAAAATGATGTTATACAAATATTCTCTTTCTTCATCAAAATTATTCTTTAAATACCAGGAAATAGCTGCTTTTCCCCCTTTAGTGTTATTCCTAATATAACCCTCAGGCTAAATAATCTGCATTGCTTGAACACAAGTTGTAGACTCATTATCATCTGGGTAATGTCCTTTCTTTAGATTTCTGGATGCTATTAATTTTGCTAAAGTCGATCTTAACATCTCATGCAACAGTAAGTATTCATCCGAAAGCACAGGATGACTCTCTTCATCTTTCTTCCTAATCCAAGCTGAACCAAACATAACAGAAATCATCTGGCAACTGTTCTCAGTACCCTCTCCCTCTTATCGCCACCCATCTCATTCCCATTGCTTAGATAAAGAGTAGGTCATATGACAAAAGCATGACTCACAATTACTTTCTACAGTTCATTTGTCCTGTGTCCTGTGGCATTATGCCTAATGATTTTGACAAGAAAGGAGTCACCTGGCTTCATTTCCTTTTCTGCTGAATGTCAATTTCACATGACCATGGGGACTATTCATTAGCCTCTGAAACTTCCAGTAAAAGGCAATTCCTTTGCTTTCAATTTAAATCACTTAAAGTATTTTAAAATAATCTGAAAATAATATTTTAAATAATTATGCTTAGTAGTACAATTTATACACACACATTGATATATTTATATATATATATGAATATGTGCATATATAAGCAGTAATTTCTGAGTAAAAGAATTTGTTAATTAATCACCCTTAACAGCAAAATAGCTTCCCATTAGTCAAGCCTCAGGTTAATTAATTCACCAGACGATGAGTGATATAAGTCCTAGTGCTTTCTTCCTAACTACTTACTATTCCATCCAGAAGACATGCTCAATATATCTTGCAATGAACAGCCTGGTTTCTGCTTCTGTGGGGGCTGAACTTCATCACTATATCTGATAAACATTTACTTGAAATAAAAATGAAAGAATGTAATTTTTTTGGACACAGATCTATTTAATGTTGGTGAGAATAGTGGGGACCATTTGGGATTCAAAAAAAAAAAAAAAGAAGAAGTAGAAGAGGAAGAGGAAGAGGAAGAACTACTCAGGGAGCAGCCACAGCTTGCCGTTCAAGTTGATGTAGATGTCTCATCAACACACAGAACTCAATTTTGCCAAGAACCTGAATCAACCTGCCCATGAATTATTTCCAAGAGCCCATGAATAAGAACATACTTTGGATGAGGCCTTGGTTTTTGCCATTGTACAATCCTAAGCTGAGAATCCACTCAAACCCACCTGGATGTCTGACCTAGACAGCTGAGCTAATTACTGGGAGTTATTTTTAGCGGTGAAGTTTGTGATAATTTGTTATGCAACAATGGGCAATGTATAAAATGTCAAATTAATATCTCCAACTCAACTTGTCCAAAAAAATAATGCTCTTCTCAGTTATGTTTCTGCAACTTTTCCCTTTTATTTAATAACATTTTCATCATTTTTGTCATTGGTGCCAAAAAACTTAGTCATTATTACATCCTTACTTTCTGTCCCATCTTTACATGTGTAAAATCTACCTCAAAATCCCGTGGACTCTAATTCTATAAAATATCCATGCTTTAACCAGTTTTCACTCCTTCACTATTCTCACCCTGGTCTGAGCCACTAACATCTCTCTCACTTCTATTGCAACAGTCAACTAACAGATCTTCACACTTCAACCTTGTCCCACTAGCCTCCTATGTATTTTGTTGACCTAATAGTCTTTTTTTAAACCTAAGTCATATCATATCTTTTCTCAAAGTCTTGCATCAACTCCTTGTTTGAACTCAGAATAAAAGTCTCCAGGCAACAAACTGGTAGGTCTTTCATGATCTATTCCTCCCACATCCAATTTATCTTTTCCTATTCTCCCCTTCATTTCCTCTGTGCCAGCCATACTAACTTCTTTAATGTTCAAAAAAACCAGACAGTGTTGCCTTAGAAGTGTTTGTTCTAATAAGCACTTTAACTGTGAGTTGAGCTTTATCATATCAGGTTTTTGCTCAGATTTTATCTTCTCCATGAAACCTGCTCTGGCCACCCATTCCCATGCTTCCTATCCTCTCTTCTGGCATTCCTGGCCCCTCCCGCCTGCTCTGATTTCTTTGGTTATTTTTCCATGGAATTTATAGATTTTAATATGCTATATACTTTGATTCCTTACTATATATTTTTATTTATTTTCCATCTCTCTCCAAATAAAATATAAGCTCCTTGTAAACAGGAATTTGTGTTAGGTGTGTTCACAGATATATATGTGTAAGGCACCTGAATATTTGCCTAGCACACTGAAAGAGCTCAGTCAATATTTGTTAAATAAATGGGTGAAATGCAGATACTTACAAACACTAATTAGAAGAGAATAACATCTACAGATTTGAATTAGTAAGTTGCCCCTGCCAGAGGCATGGTCAGAGGCACACGGCACAATAATAGTGAAACCAGATTTACACTGGCCATAATAACCATTGACTTTGATTGAAAAGAATGACAAAAACAATAAAATTTGATACTGTATCTTTCTTTGAGAATTTACATGACAGATACAGAGAATATGGAATCCTGGTTCTATGACTAACCAATGGTGGAATCTTGGTTATTTAATTATTTTCTGTCTCAGATTTCCATTTTAAAAATGAGATAAAATGTATCCCATGATGTTGTTTTGAGGGTTAAATAAGATAACAGATTTAAAGTGTCTAGAAGAGAGTCAGCACTTGGAGAATATTAGCCTTTCTCACCTCTGTGCATTCTTTGACTTCAAATTGTTGAACAAGGCCAAAGTTCTGAAATCCAGATGCCTGCAGGGGCAGGGCCATGCTTTTTCTAGATCCTTTAGGAGAGAATCCTTTCTTGCCTCTTCCTGCTTCCAGTGGTTCTTGGCATTGTTTGGTTTCCTTGGCTTGTAGCCACATTACTCCACTTTCTACCTCTGTCATTGCATTATATTCTCCATATATCTCTTACAGGGACACTTGTCTTTGGATTTAGTGCCCACTCAGAAAATTCAGGATGATTTCAACATAACTATCCTTCTTCCAGATAAGGTAGTATTCACAGGTTCTATGGACTTGAAATGCATTTGTGTGTGTGTGTGTGGAGAGGGCATTTTTCAGCTTACACAGATGAAAGTGTGTCATACAAATAATTTATTGACTATGTGTGTATGGGGTGGGGGTTGATTTGGTTTGCAGTATTATACTAGCATCTCCTATCTCTATTCTGTGATGAAAACTGTAAATTTTTAAGCTAAAGAATGTGACTACTGTGCAAATTCAATACCTGATTTTTTTTTTCTTTTTAAATGAGGTAATAGGCTCAGGAAGTTAGATAATTTGCTTAATGTCACATTGTGAATTAAGGGCCCACTTAAGTGATACATTTAGAATCCAAATAGAAGTCATCAATTTTATTGTTTTCTTGATAAAGCCTTTTAAACCGTATTTTCTCTTTCCTATCAAGTTATTGAAGACTCAGATCTCTCTCATACACACAATTCTAATGGTGTGTACAGTAACTTCTTCAATGAGTCCTTACAGGTTGAGGCATAAAGAACAGGGTTTTTAAAATCTACTATACAGTAGAACATTTTCAGCTGCAGAAATCAGGAGTGTACATATACCCTAGTATCCATGACAACAATTCTTTGTTTGCATACCTGCCTCAGAGAACTGCAAATGTCTTGAGGGCAGGGATTACATAACAGTGATGACAAATTTTGCCTCCACATCCATACTCCTTTTGAAATGACTCTATGAGCATAGCCCTGGTGGCTCTAACAACTGCTTGAATCCGGAGAGGACAAAAATAATCCACCCATGGGTTAAAATATACTTTTTCAATGAATTTAAATGATTAAACCTAAAGTCTAAGTTAGTATGTCTAAATCATGATAGTGGTGGAGTACAGGAGCCAAAATGAATGAATTCTTGCTTTGATTCCAATGTGCTGCCTAAGTAACATTCCTAAAAGCCTCTTTACCGGAGCTGGCAAGCTTAACATTGACCTCAATGACAGAACATCTTCCCATGTGCTGAATGAGAATGTCTTACCTGAATTAGTAGTCTCCTATTCACCACTTCTGATCCTCAGTCAGAGAAGGTTGGAACATGCTACCTGACTAAACAATAGGCATCAAGGGCACCATCACTCATTTGGGGAATAAAAAAGAAGCCATATCCATCAAGACAGTTTTCCACTTTTATGTTATCCCTCATTGAAGTTATCGGGTTTATAATCAGGGAGCAAATGCTTTCATCCAGATCCACCGACCACTGGCTATTGCCCGCAAAGCTGATTAATAGGCAAAAAATTCATGAAATATATTTGAATATATATATATATATATATATATATATATATATATATATATATAATGAACAAATATTCCACGTGTCATAATATACCATTTAAAAAAAATAGATAGTTCCTGTCTCTACCATTGCTATGCAATGTGGAGAAGCATTCCACCTTCACATTTCAGCATAAGCACTTGGAATATATTGGCTCTAGGATGCAAAAGCAAAGCACAAACATCACAAAAAGTGACCAAAGGGAATGAACTCAGTGGAAAATGGCATCTGGCCAAACTGTAGATAATGGATATTTGGGGTCAATTAAGGTAAGTAAAGCCATCAGCTCAGTGACAGCTCCCTTTAAGCTACCCTATGAAACAGGTTCAACCCATCATCACATAGTGATGTTATCAGTGATGGCTGTGGGGGAGGCGTGGCCAGGACTGTGCACTCCATGGAGCTGGCAGGAGCTGAGAATAGGTGGAAGCCCTGCCCTACGAGGTGCCGCAGCTGCCCAGCCAGAGCTGCAGACCCAGGCATCTCTACACTCTCCAAGGCCCAGGAATCCCCCTTGGCCTGCTCCTACTGCCTGTTCTCTCCCCACTCCCGGCACTCACTCTGATTTTGGAGCAAAGCTGTGGCCAGGCCTGGGTGCTGTCACAACCCAGCTGGGTGTGCACATGCATGGGGCAGTGCTGACATACTAGTCCCCTGCTGCCTCGGCCCCCTCTGGATTTTGGGTGCTGATGAACATGGGAGGGAGGCTGAGGGGGCACTGAGGGTGGTGGCTCAGCATGGGCCTGCAGACACCCTTTGGCACAAACAGCCTGGGTGCTATGAATAGTGCCAGGAGGCAGATAGGCTCCTGGGCAGAAAGTGGTGGGTCCCTGATTAAGCCCCAAGTCAAAGCCAGGGACAGCCTGAAGCCTGGGGACTGGGGTGCCAGTTCCACTGACTGGAGTAAGAACTAATGGTGCTTTTTCTGGGCCCACTCATGGCCTCCCATGAACCAATCAGCATGCACATCCTGCCTTCTAAAGCCCATAAAAACCCTGCAGTCATTGACAGAATCACCTGCTGCAGGTAGGCGCTACCCACTCTAGGTCACTTCTCTACTGAGGGCTGCAGAGACAATGGGATGACCTGCTTACAGATAGGCACTACCCACTCTGGGTCTCCTCTCGACTGAGGACTGCACAGACACTGGGACAACCTGCCTGTGGAAAGGGGCTACCCATTTTGGGTATCCTGGGAGGTGTACTATCACCACTTCGCCTTGTTCACTTTCTAGTTGTTTATGTACCTCATTCTTCCTGGACATTGGACAATAACTCAGGACCTACCAGTTGGTGGTACTAAAAGGGCTATAACACGGACAGGGCTGACACATCCATGCCACCCCTGCCACTTTCTACATTGCAGGTGATGAGAGAAGAGAGAAGGAGAGAGGGGAGAAAAAGAGAAGAGCTGCAGCCTGTCAAGAAGCCCAGACCTAAGCGCTCCCCAAGCTAGGACTGTGACACCCTCTTTGGGGCTCTGTGGTTCCTGGTGTCTCCAAGCTTCTAAGTATCACCATGTTCCCCAGTGCCCACAATGGGAGCCACTTGTGGTGTGCCTGGTCTACCCTCAGCCTTGCAGGAAGCTGGTGTCCATGCTGGCACCTGGACCTACCTGCCCCACCACAGCTGGTGTGCTTGTCTGTGCACGGTATCTGGAACCCTGTGTCGAGTGGCTCACTCACCCCTCACTGCTCCACACCTGGCTCACCCTTGGCCGGCATAAGATCCAGGCGAGAAGCACAAGCCAAGTGCAGCCTGCTAGGCTGAGTGGGTAGAATGTGCCCAGCAGGCCCAACCACAACTTGGGCAAAGGTGCCAGCAGTCACAGAGGATTTGAGCTGGTGAAGTGACACCCCAAGTACCCTGTGACAATAAGACTTCATTTTAATCTCTACTGAGCAACACTAGACCCTCCTCCTAAGGCAAAGGCAATGATATTCACCAAATGTTTTGGGCTTTTTTCCATTTTTCATATTTCCTAGGCCTTTTAAAGTTGTGACTAGATATGGTCAATAAGCTGTGCACTTAAGTGACATGAATCAATTCCAGACTAAGCAGTAAAATTCATGGATGGAATGTTTTACTTTCTTCTCCTGCCACAGGGAAACTAGTCACATAGTATTTCAGAAGTAGTGGAGCTTCTCCCATGTTGGATCCCTGAATGATTATATGAAGCTGACCTGTCTGTACTCCCTGCTCATATGCTACTCATGTATCATAAGAAAGAAATAAGCTTCTTTTAAGCCACTGAGATTTTTGAGGCTTTTTCTTCTAAATTGTCTGAGCTGAATATTTGAAATTAAAGCCAAGTCATAATAGAACAAAAACTTGGGGCAATAGAAAGTATATAGTCTTCAAAGAAAAGATGTGTGTTCTTAACTTTGCAAACGAAGGAAGTTCTAATCCTATCAAATCCTGGAAAGGTGATCTGGAGGCTATAGACGTGTTTATTCTACTGCTGGTCCCTTCAGTAGGGCCACTCCATCCAATGTCCATGTCTCTGCAGCTCATGAAAGCAGTATCTGCTAGCTAATGGTCTTCCACATAATCAATCAGGATCAATCAGTTTTACTGTTTTCCTCTACTCCCTCTCTGATTATATCGTGTTTTTCTCTGCTCCTTCTTATTTTTATTCCTTTATTTATTTATTTTTTTGATTCAAGGCATATTCCTGCACATCAGCTTGAACTGTTGTCTCTATTCCCTCTTGTGTGTAACACCTTTTCTGACTCACCTCCTGGCATATGGGCCTGCAGAGTTTCTGGTTCAGTCTGGCCCCTTTAGCCTCTAGTGTCATTGCTACCTAGCAAGGGAAAGGCTCCCTGCCTGTGTCTCTCCATCGTTTAAGAGATTAGATTCAGTTCCTTGATGAAAATGTTTGATTTTTCTGAACATTTATTTTGCCCTTTAGAAGGGCATTCTTTCTAATTCCCAAAATAACACATGCTAGCGGACAAGAAGCCTGCTTGACTACTGAGACCTTTCGGGTCTCAGTGCATTCTAGTTTGAATGTTATTGCTATTCCTGATTGCCTGCAGTTTGATACCCCTGTGCAAATTCCTTTTCTCTGATGAGAGAACTACAATACCTCAGAATTTTTTCCTCGTATTTATAAAATATAAAAGTAAAAACTTTTTTTATATCCTAACAATGCCATTTTAAAATTTTGTGTTATAACAAACCAAAAATAAGTACTACCTTTTAAAAAAACCCTAGCACTTTCTGACACTTGACATTCAGAAATATCTTCTAAAAATAATTATAATCAGCATGGTTACTTGTAACGAGGTAGGTCAGTACAATAAGATCACCACTATGAGATAAATTACACTGCACTCACATAACTACAATGATTGAAATGAAAACATGGTGTTAAGCTTTGTTTAAGGTGACAAAATAGAACAAAAAATTGGGAGAATTATATGCCCTATTATACTTTTAAATGATTAAAAATTTTCCCTCTTTATTCAGCTCTTTTTTTTTTTCCAATTGTGTGAAGGAATTTTTCTTTCTGGTTTAGAAAATGAGATTGATGAGTGATGTATTGTGAATTTAGTTTAAACACCATACTTAGATTGTTCAGTTGGATGAAGCACGTTGTCCCCATTGTGCAAGGCCACTGACAAGCCTCACGGGTCCTTCTTAAAACACACATGGAACTAAAAAGATAGAATAGGTGGAATAAAAAGTCTATGTTCCTGAAGGGCAAATGTTATATCTTTTACATTATCAAGTTTGATAGAAGACTCATTCATTAAAGCCTCCAGTGAACACTTAGTTGAACTGTTTCTCTAGTAGTGAAGGATAATGAAATGTAGATAAGTTTCTGATGCTTGCTTGACACCAGGATTTGGGTAGGTGGTTGGAGGTAGCACCTTCCTGAGCTAATTTGTGTGGTGCTAAGAACATCATCTGCCTACTCATGTTGTCTTTTTAAATTTAGCACTGCAGATTTTGATAACCTGCCTAGACCAGAATACAGGCCCCCTTAGAAATAAGCAGCTTTGCAGAGAAGTGTGGAAAGCCAACAAGAAATGGTAGAAACTTAGATAACCACACAATAGCAGGATACTCAATTCTCCACTGACAATATTAGAAAGATCATTGAGGCAGAAAACTAACAAGGTATTTGGGACCTGAATAGACACTTGCCCAAATGGCCCTAACAGACATCTATAAAACACTATACTCAACAAGAGAATATACATCCTTCTCATCTGGACATGGTGCATACCCTAAAATTGACCACACACTTAGCCATAAAGCAATTCTCAACAAATAAAGAAAAAAAGGAAATCATACCAACTACACCCTTGGACTACAGCAAAATAAAAATAGAAATCAATACCAAAAAGACACCTCAAGATCATACAATTACATGGAAATTACACCTGCTTCTGAATAACTTTTGAGTAAATAATGAAATTAAGGCAGAAATTAAGAAATTCTTTATAATGAATGAAAATAAAGATACTATCAAAATCTCTGGGACATAGCTAAAGCAGTGTTAATTGGAAAATTTGCAGCAATAAACACTCACACCAAAAATTAGAAAGAGTTCAAACTAACAACCTAACATCAAGTCTTGAGGAACTAGAAAAACAAAAGCAAACCAACCCACAAACTAGGAGACAAAAATAGCCCAAACCATAGCTGAACAGAATGAAATAAAGAGGTACAAAACCATACAAAATATCAACAAAGCAAAAAGTTGGTCCCTTGAAATAATAAATAAGACTTATAAACGGCTACCTAGAATAATAAAGAAAAAAAGAGAAAATCCAAACAAAAAGGAGACATTGCCACTGACCCCACAAAAATATAAAATCACCCAGACTATTATGAACACCTCTATACACAAACTAGAAAACCTAGGAGAAATGGATAAATTCCTGGAAAAATGCAAGCTCCCAAGAGTCAACCAAAAAGACATTGAAGCCTTGCTCTGAGCAGACTAATAACAACTTCCAAAATTGAATTAGTAATAAAAAGTCTACAAACCAGAAAAAGCTCTGGACTATGTGAAATCACAGCCAAATTCTACCCATTGTATAAAGAAGAGCTGGTACCAATCCTACTGAAACTATTTCAAAAATATTGAGAAGAAGGGTATCTTCCCTAACTATGAGGCAAGCATCATTCTGATACCAAAACCCTGCAAAGACACAATAAAAAAGAAAACTTCATGACAATATCTGTAACATTGATACAAAAATAGGAATTGATGAAACATAGATACCAAAATCCTCAACAAAATACTAGCAAACTTACTCCAGTCACACAGGAAAAAGCTAAAGCCACAATCAAGCAGACTTTCTTGGAATGCAAGGTTAATTCAATGTACACAAATCAATAAGTGTGATGCAACACATAACCAAAACAAAAAACAAAAACTACATGATCATCTCAATAAATGCAGAAGAGGTTTTCAATAAAATCCAACATCCCTTCATTTCAAAAAACCTCAACCAACTAGGCATCAAATGAATATACCTCAAAACAGAAAGAGCCATCTATGACAGACCCACAACTGACATCATGATGAACAGATAAAACGATGTTCATTCTTCCCACTCCTATTCAGCTTAGTCCTAGAAGTCATAGCCAGAGCACAGAAATAAATAAAAAGCATCCAGAGAAGAAGAGACGAAGTCAAACTATCTCCCTTTGCAGCAATATGATTCTATACCTAGAAGATCCCATAGTCTCTTCCCAAAAGCTTGTAGATCTGATAAACAACTTCAGCAACATTTCAGGATATAAAATCAATGTACAAAAAGCATCCCGGATCCAATCGGGGAGCCAAATGAGTAACAATCTCATTCATATTAGCCACAAAAAGAATAAAATACTTAGGAATACAGCTATCCAGGGAAGTAAAATATTTCTACAATGGGAATTACAAAACACTGCTAAAAGAAATCATTCCATGAAATGGAAAAAACATTCCATACTCAAGGAGTAAAAGAATCAATATCACTAAAATGGCCACACTGCCCAAAGAAATGTCCAAATTCAATGCTATTCCTATCAAACTACAAATGACAGTTTTTACATAATTAGGGAAAAAAAATTCTAAAACTCATATGGACCCAAGATGAGCCTGACTAGTCAAATAAATCCTAATCAAAAGAAACAATGCAACATGCATCACACTACCTGACTTCAAACTACATTCTAAGACCACAGTAACCAAAACAGCATAGTACTGGTACAAAAATAAACACGTTGATCAGTGGAACAAGTTAGAGAACCCAGACCTAAAGCCACACACCTACAACAATCTGATCTTCAACAAAATCAATAATAACAAGCAATATGGAAAGGAGTCCTTAGTCATTAAATGATAATGGGATAACTGGCTAGCCACATACAGAAGAATGAAACTGGACCTGGTCCTTCCTTTTACCATATACAAAAATCAACTCAAGATGGATTAAAGACATAAATGTAAAATCTAAAATTATGAAAACCCTAGAAGAAAACCTAGAAAATATCATTGTGGACAGGCCCCAGCAAAGATTTTATGATGAAGACTCAAAAAGCAATTGCAATTTAAAAAAATTGAAAAGTAGGACCTAATTAATCTAAAGAGCTTCTGCGCAGCAAATGAAACTATCAGTAGAATAAACAACCTACAGAATGAGAGAAAACATTTCTAAACTGCATCCAACAAAGGTCTAATATCCAGCATCTATAAGGAACTTAAACAAATTAACAAGCAAAACACAAACAAGTCCATTAAAAAGTGGGCAAAAGACATCAACAGACATGTCTTAAAGGAAGACACACATGTTGCCAACAAGCATATGATAAAAATGCTCAACATTCTCAACATTACTAATCACCAGCAAATCAAAACCATCATGAGATACCATCTCACACCAGTCAGAATGGCTATAATTAAAAGGTCAAAAATTAACATATGTTGGTGAGGTTGTGGAGAAAAGGGTAAACTTATATGCTCCTGGTGGTAATGTAAATTAATCCAGCCACTGTGGGAAGCAGTTTGGAGATTTCTTAAACTTTGTAAAACACAACTATCATTTTTACCCAGTAATTCCATTACAGGGTGTGTACCCAAAGGAATATAAATTGTTCTACCATAAAGTCACATGCATGCATGTGTTCATAGCAGCACTATTCACAATAGCAAAGATATGGATAAACCTAGATGCCACCAAGAGTGGACTGGATTAAAATATATATGTATAATCTTTTCTATGGCTGCATTGTATTCTACTGTATATCTGTACTCGCTCTCGCTCTCTCTCTCTCTCTCTCTCTCTCTATATATATATATATATATATATACACACACATATATGTATATATAGAAAGTACATATATAATATATATAGAGTACATATACTATAAATATAGTATTCTATTGTATATTCTATTATATATAGTATCTTATTGCATATATATATGCAATAGAATATATGTAATAGCATATATATATATATATGGTACAGATATACAATAGAATACTATGCAGCCATAGAAAAGAGTGAGAACATGTCCTTTGCAGCGACATGGATAGAGCTGGAGCCCATTATCCTGAGTGAATTAGTGTATAAACAAACCAAATTTTACATATTCTCACTTATGAGCGTGAACATTGAGTACACATGGATACAAGGGAACAATAGACACTGGGGCCGATTTGAGGATGTAGGACCAGAGGAGACTGAAGACTGAAAAACTATCAGGCGCTATGCTCATTACCTGGGTGATGAAATAATCTATAGACCAAACCCCTGAGACATGCAATTTATCTGTGTAACATGCCTGCACAAGTATCCCCTGAACCTAAAAGTTGGAAAGGAAAAAAAAAAAAAAATCTAGTCTGATTAACACGCACCTTTATGAATGGGGAAGGGCCTTCGTTAATGGGAATGATCAAGGAAATGGGTATTTTAGGTAATTAAGTTTTTAATTAAAAATTTTGTTGTTGAAAAAAAAACAGACTACTAGGCTCTAAAAGAGGAAAAAATCCAAGAATAACTAAAAATAATTTTCATTATTATTGAGAGCATGCTACAGGAGGTTATTTCCTGTTTTAATTAGTCTTTTGACATTTGTATGTTTCTTTGATCAAACTTCACTTTCAAAGACTAGTTTAGTCTTGAAATCATTTTTTCATCTTGTAAAGACTAGGTGTGTATATTACAAGGGCTAATTAGCAAGTCGAATTTTAAGACACTTTGTTATACCTAGAAAAAGTAATCTCACTTTAAATAATAAAATTTATTTTCAATAGAACAGATTTCTTCAAAGGGGAAGCCTGGAAATTGTTTTATTCATTATTTTTTCTTCTAGCCTAAATGGCAAATGAAATGTTTTACAAGAATACCTACCTGCATATTTCACTTGCTTTAGAAAGTAAATAATTATGAATATAAAAATAATAGCAGTAACATTACATAGCACTTAGTATGAGCCAGATAGCCTTCTAAGTGCAGATATATATCTTACTTTATTTCTCACAGCAGCCCTATGAGGCAGATTGATCTTTGTTTGACAGATGAGGAAATCAAAGCATCAAAACTTTCAGATTAAACAGTTGCAATTATAACACAGGCAGTGTGGTTTTAGAGATTGTACCTTTAACCATTACGCAGTACTGCCTTCCAGTAAGCAAAACACCAAAAATAGAATAATCACTTCAGAAATGGGCTGAGTGTGGTGGTTCACTCCTGTAATCCCAGCACTTTCAGAGACCAAGGCGAGTGGATCCCCTGAGGTGAGGAGTTCAAGACCAGGCTGGCCAACATAGTGAAACCATCTCTAATAAAAATATTTTAAAAACTTAGCTGGGTATGCTGGTGGGTGCCTGTAATCCCAGCTACTTGAGAGGCTGAGGCAGGATAATTGCCTGAACTCAGGAGGTGGAGGTTAGTTTCAGTGAGCCAGGATTGTGCTACTGCACTCCAGCCTGAGCGACAGAGCAAGACTCTTTCTCAAGAAAAAAAAAAAAAAAAAAAAAAAAAAAAAGTGAAAGGGAGCACTGAAGTGAAAACGCGTCTTACTAGTTCTCTAATACTATTAAATATGAGAGCCTCCTCAAGGCCTAATCTCAACCTGTCCAAAACTGAATTAATCATCTATCCAAAGCTTGCTTTTTAATGGTACATTCCACTGTATCAGTCAGGATAGATTAGCTTATGGCACAGTTAACAAATGACCCAGGTATTTTACTGTCATGGAGGAATAAATTTACATTTTTGCTTAGCTAGGGCTTTGTTCTATGTCCTCCTGATCCTGGGATCCAGGTAGTAGAGTAATGTCCATTTGGAACATTGAAGTTCTTATGGTAGAGAGAAAAGAAAACATGTGAATTAAATGCCTGCTCTTCTAGCTTTCTTTCTCCCTGCAGACACACGCAAGATTTCTGCTCATGTTTTATTACACGAAGGAAGTCACAAGGCCAAGTATTCAATAGGCCAGAGATTTTAAACTTATGCAGAGAAAAACTAAAAAAAAAAAAAAAAAACCCACAAACATTATTGAGCAATAATATATGCAACTACTGTCTCATCTTAATTTATTTACATCTCCACCCATGCAAGGCAGAAACCTGGTATTTATTCCTAAATTATATTTTTACAGTACCTTTCCAAAACAAAACAACACCCAAGACATATATAGTCCTCTTTCTAAATAGCTCTTTCACACATTCACTCTCCTCCACTGCCAGTGCTGCACATCAGATCTCAAAATGCTTCTCCCAGACTTGTCTCCGCTAATGGATTTCTCATCCTCTGTCCAGCCTCCTCCCTTTTTGGTCATCATTCACCCTGACACTAAAGTGATGTTGGAAAATGAAAATTAATATTGTCCCTCCATGTTTTTTTTTTTAATCATTCTTCAATGATTACGCATCTCCTACCTAATAGATAGGAAAAGCATGTCTCTACCAACACTATTCTCATACTGCCAAACCAGTTTCCCACAAGAGTTTTGCACTGGACCCCTGCTAACTCTATGCAGTTCGTTGACCACACAACCATATTTCATGTTTTCAGTCCTTGAACTATGCTGTTTCGTCTATGTCGCTTTCTACATCCTGCCTCTGGCTAGCAAAAAAAAACCTCTACTTTGATAAATATCACTGCTGTTGTGGAAGCTTTTTCCTCCTTTTGCAGTGGTTGTTTCTAACTCTGCACTACAGCGCACTCTGAATAGGAAGTGATATTAATTCCATCTGTTCATTTGTTCACATATCTTTTTACATAATAAGTATTGCTTTACATGCTTATGGCTTCTATGAGCTGTGAACTACTTAGGTGAAGTGTTTATATATTATTCATTTTTGTATCTGCAGTGCCTGTCTAAGTAACCAGAATATAATAGCTACTCAGCAAATCTTGAATAATTTTTGAGTCCTCATTAAACAGTAAAGGAAGAAAATGAAGAGCGTGGGTGCGATCACATTTTAAATCAAACAGGACTTTATACAAGAACATGGAAATCATGACAAGAAGTGGGCTTAATGAGGCAACAAATAAGAAACTACAAAAGATGCTGCTTAAGATATATAAACAAGAGAAGATGAAAGGAAATTTTGGAGAAAGGTTAAATTCAATGTTTGAATAATATTAAATTGTGAGAGTCAACAAGTTTACATCCTCAGTTTGCATCCTCACTTTAATTTTCTTATATAATATTACAATTAGTTTCTATGTCATTTAGAACAAGGTAGTCTCTTATTTTTATGCCCTTTCCTTAAAATTAAGTTGTCATAATGTAAAATAACACTCGATTTTAAAACTACGAACATGACCTCTTTCTCTGGAATTTTATTTTCTTCAAGCTCTTGAGGTCTTAACATCAAAATATTGTAATAATAAAATACATTAAAATTTTGACTTTTGGATTTAATCTTCTGTAGCTCCTATTTGGCTGGTAATCAAGAGTTTTGATGTGTTCTTCTGAGAGACAAACAAAAATAAAATTTTCACTACTGTTAATCTAAAACATTGCCAGAGTCCCATCATTGTAACTAAGTTGATGCATTTAAGCTCATAACTAGTTGTTCGCAATAAAATCACTTTTATGCAGAAACTGAATAATCAAGTGAAGATGAGAAGAATTACAGCTTAGAAAACCTTCTGACATACTACATCTGTCTAGCATTTATGCAGCAAATGACTACTCAAACTTTTTAATAGAATTCACATGCCAAAAATAATAATTTTTTTAAAAATGTATTGTGAACCAGGAAAGTTCTCCTTATCCCACAGGAGTTAATATAATTCCTCATTAAACTTTTTTTTTTTTTCAGACTTGCCTCTGAACTCAAATATTTCTCCAAACATAACTGTGCAGAAAGCATGATGGAATGGACAGGGTTTAGTACAAAAAAAGTTTTGCTAAAGGCATTTGAAAAGAGCAACGGGAAAACAAAAAGGTCAGTTTCACCAATGAGACTGGATTGTGATCTGATGTGGCTTAAAAGAATTTAAGACCCTCAAAAAAAATTTAGTTATATCCCCACAACACTATTGTGGCAGATGGGAAAATGTGCCTGTTTGAACGTGGGAAAAATGTCAATGCATATGATGACTTGGAATCAGGTGAAGAATCAAATGAAGAATCAAATGTCCAAAGGTCAGGCCTCTGTGGATAAAATTAAATTTGGTAGCTAAATTTAAAGTGATCAAGAGTTTTTAGGACTGATTTGCTCACACAAGCTGATAACCAAATAATATTTTTGAGAAAGCAATTGAAAAGTAGTATGAATTCAGACCTGTATGTTATTGCACACTGAGAGAAGCTGTGAATCAATGACTCAAGAAGATGGAAAATAAGTGGATGATCCTTTTTGTTACTTCATAAAATGAATGGATTGCATCTATTAAATATACACTGAAAGAAGACAATGGGAGATGCCGTTAGCAGGTTAAGATGATTAAGTTTATCTCGGAATTTTTTTATAGCAGTCATGCTCCCTGGAGTACTCTGTACTCTAAAGGAATGCTTGAAAATACTCAAACATCAGGGAAAGACCAGAATCTCCTTGGCTAATTAAAGGTGAAAGAGGTAAATTTCTCAACAGAATTATAGATTCTCTGACCTCAGAAATAGGAATGGCACGAAGGATTGGTTTCATTGCCAAGATAAAAGATCCTAAATAATTTTTCTATATGCATATGCTACCTTATTCTGAAAAGGATTGAAATTATCTGAATAAGATACCCAAAGATACCTATACATTTATGTTTTTAAAGAAAAATATGTACAGTAAAGAAAAAATAAGGATAAGCTAGGAAATTGAAAGTGAAAAAAGCCAATGCAATAGAAAGGTAGGGTCATTTATTTGGTTCTAAGCTTTCAATTGTAAATGCAAAAAGTGGGTAGTAGTTATTACATATTTCAGGGTTCATAAGATTAAAGTAAAGCAGTTGCTCAGAAGACTAATCCTAAGACAAGAAAGGAATCTCTTCATACAATTTTCATAGAGAGGATCCCACATAATAAAACGAAAACATTTTCTCAACATTCTCAAAACAAACACAATGAACTTTCATAGGGCTGTTTCTTATCTAAAAATAACGTCAAACACAGGATTGATGGCATTATAGAAAACTGTTTCAGGGATATAGAAGCCAAGGAGAGTACATTTTGGCATTCTACATTTTAGCATTTCTTGAGAAACAAGTAAACTGCATATCTTTCTGGAACTCTGTCATAATGCTGCTTCTCCTTATTAAATGTTAAATGGGAATTGAGTGACAATAAATTTAGAAATGTGCTCTTCTAAAGGCATCTCAAGGATAGCCATTCTATGTTGCTAGATAAGCAAAGATTCCTACAGGATAAGTAAATACACATGTTTTAAGACTGAGCTTCTTTAGGACAGCTGCTTAATTTTTATTGAGATTGAGACATCAAAAGGTTGCCAGGGCCTAAGAAAAGACTAGAGAAAACCAAGAATATTTATCTTAACCTAAAGTTTGGAGAACAGGAAAAGGTAGTTCTGATTGCATATGAGATTCTTAGGATAAATAATTGTTTCCTGGGATAATCCTTAAATAAGCAGGTAAGAAACTTCGTTGGTTCCTTAATACACTTCTAATCCAACCTAATAAGACAGCGTAGATATGTCTGACTGAAGTATTACAATTTATTAGTACCTGTTAACAAGGGTGCAGTGCTCCATGGCAGGGGTCACTATACACACACACACACACACACACACACACACACACACACACATATGTTTTTATTTTATTTAAAAGTCTGAATGTTTTAGACTTGTAATGAAACAGCTTGGCTCACATTTCATTTTTTCTTAACCATATCTCAATCTGTAATCCCTCCAATAAAATAAAAGCTATAAAAGCTGGACATGTACTTATTATCTTCTTGCCCTAAGGCTGACAAATGTTGGTTCTATAAGCATAAGTATGTATGTTTTCTTACTGAGATTTTTGCAAAGAATAGCATGCACTTAAGCTAGAGATGTGAAATAATCTACAGTGTGATTGCTCACTGCTATTGCTGGGAGGCTTGGAAACTAAACAAGGGATTTGATACCCAGGAAGAATTATTACTCATTGAGGTAGACTCACAATCTGGTAATTTTAGAAAATGTTAAAGACTTCCCAGGTTGCTTTAAATATTGTTTAAATGAAAGAGCTAAAAAATGATTTTGTCAGCACAAAGTTTTAAAATTCCAACGGGCAAGAAAATATGCACAGGAATAATCATAAAATGCAAAGTAACTATAAAGCAATTATGTTTATAAACATTAAGCATTCATAATGACTAGGTATTTTTTAGAAAAAATAAAAAACAATTTTAATATTACTGGATTTAACATTTCATTGAATTCATTCAGCAGAATTTTGACAAGGTTGGTATGATTAAGTGAACCAGCCAACTCCACTATGTACTTTGAGACTAGCAGTCTAACAATGTAAAACGTATTATTTTTCATTTGTATCTTCATGATTGACACTTTAAATAGCAAGTGTATTTTCTAAAAAGTAAAGTACAGGTCCATAGCTACCTATTATTACAGAATACAGAAAAGGTAAGGCTGTACTCTTGCAAATGAACCACCAACTATACAGTCGGAAATGCAACTATAGTTCTTAACATAGGTAAAAAGTTTCCAATCAATGTGCCATAATTGCTTTTGAAACACTTGTGAAGAATTTGTAACACTCATCTTACTATAAATTCGGTGCTACCAAAGTGAAGATGTAAAGATGTCAGGCTATATCTATGAATGTTCAATACATAATATAACTTTAAAGTCTGATCTTGAAGAACTTTCAGACAGTCCATTCAACTAAATATTTATTGAGCACCCTCTAGGTGTTTGGCATTGGGTAAGCTCCAGACGGGTGTAGACCAGAGAACACATTATCTTTGGATCTTTAGGTCAGCCTAAAAAAACAATACTTTGTGCTGACAATCTTATATGCACCGGGAAAAATCTTGTCATACCATCTTTATTGTACGTGAACAATGTTTGGTACTAAGATAGCATGCCTTTCTAAAATGTGTTCTAAAGGGTAATTACACTTCTTTAGAAAAATTTTGCAGAGAATATTGCTTGTATCTGAAACTCAGATAATGGGAAGAATTTAGACTGGTATCTAAGAGTATTTTTCTTGTATTTCTCAGCAAAAAAAAAAAAAAAAAAAGTGATGTAAGAAAGGTTATATACAGGATAAGTTAGAACTTAATGCAACCTTAAGTATAGTTAAGTACATTACCCTGACAATAGTGGTAGGAAAACCAACCCACCAGTACTTGAAAGTACTATGATGTCTTCTATCAGAACATTTTAAAAACATAATATTGATTTTTTCCAACTTTATAAGTAAAATTTGTTATTGTAAATTGATGGAAAAGAAATAAATACTTAAAATAAAAATAAAAAATGACCACTGTTAAAATTTTACTCAGAAACATGCACATACCCACATAATTGCAAAATAATAATTATGGAATCATTATGTGTATCGTTGCTTTATTATATCACCAAAATTTTCCCAGATCATTAAGAACCTTTTGAAAATATGCTCTTTGGTGCTTCTACAGCATTCACACATGTGGACTGACATAGCTGTGTTTGCTTTTCTCTACAGATGGACATGCAGTTGGATTCATTATTTTTGATATGATAAATGTTCTTGTCTAGAAAATCCTCTTGGTATCTCTGATCACTGATTTAGGAGAGATTCCTAGAAGTGTAACTATGGCATCAAAAGATACAAGTGACTTTGAAGCTTTCAGCACAAACAGTGAGACTTCCTTTTGGAAGGGTGGCTCCAGTATATATTCCCAAGAACAGAACAAGAACACCTGCTGCACAGCACTGAACTACACTATTGAATAATTTTTGCTAGATTTATAGAGGAAAATGGCATCTGTTTAAATGTGCACTTACTTGATGGGATTTTTAACCAGACACTGAGGGAAAGAAAGGCTTTTGGGGGAAGAACTCAGAGTAAATACTATTTCCGGTAAAAGATGTGAAGATCTTTTAGATCTTTTGAAAGAAATGAAGAAAAGAGAAGAAAAATTTCTAAAAAGAAAGAAAGGTGGCCACTTAGAACTCTAAGGAGAGAGTAGGGAAGGCTGTGAATCCAGAGCTGAAAATGTATTGGAAAAGAAAGTGGATTAGTCTATTAAGCCACAGACTGTGTGTGGCTTAAACAACAGAAACTTATTTTTCTTGTAGTCTGGAGGATAAGAAGTCTAGGAGCAAGGTTTAGGCTCATCTGTTTTCTAGTGAGGGGTCTCCTCCTGGCTTTCAGATTGCTGCCTTCTCACGGTGTCTTCATGTGGTAGGGAAAGAGAGACAGACATCCATTTTTTTTTCTCTTCTTAGAAGGCCACAGTCTTAGGCCTTGTCCTTATGAATTCACTTAACCTTAATTACTTCCTGAAGACGTGGTGGCTTCCAAGATGGGGTGACCCCCGTCATGGCTGCTACCTAACTGTGGCTGCCATTTTTAGAGGTCGCATGTCCATGAGGGAGGTGGATGAGCAAATGTTCAACATTCAAAATAAGAACAGCAGCTACTTTGCTGAATGGCTCCCTCACAACGTGAAAACAGCCGTCTGTGACATCCCACCCCGGGGGCTAAAAGTGTCGGCACCTTTATTAGTAACAACACAGCGATCCAAGAGCTCTTCAAACGCATCTCTGAGCAGTTTACAGCTATGTTCAGGCGCAAGGCCTTCCTGCACTGGTACAGGGGCGAGGGCATGGATGAGATGGAGTTCACCGAGGCCGAGAGCAACCTTAATGACCTGGTGTCACAATACCAGCAATACCAAGACTCCACAGCTGAGGAGGAGGAGTTTGAGGAGTGTGTTGAGGAGGAGGAGGTAGCCTAGAAGCTTCCTTTTCTAGGTAAAGGGGGAAGCAGTGTGGATTTCTTTAGTGTGTTCTGATAGCCATTGTCACTACACACTTGGGTCTTTACATCTCCTCCTGCTGCATTTTAAAGCATTTTCATAGTAAGTAGTTTGGTCTAATAAAACATTTTCAGAGCCAAAAAAAAAAAAAAAAAAAAAAGACTGTATCTAGAGCTTCCTTAGCTCTAGATACAGTCACACTGGGGGTTATAGTTTAACATATGAATGGTGGTGGGGGGCACAATTCAGTCCATAGAAGCAAGGTGCTCTCCACTAAATATTATGAAGAAAAATTTTATGACTGCTTGATAAACATGTTCATACACATCAACACTATTAACTTTAACAGGAATTGCCAGCTTTTCAGGAATTCATGCTTATTTTGTGATGTTCCATCATACATCAAGCAAGAAGCTTTTATATATAACAAAAGGAATGGGGATATAGTAGGAGGTGCTCTTAAAACTTGGTTAATGGAGTTATTTTAAATCCCGTGGTTAGATGATATAATAAATTCAGTAGCAAAGAATGACAAGTCAAGGTCTGTCACAGTCAGGCAATAACCAAATCTTACCAAATGAATCCCAAAACAGTGGTCAGAAGGGAGAAGTAGGGATGCCATAGTAGGGATCATAGTCAAGGTTAAATTGCCAAATTGGTGGACTTCTGTTGTCATCTTATTTCTTTTACGTTATGTGTTATGTTAGATTTTATGTTATGTGGACCCTGATGCAATGATAATTATTTTCCCTCATCTGCTGTTCACTATTGGAAGCAAAATACTGAATGTAAAAGACATTTTCTTAGGGTATAATACAAATGAATATGTTCTCATATTTTTGTAGAATTAAATATAGGTAGGTCATAAAAAGCACATTAAAATATGAACAGTAATTCTCAGTCATCTCCTAATCTCTATAAATTGGCCTTTTCTCAATTGATAACTTTCTAAGTTTATTTCTAAGACCTCTTATAAAAACTACTATGGCCAAAATGTAACTTGCACTTGCCATAGTGGTAGAATATTCAATGCCAAAGACAAACTGGAGTCATATTTCAATAAGAAAGTTTGAGTAAGGAATGTTCATATCTAGAATCACTTGAAGATATATTTTCAGAACATGATGCAATAAATTCAATTAAAGCCCAAAATAAACATGAAAGCTATATTTGGATAAGAAACCTACACAAGCCCCTTTTTTGAAATCTTAACTGAAGTTTATCTGTTTAATTACATAGAAACTTTCAGGAAATATCCCCCAAAAAAGTAAGCTTGCAATGGTCATTGTACTCTCAGTCTCTCTCTCTCTCTCTCTGTGTCTCTCTCACACACACACATACACACACACAACTGCATATATATATCAATCCATATACATCTCTGATGTATGTGTACATATGCATAAATAAAATATGTATTTATATTTTCCATACATAAATGTTTGCTGCGATAACATTATTAATATTTCTCTATATTATTGGAAAATAAGGAGAAACTTTTCTGCATCCATTTTTAGCAAGCCCATAGTCTATGGGTATCACATAGCATCATCTTTATCTCTCAGGCATTGGGAAGGAGTGGTATAGGAGCTTACAGTGAGGAAGAGCTTATAAAGGTAACAGCTCAATCAGTAAACCTATAAAGGAGGATTAGTGGTGTTCACATTCTCCCCAAAATAAACCAGTTGGATTTCTCTCCCAATTCTCAAGCCCCATACCTCTTTCTCTATCCCCTCTAAAGATATCTGATGACAGCCAGATCGTGAACACAGAACTATTTCTGTTTCTGACACATACATGTGTCTTCTTGTTCAGATCCATCATCACAAAATGACAGGTTCCAGATGCTTTCTAACTTTTACTTGGGAAAACACCTTTTAAAAATAAATGCCGGGAAAACTTGTATGTTTCTCTTAGTGTTTTGTTACTTTTATTTTTGCTATTTTGTTTATTTTCTGTCCCCTTGTCAACTAACTTGAGGAGACGAAACTCAGTATAAGAGAAACTGAGGATATTTTTTTTGGGAGCAAATATGTTGAAATTTTGTTTTAGAAACAATGGTTTATACAAGTGTAACTGTTACTGTGAACAGTATCTTATTCAACAAGCTAGACAGAAACGTATCTGTGATTTTCCAGTTTAGTAGAATGCAAAACTCTGCAATTATTCAAGATATTGATAAGATTGTAACTATTGCTATAGGAATACTAGAATCTACTCTTTATTATTAGGAAAGACCTTTTGGAACTTGATCTTTAGATATATCTCAAGCCAATCATAACGTTTTTCTTCATTTCTGAAGTTCGATTCTACTTTCAGTTTCTGTTTTCTTCACCCAATTACTCTTGCTCTGTGGCAGATTCTATTAAACCATGTAAGTTTAACTTTACCATTAATTAGAATGAAGAGCCTGACAATATTGCATCTTACCCTTTACCTATTAATGACCATTAAAGTGAGCTATGATTCACTTCAATATTTCACAGGGCTAAGAAAACACTGCACAAAACCAGACTACTGAATGTCAATCACTGAGAATAGTTTCCTGTAAAAAAAAAATTATAACTTTTAAACTGAAAACAAAAATGGCTTGGACTTATTATTTATTTACCTATTGCTAGGAGTGAAGGGCTCAGAATGTTCAACTTAACAAAGCTGGTGTAAACTTTTACTTATTCATTTAGATAGGTAGATAGATAGATAGATAGATAGATAGATAGATAGATAGATAGATTAGATAGATAGATAAACACACACATATGAGATTTAAAACCATCTTTAAGAATAAAATCACTTTATTCAGGCATTCATTATTTGATTTTGGAGATTGTTTCCAGGCAAGGAGCATCTTTCTATATGCCAAGAACATTGCTAATTTTGAATGATTGTATTATTGATGAAAACCTATTGGCCTTTGGGAGTGAGCATCAAAAGGCAATTCATCAAGGCTTTTCTAGTCCCTCTAATATTTTCTAGTGTTAACAATGATTTTGCTTCCTCCTTGCTTCTTTCATTTTATACCAAAAGCTGAGCATCCCTAATCCAAGAATTTGATGCCGGCTCTGGAGAAACTACCTTTAAAAGCCATTCAGCAGAATGCCTTCCTATCCCTAGAGGACATACTTCCTGGTCCATCGACTATTTCTGATGTTTCTTCTTACCTAAAACAGTAAAATACAGTATACTATATAACCTTTTAATCACAGGACAGCATTGTAGGTGAAGCCTAAAACCTGTTGTTTGTTGTTGCTCTTGTTTAACAGCTGATACACATGTTCTGGTGATGCTACTGGGTTCCTTAGTTACCATGAACATTTTTCTTTTCCACTGTACTGATAGTATGTCATATATTTTACTATTACGTGCTTATGTGTGAATAAGAGTAAAAACAGAATTGCTTACTGGTATGTTATTCATTCACCAGAATGCTTATGATGCCAAACAACCGTAGATTGTCCACATGGTTGGTTGAGATAGTGACTGCTTTGCTTTCTGATTTTCTGCTTGTAAGTATGTAAACTTTGTTTCCTACATAAAATTATAAAAATATTATATAAAGTTAAATTCAGGACATGAGTGTAATATATATATATGTGTGTGTGTGTGTGTGTGTGTGTGTGTGTGTGTGTGTGTATATATATATATATATATATATATATATATATATATATAATATAAATGAATTTCATGTTTAGAATTGGGTCCCATCGCTGAGATAAGATATATCATTATATATTTGCAAATATTCCAAAATCCAAAAATATCCCAAATTCTAAATATTTCTAGAAATCATGGCTCTGTTTGTATTTCTGTTGGACAGTACTAATGTAAATCACACAGACTTCAGATCCAAGAACATCATCACCCCTTTATTATAAACTTCTTGTTGTTCAATGATAATTAAAGCATTGTCCTAATGTTAATGAAGTTAAAAACTAACCACATTTTAAATCTCATTGGTAAGCCTCCTTAATTTAAGCACCCTAATTGTTCAGTAATACATTGCCTTTAATTACAATAAATTAGACTATAGAAATGATATGAACAATTTATAAAGAGTAGTTTCAAACAAATGAATTAAAATTCCAATTCCAATATGGAAACGTTTAGAATATGTTCTCATTATAGAATTTGTGCAAAAGAAAGAAGCTCGGTTTGATAGAATTTCTGCAATAATGAAAATATTCTATAACTGTGTTGTTCAATAGAGTAGCCAAGAGGCTAATTGAGCTTTTGAAATATGGCTGGTGTGATTGGTATAATGAATTCTTACTTTTAATTAGTTTCAATTTAAACAGCCTCATGTGGCTAATATCTATCACATTGGACATTACGCCTCCAGACAAACATAATTTCTGCCCTATAGGTAGCAGTATTGAATTTCACATACCTTGGAAATGCTATGTTGGGAATCTTTCTATCTCACCTAAATTTTGAGTGATTAAAACATAAATTTTAGCAAACTTCAAATTGCTTTAAGTACTTTAGAAAGATCTTGACTGTTGGATTTTGTAGTTTTTATTTCTTAATAAAACACACATTTGTCAGCAAGATAGAGTTATATGTTATTTATCTGATATCAGCATCCCCTTATGTATTTAAATTATACATGTTTGATTTTTAATTAAAATGAAAACATCCATTAAAAAACAATTTTAAAAAGTGCTCCACCCCCGAGTTCTTTTTCATTTGTCTGTACATTTTATAAGCACATTGCTTTTGATATTATGTAAGTGATTAATTCAGAATAACCGAAACCTCTGGAAGTCTTTTACAAGTAGGTGGGAATTGTTAGGCAAAAAAAATTTCTAATTTATGAATATGCATAATAAAGTGTGTATTTAAAATGCTAAACTTCATTCTTCTGATGTGTCTCCCGCAGAATGTCCAGAAATTAGGTTTTTAAAGAAAAAGATGTAATTAACATTCAATTGTATGTACTTAATTATGAACTAATATCTGATTAAATAGAAAACATTTCTGCCTGTGGTTTTCATCTAAGGAAAAGTAAGAATCATAGAACCTTAGAGCTGGTAAGATTACTGTCCAAATGTCTCATTCTGTGTATTAGAAATGGTCATAGAGTGAAATGACTATGAAAGTCATAGTTACTTCATATCAAAGACCAAGATGTGAGATATCTGATTTTTCAGAAGTGGTAAAGTAATTATTGCATTTTAATATTTTATCATTCCCTTTTGAAAGTGTATATGTACATACCTATCTATATTCGTTTATCCAAGAGTGTTCCACATGTTTTGTCATAGTACTAAGAAGAGAAAAACAAACCTTTGCACAGTGCCTGCTCTGGACTCGGCCTCCTGCTTGATCTTCTATGCATGTGTAACTTACTTTAGGGGCAGGTGAGAAAACAGGTGCTCTCAACAATTAAGGGAATTTGCTTCTGATCAAAAAGCTGATGTGGTAGAATGGGAAGCAAGAGAGGGCAAGATTCAAATTCACATTGCTCTCAGGAAGTCTATGCCTTTCTTTCCCTATCACGCTGATTCTTTTTTAGAAACTTACATATTTTGTAATGTTTTCAGATTCTAAATAGGCCAGGTGCACTGGCACACACCCGTAATCCCAGCAGTTTGGTAGGCCTAGGCAAACAGAGCACGAGATCAAGAGATCGAGACCATCCTGGCCAACATGGTGATCCCATCTCTACTAAAAATACAAAAATTAGCTGGGTGTGGTGGCATGTGCCTGTAGTCCCAGCTACTCGGGAGGCTGAGGCAGGAGAATCATTTGAACACAGGAGGTGGCGGTTGCAGTAAGCCAAGATCCTGCCACTGCACTCCAACCTGGTGATAGTGCAAGACTCTGCCTCAAAAAAAAAAAAAAAAAAAAAAAAAACCCACCAGATTCAAAATAACAGAAGTAAAAAAGAAGTCAAAGCCAACATTGTTTTTTTGAAACATGTTTGAAAAATATTTATCTTTACATGCACAAAATTCAATTTCTTTTAAGCCTTTATACATCTTTCCCCTATTAAAAATTTGAGCAGTTTTGATATAAAATTTACCTCACTTGGGTCCCTTAAGTGGTTTTATTATCAAATTCTAATTTATTTTTATTTTGTTGTTTTAGATTTAGATACACATTATTATGCTGGCAAATAATTTGGTTGATACAGCTTTGTAGCTGTCAAATACTGTTTGTGATAGTGTATGAAGAGACTGAAAAAACATGAACTCAGTTTCAATGAGATTGTGCATGAAAAAATGGTATTCAAATAATTTGATATTCTGATTTTTTCTTGGTGTACATAAAAAAATGTATAGGAACAATCAATGGTCATGAAGTCTCTCTATGTGTGTGTGTAATGGTTTAAGGATTGTGAAAATGCCTCCATATTTTTCTTGATAACAAATTACATGAAAGTGAGTCAGTGATTAAGAATTTAGACTGATCTGATGTTACATTCCACTTTCACTACTTACTTAAATTGTAACTGGGGATTTGCTAACATCAGATTACTCCTCCATAAGGCGATAGATATATTTAAATTCACCCAATATTATTTAATAGAAGTACAGTACTTGGCATAGACACTCTCACATAGCACTTGCTCAATTAGTGTAATTGTTGTTGTGTCTATTGTTGTCAATTACTCCTTCCATCTAAAATGTGTTAAGTTAGGACAGTTATTTATTATATTAAGTAACTTACTCAAATTGTATATTGTAGAAAAGTTGATATGTTAGAATTTCTTTATGAGTTACGATGGCATAAATCTCTGTATAAAATATTACATTCAGTGAATTCTGGCAAACTAGACTATATAGCACCTTTTTGGGTATATGCTTAAATAGTATTGCTATATTTATTTAAACTAGGGTATTTGTTCTAGAACAGGTTGAATAACAATCTGTATTTCATAGCACATCATATTAAATTCACATTTTATAGACAAACTACAGTATATAGTCAAACTCCTTCAAAAAGTATTTTAAAAATTAATAAATATACATTTTAAGATTTCATGCCAAAAATTTTGTTCTCTCTCCATAAAAGTCCAATAAAAAATACTTATTTGGATATATGTATGTAGTAACATGAATAAAATTAATAGTTAATGTTTATTATTATGTTTATTCCATCCAAATCTCATGATAAAATTTAATTGCCATTGTAACATATGTAACACCTCACATGTTAAGAGGTGGTACTTTTAAGAAGTGACTAGATCCCTTCATGGGTGGGACTGGAACCTTTATATGGGAATGAGTTGTGTCTCCTCTTGCTCTCTTTCTCTCTCTCTCTCTCTCTCTCTCTCTCTCTCTCTATATATATATATATATATATATATATATATATATATATATATATCTCACACACACACCCTTTTTGCCATTCTGCCATGTGATAACTTAGCAAGAAGACCCTAGACAAATGCAAGTACCTTCATCTTGGATATTCTAGTCTCCAGAGCCATGAGAAATAACTCGGCTCATTATAAATTACCCAGTGACATGATTTAGTGTGTACCCACCCAAAGCTCATCTTGAATTGTAGTTCCCATAATCTCCACGTGTCATGGAGGGATCTGGTGGGAAGTCATTGAATCATGAGGGCAGTCACCCCCATGCTGCACTTCTTATGACAGTGAATGAGTTCTCGTGAGATCTGATGGTTTTGGAAGGGACGTTTTCCCTTTTGCTTGGCACCTCTCCTTCCTACCATCAGGTGGAGAAGGACATATTTCCTTCTTTATCCACCATGATTGTAAGTTTCCTGAGGCTTCCCCAGCCATGAAGAACTGTGAGTCAATTAAACCTCTTTTATTTATAAATTATCCAGTCTTGGGCAGTTCTTTATAGCAGTGTGATAGGAGATTCATACACCCATTCTGTGGTATTCTGTTATAGTATCACAAAACAGATGAAGAAATTAGTAAAAACTGAACTAAAATGACCAACTCTTGAGAGTTAAAATCTTCATTATTCTAAGCATAATTGCCTCAAAAAATGTATTTCACCGTCGCTACATCAGTGGAATGTCAACTATAATGAATGAGTCTGAGTGTAGAAGTCATACTTTGGTAAGTAGAGAACTCTAACAATTATCCATGTAAACAAAAAGGATGAGCTTCCAAATAGAAATATATTTTTAAGTTACTTTTAATAACCTGATATTTCATAATTTTAACTCTTCTTTCCTCACTTATATTTCTTATATAGGCTTGGAGTTGAAGTAAAGAGATGGTCCTACCAAGGCGTAAAATTACAAAGGATTTATGCGTGGGGTCATAACGCTTGACAAGTGCTGCTTTACCTAACTACAAGGACACGAAACATTTAATTTGAACATCACTGTCCTTGAGAGTCAACTTTTTCCTTAGGCTTTGCAGTAATAACTTACTTTTATGCATTTATGTTGGAAACATTTATATTTATAGAGCATAAGTAGACCTATAAAAAGCTAAACATAACTATTAAGAATATGGATGTATGGAGCACATTCTAATTTTAAATGGCACCTATCAGAAAAAAAAGACAACTAGAATGGGAACTAGAATATTTAAAAGAGAAATATTCTGATAGGTTTTGTACACAGTTTTCTCTGGAGACAGGCAAGTTAGTCACTTCAGAAATATTTTAAGAACTAGTACTTATTGAGCCTGATTTTATCATGAAATACAAAGATGAATTATTTCATCCTGATGGAATAAAGGCTATGTGTATTTGCATGTGTAAGGAGAGGAGAGAAGGATGGAAAGGGAGACAAAGGGAGAGAAAAAGGCAGCCAAGCAGAGGAGGGTGAAAGTGTGCTATAGAGTTGATAATTCTAACATGCGTATATTCATGAATACATATTCTTATCGGACAGATGAGAAAGAAGTTTGGGAGATTCTGTCATATTAGTTAATATAAATTAGTTTATTCATTCAGCTCATTGATTAGATTGCATAGTGACAGATACTATTCATTAATCCTAAACATGCTAGATGCTTTAGTATTAAACATACATGAATCTGTAACGGACTCTAAATCACTACCGGAAAAGACAATGGGGTTTTCTGGGATCACATACTTTCCCTGGTTCTGAAAGTATCTCAGTCTTTTTTCATTTGTTTTGTACCTAAGTCTTACAACATGGAGAGGTTACACTCAAACAAGGAACAGTGGTTAAAAATTAAACATATTGTAAACTAATAATGTTACTACTTGTTTTAAGTAACAAGTTTGGGAGTTAAAGAAGAAGAAAATTCAAATATGATTTTTGCAGTCACCTAATCAGTAATTCTCAGGTTTTACTTTTTTTTGGTTTTGGCTTTTGTTTTTTGTTTGTATTCAAATGATTGGTTCATTTTCATATTAATGTAAAGATAACTAGGCTAATTTTAAATAGTCTATACAAACATCTTTCAGACTGATGAATCACCTACCAGCAGCAGTGACTATTCAAGATGCTAGTAATAAAAGAAATATTTGTAACACTTTACATAAGTATAAAGTTTACCAAGTGTTTCAAAGTACCTCTTTGATTCTGCATGGAAAAAAAAAAACCCTTGTTAGCAGGAAGAAGCTTGCTGTTATTTCCAGTTCACTGTTTACAAAACTGAAGCTTCCAGCTATAAAGCTTTTGCTTGTTCAGTGTCTTCAAACCTTCAGGTAGCATATCTAGGACTAGAATCCCAGTTTTTGTAATTTAAATTGAGTATTCTCTAAACCATTTCGCATTACTTATTGAGTCAAGTAATGAAATTAATGCAATTGTTCTTCCTCCCTTCCTTTTTCTTTTGGTATTTTAAAAGGATATATTTAGTATCTTGAGTCATCATTTGGTTTACTCATTTATCTAACATTGCCTTTGTATCCAGTAGTACAAATGGCACTCAATTAAAAAAAAAATTTGGACCAAACAAATCTAAGTTGCATCCAAACAATGAGTACTAATTCCTAAAAACAAAGTTGGGGGGTGAGGAAGAAGGAGTTATCATGCATGATAATGGTCTCAGTTACGCTATAATGCAATCTTGCTACATCATAGTCTATTATGAGTTCATCTCTCAACTAGAATATGGGGAATTGTACAAAACTGGAAGACATAATTTATCTCTGCTGCAATATATAAGCTAGGGTTATCTATGGAAGTATGTCATGCTTCTGAGCAATGTCTATTACACCTATGGTAATAAAAAAAAGAAGTGAAAAGAGCCACAGTACTAGGCAGAGGAGGAAATGTATATTTAAAGTGTTGGCTTGTCTTAAATACTCCCTCTGGCAGTCAATAGAGATAAAACATTGATGTGCCATTGTGGTTCCCTTGAACCACTACTTCAGTGTTTATGTCAGTAAAGTGAAAATGACCTTTGAGAAATTACCTCAGACATATTCTGACTTTAATAAGTGCTATCCTTAAACTCTTCCAGCAATGTGACAGTCAATTCCATTTTTTAACCACATCTAAAAAAAAGGGATTGTATAAAATCCAATAATAGCCTTTTCCAATTGTAGTATAAATAATTCCTTGCAATTACCTTATTGTTATCTTTAATCATTTATCTTTACCCAGAGTCAAATTTCTTTCCTTTTAGTCTCAGTGTAAATAGAAAAGCAAAGATCTATCCTTTCCTATAGAACCTACAATCAACATATGTTAACGTTCCATGTCAATTTTCAAATATAAGAAGGAATACAGGTATTGATTTTTATATTTTGCATATATACAATATATGAAGTAGATATGAGAGATGCTCAATAGTTCTTTCTATTTCATAAAAATCTGAAAGTCCTGGCCTTTCCAAAAATGTAAAGGAGATTATAAGCATTGATTTTAAGTTATATGAAAGATAAATGCACTTGTTGAAATAATGGATTAATTAACTCATTCATTTCATTTACTCAGTATTTTTTTCATTTTACCCTAACATATTGAATATGTGTAGGTGCCAGAAAGAGTATGTCTAAGTGAGACAAAAAATAGGTAAACCATGATGTGACCATCCATTCAGAAGTTCACCATTTAGTGGGAGATTTTTTTTTATGTATAGTTGTATTAGATCCGAACTTTCAGAAGGAACAAGTAACACTTGAAGGAGATGTCAAAAAGCAATGGAAGAGAAGAAAGAGCTTCAAAGTGAGAGGTCAACGTTTTAAAGCTTCATGTGTTTATTTATTTTTAATTTGTATGGGTACCTAGTAGGTGTACATATTTGTAGGGCGTATGAGACGTTTTGATACAGGCATACAATGTGTAATCATCACATTAGAGTAAATGGGTTATCTATCACCACATGCATTTATCATTACTTTGTGTTATAAACATTCCAATTATACTCTGTTAGTTGTTTGTAAAAATATTTTTGACTGTAATCGCCCTGTTGTGCTATCAAATACTAGATCTTATTAATTCTACCTAACTATATTTTTGTACCCACTAACCATCCCCACTTCCTCTTATTTCCAATTAGATAACAGTCATTTCAATGTTTTTGTGAAGCAAATAATTTTTCTTCTTTTTTTTTGAGATGGAGTCTTGCTCTGCAGCCCAGGCTGAAGTGCAATGGTATGATCTTGGCACACTGCAATCTCTGCCTCCTGGGTCCCCAGTTCAAGCAATTCTCCTGCCTCAGCCTCACAAGTAGTTGGGATTACAGGCACATACCACCATGCCCCACTAGTTTTTGTATTTTTAGTAGAGACTGGGTTTCACCAGATTGGCCAGGCTGGTCTTGAACTCCTGACCTCATGATCCGCCCACCTTGTCCTCCCAAAGTGTTGGGATTACGGGCGTGAGCCACCACGTCGGCCAATAATAATAAACAAATCTCTGATTGGAATTACTGCCAACAAATGGTTACTTGATTAACAAAATAGTCTGTGGGAATAAGAGTCTAAGTATAGATGTGTATATATATATGTCTATACTCGATACATGATTTCAGTTTTCTGATTTACTGTGGAGACTCAGGGATATATGTCGCCTTACCAGTAACAAACTTTAGACAGTCAACGCTAAATGTATGCTTTAAAAAACTATTAAATTGAAGAGGGGAAAATTATAATAAATAATGTCATCTTGTATTATGGACTGAATTGTGTACGGTAAAATTCCTGTCTTGAACCCTAATCCAAACATGACTTTATTTGGAGGTAGTTAAGGAAAGGAGGTCTTAACCATGCGACACTAATCCAGTGGGATTAATTCTTAAAAGAAGATGAAGAAACACAGAAGACCTTTCTTTTTCTATACATGAACAGAGGAAAGGCCATGTGACGACACAAGAGGGTGGCCATCTGCAAGTGAGGAGAGGCCTCACGAGAAACTACCTGACAGGCAAATTGACTTTGAGTTTCTATTCTCCAGAAATGTGAGAAAATACCACTGTGTAGTTAAACTACCCAGCCTATGGTATTTTGTTATGAAAGCCCAGGTTAACTCATATACTTTATTGAAAAAAAAAAAAAAATTCCAACAGGTAGCTTATTGCCTTGGCCTTCTTTGCTCCACTGCTCAGGATGTGGTGCAGTGGCACAATTATGGCTCACTGCAACTTTGAACTTCTGATATCTAGTGATTCTTCCACCTCAGTCTCCTGAACAGGCACATACCACCATGTCTGGCTAATTTATGTATATATGTACACATTTAGAGATCAGGCCTCACCATGTTGCCCAGGGTAGTCACTTATAGTTTTTTATTAATGGCAACTAGTAACATGTGCTAGGCCCTTGCCATATCTCTGGTCACATTTAGAGTTTTTATGAGTATAATCTCATTGAATTTTCAGATTAGTCTGAGTAGATAGCTACTTCCGTGAAGCAAGTACAGCTGTGAGGTACAGATAGATGTAGTGATACAGATGTGAGTTACAAAGTTTAGCTAGTTAGTGATTGTTTTTAGGGTAAAGTCTATAGAGGGACCATCATTAACATAGCTTTAATTTTGATTATTAAACACATATTTGCTTAAACATTAAGAATCATTAAAATAGTCTAACATTATATTGTAATCCCATAGTTATCATATATAAGCAAACAAAATACTAGCCTAATAGAATTTAAAATTACTATTGATAAAAGTAAATTTACAAAGCTTATTACTTGCTATTATTTCATATCTGGAAAGAAACATGAAACATATTAGAACAGAAATATGACAAAGATGATTAAAAGTATAGGTATTAAATTTAATGTTTGATAGCATAATTAAATTGCAAAGGCTTAGTGACTTTTTAGAGTCACTAAACACAACACTAAAATTTGAAACCTACAACATCCCAAAATAGACATGCTAGTGATTAAAAAGGAAATATCCGTGAATGTGAAGGCTTGAAATGTAATAAGGGCCCAAATAAGTTAGTGAGGGCTATCATAAAAATCTGACAGGGCATTCTATTTATAATTTGTAATAAAACTGTCACACATTGAATTTATAAAAGCATTTATCTTAAAAAATAAATCTATTTGCCAAGGGCAAGTCAATAACTTCTACAGTTCATTTGAATATATGGACAAAGAGATGGTTTGACTAATAGAGCTTTATAAGATGTGTGTTGAGAAATATATAGGATACTGTGAAAATGGAAACATCACTCAAAATGGCTTTATGCTGTGAATGAACAGCAGGGATACTTTCTACATCATCTGAAATACAAATCAATATTGTTAACCATCAACCTAAGGAATATGCACACAGAGAAAATAGTATTCAAGTGTTCCATTTTCAGAAACAATTAAAATTATTTCAATTTAAGCACCAAAAGAACATGTGGATTTTTGAAATACCTAATTGAATGCTCAGCTATTTCCCAAGGATTAGTCATTTACTTGTTTGAGTGATCTAAGGGAAGAAAATGTTACTTAATACATGGGGTTTTACAGATACTCAGAAATGTAAACATACACCATTTTAAATAAACTATTCCTTGAAATATCACATAAGCTTGGTAGAAAAATGGACATCAACAGTCACACACTGTGAAAAATAACTCAGACTATAGTATTGTAGACTTGCACAAGCCCTAGCTGTCATAATGAGACTGGGCAAATCGCTTAGCCTTTTTGTGATTCGTTTTTTTCAGAACGTTCATAAGAAATCCCGTGTCACTCTGTATGACCCCTGAAAATACAAACGTAATATTGGGTGTAGACTCTCAGGAACGTCTACTTACATATTTTTTCTAAATGTATATAATGTTGTATAAAGAGAGAGAATATATAAGTTACAAAACTTCTCTTATTTAGAACAGAGGCAGCAAACTTTTTGTTACAGGGAAGATAGATACTTTACCCTTTGTAATATGAGAATAATTACAGACAGTAAGTAAATGAGTGGGCAAGACTTAACGCTAAAATAACTTTAAAGTAACAGGCAGGAGGCATAATTTGGTCAATGGATAATAATTTGTCAACCCCTTATTTGGGGGAAAAAGTTTTCTATATTCTCTTTCTCTATTATCCCTAAAATAATCCTTTAAAAATGGCATTTATACTAAAAAGATCATGTTTCATGATCAAATGGGATTTATCCCTAGGATGCAGGAATAGTTCAGCTTATGTAAACCAATTAATGTGATATATCACATTGAGAGAATCAAGGACAAAAGAATGTAAATGTCTCAATAAAAGCAGAAAAGGCAATTTGACAAAATTCAACATCCTTCTGTATTTTCCTCCATATTTTATCCTTTTAGTTGAAAACCTTCAATTCCCAGCATCTTATATTTAGTTTTCTCATTGAAGAGGTAAATTGTATTCTTGAGGAGTTTCCTACTGAAGAGCTTACTTACCCTTACTTTGATCATTTCATAAACTCACCTACCCTTTGTAAGGCTCTTTCCTCGTTGCTTTTAAAGTGATGAAACAGAAAATCACGTAAGTTAAAGAACTCGAACAGCCAAATCTGTCTACTGGTTCTGTTAAAGATGTATTAAATTATTTTATTCAAAGAGCATTTATTTTGGCACTGCTGTTCAACCTCCAGTTCTGACCTGTGGTTGCTGCATAACTGTGAGCTCAGCATCTTCATTTTTCCTTCTGTATAATGGGAATCATGATAGCATCCGCCTCATGAACTTACTGTAATGCTTACATGAGGTAATATAACACTTTGCAGGTGATCAAAACATGGAAGGTTTACAATTAAAAAAAAAAAAGTTTCACTTTTCACCTCTGAAGGTGAAATTGAGTTGAGTGATTTTTCTGGCACTGTCTACCACTATGAATATATAACTATTTCATCTAGTGGTGATAAGAAAAGGAGGCGGAGGGATCTCTTACTACTATCATAGTTGTTTAATAAATGTCTCAGGCCTTTGAATAACTTAAGTCTAGTTGAAGATACTTTTATAAAGTATGAAGTACACTACAGTTCAACAGAAACAAATATGTTACCACAAGTTAATATTAAAGCAGATCACCATGAAGTAGATTGAATAGGAAAAGCTGAGGACACCTGGATAAAGATGAGTGTTTTATATTAAATCCTAAGAAACGATATAGTCTTTAACTGGCAGAATGTTGGTGCAGAGGACTGACCGAGGGACATGGATCAGGCAAAGGCTCTGAAGCAGAAAAAGTACCAGGGACTTGCTTGCCTCCAGGCTTCACCCTGCATGAGAGATGAGGATGCCTGGTAACAGCAGGAGGACTCAGATGTAAGGTCATAACAACTGCCTAGAAAATACATTTTTGAAAATCGTTTATTTTCTTTAGAGAGAACATTTGCGTAGTGTTTCATCCCAAGGTGGTATTTTCTCCCCTGGAGTAAAGAAGTTTATGGAAAAAACTTGCATGAGAAGGAAATTATATAGAGAGGACACTGAAGTACAGTTTTGAAAAGCAAGTGAGGTGGGAACAAATGTGGTCAGCTTTCTGGATTTTAAACGGAGAGATCAGATTTCTCATGCAAAGTAGAAGCTACTGAAATCATTCCTGAGACCCTGAGAAGAGTAGTGTGGGCTAGGGAAGGACAAGAGCATTAAAATCTATTCCAGATCTGATCTTATATCAACCCTAAAACCTCGAACCAGTAAAATGCTATCATCTTTACGCTTCAGTTTGCACCTCTGAAAATGAAGAAATGGAATCAAGTAATTTTTCTGGTACTTTTGACCACTATGAATCTGTAACTATTTCACCGAGTTGTGACAAGAGAAGAAAGCAGAAGACGGCTTAGAAGCAAAAGTCTACCTACGTCAATTTCATAGATAAGGAACCGCAGATAGCATAATTTTAATTATTGAAGAAAGCAAGAGACATATATTTTAACGCTCTTAATCCATACATTTTGATAGATTCATGTTAAGTTTTCCAGGCAAGGAAATATACTATAAAGTAAGAGCTATAATTATCAGGAAAGGTGCATGGATATTAAGTTGCAGAAGTTTTTATTCTGTTATGGAAGTCTAGAAGTCCAACAAAGGGGGAAAAAATTAGAGACAATATCCGATCATTGAAAAGTCACTGTTATGTAATACTACTTTGTACTTACAGTTGTAGCTAATATATTTTTTTTCCAATATTACCTTAAGTTCGGGGATACATGTGCAGAATGTGCAGACCTGTTACATAGGTATGCATGTGCCATGGTGGTTTGCTGCACCCATCAACCCATCATCTCCTTTAGGTAGTTTTCCTAATGCTATCCCTCCCATAACTCCCTACCCCCCGACAGGCCCCAGTGTGTGATGTTCCCCTCCCTGTGTCTATATGTTCTCCGTTCAACTCCCAATAATGAATGAGAACATGCAGTGTTTGGTTTTCTGTTCCCGTGTTAGTTTGCTGAGAATAATGGCTTCTACCTTCACTTATGTCCCTGCAAAGGACATGAAATCATTCTTTTTTATGGATACATAGTATTCCATGGTGTATATGTGCCCATTTTCTTTATCCAGTCTATCATTGATAGGCATTTGGGTTGGTTCCAAGTCTTTGCTATTGTAAATAAGTGCTGTAATAAACATGCATGTATGTCTTCTTAGTAGAATTATTTATAATCCTTTCGATATATATATATACCCAGAAATGGTATTGCTGGGTCAGTACTTTATCATGAATAGTCCCATTTTGTCATTGCAATAAACCTGTAAGGTGGGACTTATTTCATGAAAGTTTTCATTACTTGCTCAAATTCATGAAACCGAGATATTTTGAATTCCAATCCAGTAGCCCTCCTCAAATTGGTAATCACTGCAGGCTAAGAAATATTGTGCTGGGCCAAGAAGGATGGATCATGCCTGTAATCCCAGCACTTTGGATGGCCAAGGCAGGATCCCTTGAGTCAAGAAGTTTGAGATCAGCCTTGGCAACACAGTAAGATCTTCTACCTACATTTTTTTTTAATTAGCTAGAAATGGTGGTACATGCCTGTAGTCCTAGTTATTTGAGAGGCAAAGGAGGGAGGATTTTCTGATCCCAGGAGTTCCAGGTTACAGTGATCCATGATCATGCTACTGCACCACTCCAGCCTGAGTGACAAGCAAGACCCTGCCACAGAAAAAGGAATATTTTGCCATGATTTAACAGCACTTGTTGATGAATTTTTGCAACTGTGTGAAATTTATTTAACAAGAGGAGAAGCAGGCACCTTAGTATTACAGTTAAGTAGTAACCAGGAGAACAATATTTATTGAGGGCTAGGAATGTGGCTGCATGGATGATTGAAATATAATATTCAGATTTCTTGGGTCTATCAATCCTATCTGGTACTGGTGACCAAGGGCATGTTGACGTTGGCATGCAGAGATAGCTTGTGTGACATCATTGCTGCTGCTCTAAACTAGCTCCCAATATTTAACAGCCAAGAGATTTTACATAAAACTTTTATTTCCAACTTTTTAAATGTTTAGATCTGGAATCAATTTGGTGGAAGTATGCAGTAGTTATGCCGTACTAAGTATAATAGCTCTGTAGTTTGCCCAAAGGCCTGATTATTCTCTATTGTTTCTTCAACTTCATCTTGTTACTTTTCTGCTACCTTTTATGACCCCTGGAAGCATCTGAGTTTGCAAGACATTTTTAGAGCCTGAGAATCTTGAAGATTATCAGCGAATATTTTTTTCCCACTTTTGTCAGTGATAAAGTTTAAGTTTTACAAAATATCCAGCTTTAGGGGCAATCCCAAGTATGTAAGTAGGGGGAGCAAAGGTTACAAAATGGAGAGTAAAGAAGCAGCCCAGAAAAATAAGACCCAAGGTTCTGCCAAAGCCAGAAACTCAGCTGTGTCAAAGTCAATGAAAACACATTTTTCCATTTTATGTACTTTTGCTGTTTTCTTAATCCAGAAAAACTTTATATCTGTCCTTTGAAAAAGCAGAGAGCACACTTAAATTCAAATTTTTTAATGTGAGATCTACCTTTTGGCATTATCTCATGGTAAAATCACCTAGTCAATGAATTGAAGGGGAAAAACAAAGCTAGTTAAATTTTATGTAAGTCATCAAATACTCATTCTTTCATACCAACTACATCATAATATTTTATAAGTTATAAATGTTCTGAATTTGGCTTTTAAATACAGTAGTCTAGTTTGTAGAAGTATAAAATATAAGGCAACATAGGAATAGTATGTGCAAAGGTAACACAGGCTGAAGTAGAAAGTCATCTTGACTACATTTGCATAGCTCTGATGATTAGAACAATGTGACTCATCCCCTTCCACCATGTGCCAGGCTTCAAGATGTGACAACCATGGTCTGCATAAAGACAATTGGATACAAATAATTTCTAAAACTATCCTAGTATTTCAATGAGCCATGCTATGTCTTTCCTCCAAAAATTGTGTTTAAAGTGGATCTAAAAGAAAGTTACCTTTCTATAAAATATTTTTATGTAATTTCCTTCACCAATTATATAATGGTCTTTCTCAAGTACTACCTACTGTATCTATAAAATATAAACAATATACCAGGAATTACTATTTTAAATAGAATATGTCAAGTAAACCATACATGAAAAATATACTCTAATACATACAATCTACTAAAAAAACATACATGAAGTAATTTTTCTTCTATGAGGTGAAGGCTTATTTAATACAGCACCAAAAAGAACAATTAAAATATTTTTAGACTTATTTAATTTTATATTTTTATGATATATTTTTTCATTACTTTAACTTAATTTAGATATGATTAAATAGATTTAAAATGTATTTTTTCTCTTAGAGTCAACTTGGGCATATGACCATGCTAGAGATGGGTGGGGTTATAGAGAAAAATAACATAATATAAATCCAAATTGTGAACATAATTTTAAACTCTGAGAGCAAGTATTGTTCAGAAAATAAATGGTACATAGTATTGTCTGATGAAGAAAAATTTGTGCCCTCCTTAAAATCATATAAAAAATTAAAATTTTGGTTCTGAAAAATGCCACAGGACTCTACAGGTAAAGAAGGAGTTCAAGGAGGGTTACCATAGGTTCTCTTCCATCACTGCAAACAGAACATCTCTCTGTATATCAGAATTCATAGGAAGCTTTCATTTACACACACACACACACACACACACACACACACACACAGGTTTAAAACAAAAAATTGAGCACAACTCAGCTTCTATTGAAACTCCTTCTTGTAGTTAAGAAATTCAAACTGAAAGTTGAATTAAATCCCATGATCACACAGTTATCTATTTTTTTCTTCCCCAAATTCCATATCAGTATCTTTTCTGCTATATAGTACATTGCAAAAATTAGTCTCGAAGCCCTACATTTTTTCTGCACTCACTTTCAATATTTTCTTATATCCCATTTTATAAAAATTGTGAGAAAAGGGGGAACTAGGAAGAAATAGTATGAGGTTCTTTCTAGTGGACCGTTCAGGTTTTGGACCTATTTTGTAAGTCTGTAAGATGTAGAAGATTAACAGAAATGCAAATTGTGTGTGCTGGTAAATTCATTTCAGCATTCCTGTGTGATCCTTTGAAATTGTTTCTGAACTAATTGTTCTGTCTTATTGGTTCATTCATTATTTAATGAATTAAATAAAAACTTTGACATAGGTCCATTTTATATTTGTATAAATCCTAATTTTATCTTTAAATATATATATTTGACACTATCAGTTTTTTATTTCTTTCTATTTGGATTTATACTCTCAGCTCTCAAATATTTCCAATGTTCACATATTAAAGCAAATACCTATTTTTAGTCTTCCTCAAATTTGACCTCTGTAGATTTTTGTAACATCACTGATCATTGTAGATAATTTTTTCTCCTTTGACTTCTACAACGCAAGTTTTTATTATTTTCTTTTCTACTTCCATGGTCACTACCTCACTTACTAAATAACATCAGCCCTATGTGATTTAGGTAAATTAGAGTAAATGTTCACCTTTTGCATTTACTAAAGTGACCACATCTATCCAGCCACATATGCACAACGTCATGTGCATGTCACTCATCAGCATTGGGGTTCCACATACACTTATCCTTTCTCCTCATCAGGACTAACATTGTACTTTTCTGCAGGGTATTGCTTTCTATGGTCTCAACTATATGTAAAAACTACCAAATGTGTTTTCTAGGTCTGGAGTTTTTTTAGGAATCCAGAATAATCTTATCATTTGTTTTTATCAATAAAATCTCTGTTATCATTTCAATTTCATACCAGATTGTCATAAATTATGAAAAGTCTAGGTTTTACTCTCTCTGTTTGTAAGTTGGACTGACAGATTCACAGTTGCTGCCAGCAGACATCAGACTCCTAGGTCAAAAACGAGGGATGTTATTACCCAGGTTTTAGCAGGCAGCATAAGCTTACTGTTCACTTGGGTCTTCCTTGTTGACCAAGTCACGTGGGAGGAGGTTGTGAACATGAGCCCAGGAGGACGCCTTGTGCACAATGAGTCTCATAACAGCTAAGGAGCACAAAGCTTAGGAAACCACCATCTCTTCTAAGGGCTGAAAGCAAAGCTTCTCTACATTTGTCCCAGAGAGGGGCATTATCTTTCTCATACAGAACAGTCAACAAATCTACTTCTGTTTAGGAGGAAAACACTATCTCTAACTTCCTAGGCTGTCGATCTTAAAAATGTAGTCTATAACAAGTGTCATCAGAGCCTCTGCTTACAAGATGTATGGACACATGAAAATCTGTATGGAATTGACTCTCAAACAGATAAATCCAAATAATGGATTTGAATAAACATTTGTCAGCTTTCTGTAACTGGTCACCCTCTTACTTCTTTAGTCTTACATCTGCCCAGAAGCATGCAGTGAATAAACTTTACACTTCATAAATAAGGAACTAAGTGTAGATAATTAAATAAATTGTTAATGACCATCACATTGATGAGAAGTTGGAAAGTAGAATTAATTTACTATAATTTCTGGTCCCAAGTGCATTTAGTTGGATCTTATGACAAACTTTCTCTCCTATTTTACCTGAAATAAGAATATATTTAAAAAACAAAGCAAAACAAAAACAAAACAACAACAACAACAAAACCAATAGCCAAGAAAACAAAGCACAGTGAGATTAGGTCACCCTATCTGCTTCTAAAATAAGAACTATTTGACTTTTACAAAAATCATACTCAGTCTTAGTCAACAGAGAAGGAAATGTGTCTGGAATGATGCATCGTTTGTTTTTTTTAACTAAATGGTGACCATTAGGGGCAAAGAAAAGTTGATAAAATGTGATGACTTTTCTCTCCAAAATAAAGAAAACAATAGTCATTGCTGAAAAATTCCAAGCCGACATTATAGTTTAGCCGACTCAATTACAGTCAAAAATTTATTAGTAGAAAAAAAATAAGGGAAACGGAAATCAAAAGTAGGTCATTTGAATTAAGTAAAGCTGTTTAGAAAAATATTTTTGTGTGAGTATATTCAGTTACATGTTGAGAACATTCTTTTGTGAAGAAGACAGGAGTCAAACAAGAAAGTTAAAGTAAGCTACACATTCTAGAAAAATATCTTAAAATACTTTAAAAAGAAGATGAAGGAAAGATCAAGAAATAGCAAAACAGAACCATGAAAGAAAATGTATATTTACAAATAACATTAAGAATAACCACAGACCATGTTTCATATTTGTAATTTTTGATAAAATTTTCTTTAGTTATGGCAACTTTTATAAAGTATTTTAAAGTTACTTAAAAGTTTAAATAATTTTTTGGTACTCAGTAAATGTCACATTTAAATTGATTTTTTAAATGTAAGAATGTAAGATTGCTTTGCTTTCTAAATCTGAAACTTCTTAAACACAGTTGCCTTTTACTATAAAGTGGGATATAAATGTATTGGTTTGGAGGATTAGTGATGTAGAAAAAAATAAGAACCTAGAGTAAGCATTCATGTGAACATCAAATATCAAACATACAGCTTAAAGGGTATTAAAATTGATCCAAATCAAAATCATGCTTATATCTTACAAAGACACTTACCATAAAATGCAGAATCTTATATGTTGAAGAAAAAAAGGTGTTTAATTTTGGTACGAAGCTTAAAAAAAAAAAAAAAGGAAGAGGCAACTTTGGCTGTACTTGTATTTTAGGATTTAAAAAAACTAAAAGGGTACAAATGTGAGTCTCTCTAGGCTAACAGATTAGTGAAGGATGAGAGAAAAAAAGAAAACAGAAAATATGAATTTCCAAAAAATTTTCATGAGGGTCAATGAAATATACCAAGTGTTGAAATATATAAAACATTTTCGTCTATTTTCCAATGACACAGGCATAAATTTAAAACGCAAAAGTTCTTTCAAACACATTTGTTTCTCTCTCCCCCACCCCATAACCCTTTATCTGATGACTTATGAACATGTGGAATATGCATTGATATAATGAGAGAAAGGAATTTAGGTTCACTATTAAATATACTCAACAATAGTGATCAGCACGTATAATGTGGCAAATACAGAAATAACTGTGCATTTGGTGGCAATTTCCTTGGAATCCTCACAATTCGGGAGAACCAATCAGGTAAATGCCTGCCGTTCTCTTACTCTCTATTTAGTCATTGCATTTATATCTCTGCCTCCTTAGAACAAAGTTGAGGGCTACGTAGATATTACAAGAAAATAAAACCTAAGAAATGACTATCATAAGAACATAAGATCTTTCTAAATATCATGAGGGTTTAACACACACACATGCTACACACACATAAGAAACTTTGATTTAAGAAGGAATTAGAGGTATTCTGATCAATTGCATATTTTGGTTAACAAACTGATATAGTTTCATTATATGCTCTGGCCAAATCTCATGTTGAGTTGTAATCCCTAATGTTAGAGGCAGGGCCCGGTGCAAGGTGTTTGGGTCATGAGGGCAGATCTCTCGTGGCTTGGTGCTGTCCTCATGGTAGTGAACGAGTTCTTAAGAAATCTGGTTGTTTTAAGTGTGTAGTACCTCCCCGCTCCACTCTCTCTCTTGCTCCCCTTCTTACTATGTGAGATGCCTGCACTCCTTTGGACTTTTGCCATGAATAAAAGCTTCCTAAGTCTTTCTAGAGGCCTAGAGATGCCAGAGCCATGCTTCCTGTGAAGTCTGCAGAGGGATAAGTCAGTTAATCTCTTTTTCTTACAAATTACCCAGTCTCAGGTCAGGTATTTATTTATAGCAATGCAAGAATGGCCTAACACAAAAATTAACTTTATTATGTCACCCAGGTTGGAGTACAGTGGAAGATTATGATTCACTACAGCCTCAACATCCTGGGGTCAAGTGATCCTCCCACCTCAGCCTCCCTAGTTGCTGGGACTACAGGTGACTACCATCGAGATTGACTTTTTTTTTTTTTTTTTTTTTTTTTTTTTTTGGTAGAGACAGGATTTTACCATGTTGCCCAGTCTGGCCTGGAATTTCTGGGCTCAAGTGATCCATCCTCCTTAGACTCCCAAAGTACTGGATTACCAGGGACACCACACCTGGCCTACCTAATTAATATATTTTAATCCTCGAGAACTCAACCATACCACGTGTGTGTGTGACAGAGAGAGAGAGAGAATCTCACTCTGTTACCCAGGCTAGACTCTGTCATCCAGGCTAGAGTGCAGTGGTGCAATCATGGCTCACTGCATCCTTGACTTTTTGAGCTCAACCAATCCTCTAGCCTCAGCCTCTGCAGCAGCTTGGGCTACAAGGGTACATGGCCATGCCTGACAAATTTATTATTATTTTTCATTTTTATCAAGTATATACAACCATGCCCAGCTATTTTATTATTGTTTTTCATTTTTATCAGAGAGGAGGTCTCACTTGGTTGTCCAGATTAATCTTGAACTCCTGACTTCAAGGGATCCTCCCACTTACATCCCTCAAAGTGCTGGGGTAACAGGCATGAACCACTGTGTCTGGCTCAGGGTAAATATTTTTCATACTAATAGCAACTCATATGATCTAAATAGCTATAAGAAAGTATCTGCAATATTTGCTGACTACAGTACATATTCAAAAGGCTTAGTGTGTTTTCTTTAACTGGCCTTTTATATGATTTATTTTTGATTCATTTTATTGTTGTTGATGTCAACCTAAATACTGTGAGAACGTGATTAATACTATTATTCCGGGAAGTTGCTTTTAATTGCATGAGAATTGACTATACAACAGGCATCTTTAAATGTCTTATAAAACTAAGAGAAAGAGTTAGATAGTATTCTCTGTGATTTTCAATTGAACACTTCAATTTAAATCTATAAACCATTTCTCACTATTGTAGTTTATTTCCAATTACATCTTTCTTTGGTCTTTAATTACTCAGAGTGTTTTTTTGGTGGGGAGTATAGTAAAATAGTAGTTATAAAGAAATGTTTTAAAGTCAGAAATTCTGCATCAATAGTTAGAATTTAAATTTTTCAGCCTTCAGTTTTGGAGACCTGTTCCTGAGGATTGAGTTTTGTGGGAAGAACTCATCCCAAGAGGCTGTTGGGTGAAAAATAGTGGAGCAAGTGTCATCCTTCACAGATAATCTTCTTATGGACAATGGGGGATTCAATAAGAATACTACAGCAATATTTTATGTCATTGTTCTAAACTTTGAGTTTTCATGGCTTATATTTTCATTACCTTCCATATAGGGCCCAAACCCTAAAATATTAGAAAACAAGGCTTGGCTCGGTGGCTCACGCTTATAATCCCAGCACTATTGAGAGGCCGAGGTGGGCGGATCACCTGAAGTCAGGAGTTCGAGACCAGCCTGACCAATGTGGAGAAACCCCATCTCTACTAAAAATACAAAATTAGCTGGGCTAGTATTTTAATTGCTTGAGAATTGACTATACAACAGGCATCTTTAAATATCTTATAAAACTGAAAGAGTTTTCTCTGTGATTTTTAATTAAACACTTTAAGTATATAAATCATTTCTCACTATTGTAGTTTATTTTCAATTACATCTTTCTTTGGTCTTTAATTACTCAGAATGGGTTTGTTTTGTTTTTTTTTTTGTTTGTTTGTTTGTTTGTTTGTTTTGGTATAGTAAAATAGTAGTTATAAAGAAATGTATGCCTGTATTCCAAGCTATTCAGGAGGCTGAGGCAGGAGAATCATTTGAACCCAGGAGGCAGAGGTTGCGGTAAGCCAAGATCATGCCATTACACTTCAGCCTGGGCAACAAGAGTGAAACTTCATCTAAAATAATAATAATAATAATAATAATAATAATAATAATAATAAATAACGGTAAATAGCAGACAATCTTATGCATTCTCATGGCTGCAAACACTAACTTTTTCTGATGAACTGAAGCCCTGAATGACCAGTTGAAGCCTCTCCTTTTAGCGACAGGTCAATTTATTTATTTAACTGACCAATGGACAGCCTCCACAGGCACAGTGACTTTCCTCAAATTTGATCCTCTCCCCAACTTTTTGTCCCAGTGAATGGCATCCCCGTTAGCTCAAAGTGTCAGCCTACACCTGAGTGTCAGCCTAAACTTTCCATTTCTGTTGCTTCAATAGCTCATCAATTACCGAGTTCTTTTTTTAAAATTGAAATCTTTATTGGGATAATTACAGTTTCACAGGCAGTTTTAAGAAATAATACAGTGGATACAGTGAGCTCCTGTGTATATCTTACTTAGTTGCTCCCAATGGTAATAATGTGTAAAATTATAATAAAACCAGGATATTGACTGATGTTGAAACACTCTGTGAATCTTATTCGTGTTCCCTCAGTTTTATTTGTTTTCTCTCTCTTCCCTGCCCCGTGTGTGTGTGTGTGTGTGTGTGTGTGTGTGTGTGTGTGTGTGTATTTAGGTCTATACAATTTTAATACATGAGTTCATGTATCCACCACCACAGTAAAGGATATCACTAAATAGTTGCATCAACACAGGTATATTCTCCTCTCTAACCTCTCACCTCTTGTGTTGACATAGCCTTTTGCATTTATTTCTGACTCTAGACTTCCAGTCTAATTTACCTTTTACAGTAGATCTATAAAGTGCATATCTGATTTTGTACCTCCTCTAGAACTACCATGTCAGCAGATTCCCTAAGTCTCTGAATCTGCATTTACACACTGGAAAAACTCTGTGCCTTACAAAAATATAACGTTTGAACAGAAAGTTATTAGTGGAGTATGTTAATGTGAACAAGAAATCAAATAGCTTTTGCTGTCTACTCTGTTAAGACATTATTTAGTGACAATTAATAGTTTTATCTATGGATTTGATGGTTGTCATAGTCAACCAACTGCAACATTTTATAATAAATATATATGCTTACTTTATTTTTATATTTAGAAATACTAAATCAAAGTGTGTACCAGAACTTGCTTCTCAAATTTGTATCACTACAATCACAACCTGGCAACCAAAGTAAAAAAGCCAAATCTGCAAAAGTAAAACCACTCCTACTGAAGATAAATCTCTTGAATATACAGTTATAATTGTCAATTTATTTTGCAGGCAGCTATAGATTGCTATTAATGATTTATGCATTGGCTATTATAGCATATCACATTACATCTGAGAGTATGCTACTTTGCTTTCCATAATTTGTCTTATGGTTTCTAAAAATTTGTTGACTCTTCTCCATTTTTCTTCTTTCAAGATGAGTGTTCTCCTGAGAGTGAAGCATGTAACTTCCTAGAAATTTATCCAAACTATTTCCAACTCAACATGCATTTGTAGTCTTTCACACTGAGAGAGATTTCTAAGTTACTGGAATCGATATGCTATCTCACTTGATTTTTTTTTCTATATTCCACTTAAATAGCATATAATATAGATGCTTGTATGTGATAATACTTACTTTTTTCTATAAACAATTCTTGGTTGCTCTTTTAAGAATTTACCTCTGGTCTCTGCTCAAATGTCAGCCTATTGATGAATTTCCTCACTATATTTAAAAGCCATATAAGCCCCAGCCCTCTGGCTGTCTCAAACCCCGTAACTTGCTTCTCATTAGCAACAACATACCATGGTTTTATTTGATATTTTTCTTTCTTTCACATAAAACCTCATCTCTGTGACGTTCACAGCCATTTCACTGGGGTGTATAATGGTGCCTGCTATCTTGATGACACCCAGCAAACATTTGCTTAATGAATGAAAGGTCTGCACCTGGCAGCATCTCTAAGGCATCACTTTTTAAACCCTAGTCAAAATTTCAAAGCATCCACTGAGGATTTTATCTTAGCTTCAAACTAATTCAATCATCTTAACTGAATGCTCCTTATTTACATCTTTTGACTGTTTCTTTTAATTTCTTTTTCTTTTGCAGTTCTTATAGAAAACAGTTACATAAGCAATTCCAAAAGAGGATGCTCATGACTTCTTTCCTATAGTTGATGCTAAAAATAAGTTTTGCTTTGAAAGTATTTACATGAAAAATATGACACTTTTCTAGAGAATTTACAAGTATGATCCTGTACAGAAATTGACCATTTTACCACCAAACCAAGTGTTATAAAATCCAAGTTGTGAAATCACACCATCTGGGTATAACTGTAGATTTATATTAATTTCATCCAGGGCACAAATGTACTCTTTTCTCCTCTTCTTGCCTAGATCTACAGCTGTTCACTGGCAAAGGAAACCAACTTATCTCTTGCCTGGCACCTGGCTCTTTCATTTCATGTCTCTATCACACCCTCCTTCAACTAGCTGAAGGTAGCTTTTTTTTTCTTTTCACTTTTTAATGTGGCATTGGAAATCAGAAGCACAACTGCAGTTAATAACTCTTGCAGCCTGATGACAAATTTGGTCATCTATCTTCAGTTAGAGAATACAATTATAGATGGTGTTTATACCTCAGCAACTTAATTAAAAGGCTGCAGGGGTAGGAAGGGTGCCACTGATAAGAACTCTCTTCTTCAGTCATCATATTGTGCCCAGCTACAGTCAGTCAGGAAAAAATATTCTATGAAAGGCCAAGGCTGCAGCTGGTTATAAGCATAAGTATTTTATTACCTTTATCTTTTATGAGATTTACATAGCTCTGATAACTCAGGTGAATTATAAAAATAAAAGTTCTTGTTCACTTTTTACCCTAGAGTTTGGAAAATAACATGCAATGTGATGTTTTGAAATATCACGGACTTTGATTCAGGGAATATACCGAAAGGAATAAAAACAATATCAAAATTTATTAGAGAAAATGAGTAGAAGTTAAAAAAAAAAAAACTTTTTAAAAACTTTTTTTCATTCCTAGTACTATTTAGCACTTAGAATTTGCAAACCAATATGGTTTTGATTTGCATTTCTCTAACGACCAGTGATGAGCTTTTTTTGTTTGTTGGCTGCATAAATGTCTTCTTTTGAGAAGTGTCTGTTCATATCCTTTGCCCACTTTTTGATGGGATTGTTTGCGAATACATGGATATGGGGAGGAGAACATCACACACTGGGACCTGTTGTGGGGTGCAGACCTAGGGGAGCAATAGCATTAGGAGAAATATCTAATGTAGATGACGGGTGATGGATGCAGCAGACCACTATGGCAGGTGTATATCTATGTGACAAAACTACATGTTCTAAATATGTCCCACAGAACTTAAAGTATAATAGGAAAAAAAAATTGCAAAGCGTTGTTTCAACTGCTTTACCAGATACGTTAACAAATTTTATTCTCAGAGCATTCCTCCATCATATTACCGATGAGTAAACAAGCACTTGTTCAAGGCCATACACCTTAAGAAAGGCAGTGCTGGCGCCTGTCAAATGGGTTCTATGGTAAATATTATAAAGATATGGGAACCTAACTTTTTCTACATGCAAAACGATTAACTTTTTATGCACTGACAACATTTCCCTAAAAATATGCCGTATTTGAAATTTTCATTCACGGCTGGTATGATTATTGTTCTCTAATGAAAAGGAAAGTAGTTTATACAGATCCAATTTCAGTATACAATAAATATGCAAAATCAAAATATTACTCAAAACTGTTATTTTATTTGTTCCCTAAAGGATAATCAAGTAATTTTTGTAAAATATTTACATTCTGATATGATTTCTAATATTTTTAGTTATAGATTTTTATTCACACGATTTTGAAGCTAAAAGCAGTATAACTATATAATTTCTCTTCTGTTGGCTTGTTTTTGTATATTTTTCTGTACCTCTGATGGCAGGAATACAATTTTTGATATTACATAATTCTGTTAACTGATAACAGCATTTCATAAAGTGGTCTCCATTATTCACTGGTCCCAGGAGACCCTCCACAATGTAATAGTATTTGGTCAAATAAATGTGGCAATTATTTTTTGTTTTATCTTCCTAAAAACTCACAAAATACCTTAACATATTAAAGACTCTGAAATGCATTGAAGAGGGGGGAAATACCTCTTTGACATTATTTAATTCTGTGATTTCCAGTGTATGTAAAGACAGATTCTATCACATAATCTTGAAGCTTTCTTAAAAACAATATTCTTCAAATAACCTTTGAGATAAATTGAAAAGTTCACTTTAGTAAATATTCCTCTCTTGCATTCCATTTTTCAAGCGCATTTTGGAACTGTCTATTTTGTTTTTCTTGCAAATAATATAGTCAAATAATTTTCTGCAGTAGAGTATTATTATTCTATAGATATACTGTGAACACCCTCATCAAACATGACATAGCTAATAGCACTAATAATTGAAATCACTTGTGTAAACATGACTTAGTTGTTTGCAACAGAAACGTTTTGCCTGAAAAGGGTAAGATTGCCAAATTATAAATAACTTTGCCTTCTGCTTTAGGCAGTTCCTGCAGATCCATTTATTAAAGATAGAATCTGGCTCACCTGTGTAAACAGTTCAGTTATCATAAGCAATTTACTTATTAAAATTCTCTATTTAAAACCTTTACTTTGCTATTTCTATCAGTCTTGGATTGTTATACTATAAACTTTCCAATTCCAATCAGTTGCCTGCCTTGAGAATCCCACTTTTAACCACTCAAGCCCTGACTCCCAAACTGTATAAATATCCATTTTGACTTCCCAGTTCTGAGGTACTGCTACTACTGTGTTGTGGTGATGTTCTTTCTAACTGCACTAAGTTTTAATTCATTTAGCTTTGCTTTATTAACAAGTTGTTGCTTAACATTTTGTGAAGTTCAATGAAATTCAAGTATAAATATTAACTACTTATAAAATAAGGGAGACATTATCAAAGATGTGCACATGTAAATCACCAAATATTTCAAAGAATTCTCAGTTTTTCATTCCACTTTAAATCCCTTTAGTCTCCCAAAAGACGTCAAATATATTTATGGCTGAGAAAATCAGTCAATCATGTTAGAAAATTTACATTTTGATGATTCAACACGTATCTGTGCTAGTACCGGAGTAAACAGCATAGATGTGGTATTTTCATGGAGTTTAGAGGTCAGTGAAATAACAGGGTTTAGAGAGGGAAGTAAACAAATGCACACACTATGACAAAATGTATCATTGTCATGATAACTAATCCAATAGGAATGGAATGGTTGAAAGATTATTTTAGATTATGAAAGTCTGGAAGAATTTCCTAAGGAATTAAGATTTAAGATGTGATTGGGGCTAGGTGTGGTGGCTCACGCCTGTAATCATAACACTTTGGGAGGCTGAGGTGGGCAGATCAGGAGGCCAAAAGATCAAGACCATCCTGGCCAACATGGTGAAACCCCATCTTTACTAAAAATACAAAAAATAGCCAGGTATGGTGGCAGGTGACTTTAGTCCCAGCTACTCAGGAGGCTGAGGCAGGAGAATCACCTAAACCCAGGAGGTGGAGGTTGTAGTGAGCTGAGATCACACCACTGCTCTCCAGCCTGGGAGACAGAGTGAGACTCCATCTCAAAAAAAAAAAAAAAAAAAAAAAAAAAGATGTGATTGGAAAAATAAGTAAGACCAAACCACATCAGGTCAGGAAGAAAGAGCATTATAGCAAATGAAGCAGCATGGGTCATGGGTCCTGAGGTTTCAAAAATAACAACAATAAAATCCCAGTAATTATTTAAGAGACTAAAAGAAACCCAATGTGTCTAGGTATGAAACAGGACAGTTGCAAAGTTTCAGGAAATGTATTAGTGTAATAAGGAATTTGGAGTTTTTTTTTTTTTTTCTAAATATAATGGTAAGATTTTAGTTATATTTAATGGAAAGCTAATGTGATCTAATTTGTTTTCAACAGCAGTCTAATTATTTGGTGAAAAATGAATTTTAGAAGATCTAGAATGCATGCAGGGAGGTTTGGGAAGAGACTAAAGTTATCCAGGGGAGATGTCACAGAGGCTTTTTGATTGGAAAGGTGGCCATAAAATAAAGCTAGCAAAGTGGCACTGACTTACAATTGATTTTGTTGTCAAAACCAAGAGGATATGGTAACAGATTGGACATACGTAAGAAGTCTAAGTAAGAAGGAATGGAAAAGTGTGATTCCAAATGTCTTAAAGAACAACTGAGTAGATGGATGTATAGAAATGTATTTCTCATCAAACAGCTGGTATGGTAGTATATCAGACACTGGAATTTGCAGCCCCTGATAGCCTCTCTTCGTTAAGATAGAACTATATTTTACACCTATTTGCTGGTCACTCGCAAGTATTATAGTTGTGTTCCAGTCTTGATAATTTACAACTAAGATGGAAATGATAAGAATTTCCAGGGTCATCAATTTTATCTGTGTTCCTAACTCCAAAGTTCAAATTGCAATAGATGAAAAGAAGGATTTGGCTGATAAACCAGGTAAACTCTAATAAAGTTATATAGTTTATCTCTGTAAAACAAAATAGAGTTAATGTAGTGGTTATTAGAACTTACCTATAAAAGTTAATTAAGACTGATTAGAGAATTAGATGCTCTAGTATAGAATTCAGCAACTCTAATACTCTTACTCAAAATGTATCCTTTTTTACTTGGGTGGGAAAATGAATGTGCACAGCAGTATCAAACAAGTTTGTTTCTAGGGAATAGCATTAAGATAGCCTATTCCCTGAACGTGACTTGATACTATTTATATGGATAAATCTAATAACAATTAGAAAGTGTTCATAAAAACTCAAAACATTTTATATAGAATTTTAACAAAAATGAAGGAAAAAGTTGTAACCAAGAAAATGCTGAGTAATCGGACATGACATGACATTAATTTACTAATTAGTTTTCAAAACCTCCATTAACCTTTCTGTGTTCCAGTTAACTTGTGAGTTGTAGACTTACGTCCTCAAATTACAAGAAATGATACAATAGAATTATACCCTGTGCCTTGCCTAGCACTTGAAAAGCACTGAAATCATTGCAAATTAAATGACAAGTAACTCAGTCAATATTTCATTTACTGCTTCACAGCTGTTGAAAGAGTTACTCTTGTGAAATGATAGGCAGGAAACAGGAGTCAAACACACCATTTCCTGAACATTTAAAAAATAATCTGGTTTGGACAAAAACAGTTCTTCACTAACAGAATACATATGCCACCTAGAAAGTGTGTTGTTTCCAATGGGCTCTTTCATGTTGTTAACATATAGTGAGAAATACATAATACACATGGAAAACGAAAAGCATATATAGGTACCCTCCATTATATTCAGCTTCTTCTCTTTATTTATTAAAAGCTCTTGGGATCATTCTCATTCTCTTTCTTTTAGAAGGTAGAAAAATTCTCCAGAATATAACATTTTAGTATAGCTATTGGAATGCAGAGGAGTCAACAGTAGTAGCAGACTTCTGAAGTATGACTTGTCTGTGCCCAGGGAGCAAGCATCATTTAGTACAGCAAAGTAAATATTTGCCTCTCTTATTCTGAGTGATGGCTAAAGAGAATAATTCAGAAAATTGATTATAGATAAATTGAGCAGAAGATGTAAGGCTTAGCATGAATTCCCAAGCCCTTTGAAACTAGAGAAAAATTTTAAATTCAAAATTGTATAAGATACAAAATAAAATATTAAAATTAAAGATTGATGACTATAGGAAATAAAAATCAAATAAGCGAAAGATAAAAATCATTTTAAAAACTATTTTTGAATAACTAAATAAAAACTCGTTTTTGTAATGTAGTAAGTATTATATTTTAGGATCATTTTCCCAAATAACTTCTACTGTAGGTATTTTTGTCAATACTTCATGTTTATTATCTGTTAAAATGAGGTAGTTATATTCACCCATCCATTCATTCAATAAATATATATGGATTTTTTACAACATTGCCAGAAACATTGCTGCACATAGAAAATACAGCAGTGACCAAAACAGGTATTGGGTGCTGCCCTGAAAGGGTTCATGCTCTGGTGGACTTTCCCACTTAACCCACATATTTGAAGCATTAAAAATATTTATGTCAATGTTGGTATTTTCCAGTATAGAAATTGTTTAAGGTCTGGATTACAAATGACATGAGAAATTCTTAAGTATTAAAAATATTCTGGTAATGGATTCAGTTTTCCCATTTTAAAGAGTCAAGTTAAAAATTCAGAGTTTTTTAGAAAAATGCTTTATAATATGAGTGGCAATATTTATACACTGTTAAATTTCATCATTGAATTTGTAAGCATATTTGAAAACATAAATATTCTATTTTTTTGAAACAATCTACTTTGTGTAAAACAATTCCATTAAAAGGATGGTGCTAGGCTGACACTCCATATCTAGATACTGAAGACAGACTATAAAAGTTCCAAATATATTAAGTGATGGGTTCTGAAGAGTTAATTTTATTCATATTTTGAATAATTTTATAACATTTTTATAATTAGAAAAGACCTTCAGTAATGTCTAACTCACCCACTTCACCCATTATTCTATAATTTCTCTACAATATACTTTTATTTTTGTCTCAGTGCTGTGTCTAGATTTCCAGGCTCCTGACATCCAGTCCAGTACTTCTTCCAATGTGTTATTCTGCTTTTTCTGAATTAATTAGGCTGTAAGTTAGGCAGCTTCAAGAAAAGTTATGAAAGAATATGTCTCAAGCAAAATAGCAGTTTGTATTTGCATCATCTATAAGCCTGAACTGTCTAGGACTGGAAATGTACTGCCACGATTATTAGGAGCTTGATTTATTTTTCTCCACTGCCACCCACATACATGGTTTCTACCTTATAATCCAAGGCAGTAATTCAGCTCAAGCCTCCTATCCACCTTCCAGGCAACATGAAGTGGGTTGGAAAGATGGTGAGTGCATGTTTCCTCCTGTCAATCACAGAACTCAGAAAGGGGACAGAGCACCAAGTTACTATTACCCCCAGCTCCAGCCAAAATTTATTTTACAAAAAGAAAGAAAGAAGTGATGTTCAGAACAGCTGGCTAGTCTTTGCTACATCTGAGCAGTCTCTTAAATTCTATTCCTGGCTTTACCTCTTACAGGCTGTGTACATTTACTGTCTCTGAACTTCAGTTGCCTTGTTCCTAAAATATAAAAGAATAATCATCCACTTCTTAGGTTGATTTATGTGGATTCAATGAGATATGACATGTAAAATGCTTACAAGAGTGCCTGACACAGTAAATACATAATTATCAGTTACTATTTACTGTTAGCCATATTCTAATAATAGAATCAAACTTGCCTTCAGCTCCTCCCCCAAGCTCCCTGCTTCAGAGGTTTATTTGGGAAAGTGCTTTCAGAAGAAGGGACATGAAGGGCACAGGAAAGACAAAGAGAAACGGAAGCAAAATGAACATGTGGCCTCCAGCTGGAGACTAGCTTCTCCCTGATTCCACCAGAAGCTCTGAAATCTAAGTTGTATCACAAAAATAATCCTGCTTTGACATAAAGAAACCAGTCTTTTGTATCTAACGTTATAATAAAACAAGGTAGTAGCTGACACTTCTCCCCTCCTGAGGGTGAAGGAGAGCTCTATGCCTCCTGGTGGCGTTTGGTCAAGGAGTAACTGAAGAAGGGGGAGCTGTGTTTTTAGCAGCCAACCTGAGTGGTGAGTGCACAGATCCATACTGCAACTGGTTGAAACATGGCCACACAACCACTGCTTTAGAAAGCAGCTTCATAATATAATTGCTATTTTTGGCAATAAGGAAATGCATTAACCAAGATCCATTATTTGACCACTTAATAAAGGAAGAAAAGGAATGTCTCAAAGTTTTCAGTCATTTAGGGAAAAAAAATTAAATTTCAGTGACTATGATGATAATATTTCAGAGTGGTAATCAGTGCTTTTGTTGCTTTCTACTCAACACACTTTATTTATATATCTGACAGTTTTACCGTCCCTTAAATAGGATTCTAATCTTTTCTCACATTGTTTCACATGTGAATACTTAATTATTCACAATTCCAACATGAAAGTTGTCCTAATTCATTGGAGCCAATGATAAAACATTACACAAGGAATAACCATTACATTTTCTATCATTCAGACAGTACATTTTTCCCTCCTGGAAATGCATAATCATTTTTTACCATTATGGGTCACAATGAATGAAGCAAAAGTATATGTAAGAGACACAATTAGCAACAATCTGCAAATGAGCTTTTATATCACACACCATTTGTTTCAGTAATACACTTGAGCGTTCTGTGCAGAAACATATTTTTCATCTTCTGGAATTTGAAGGCTAAGGTGTGAAATGGGCTACTCTATTCACTTAGTAACATAACTGAGTATGAACTTAAAGCTAAAGAATTTTCTGAATCAAGAGTTTGAGTCACTAAGCTTATTTTCTAGAACTTCAAACATACAAGTGCATAAGCTCCACAAGGACAGGGATTTTCCTCTGTGTTGTTCTCTGCTGTATCTTATGCACTAAAACAGCACCCAGCACATAGCAAATGACCAGTAAGTGTTTTTTCACTGAATTCAAATATGTTTATTGATGGATTTTGACATTGCTGTTTGTTTGAACAACTTCTTAGTCTTTCCTTGTTAATGGTCTTTTCTTTTTCATTGTTTTTATTTCCCCATGCCCTTAAGATCCTGGGAAGCCATGCATCATAAAACAGTTATTCGATAACTAAGTTAAATTTTTAGAAAGCCCAGTAGACTAGGCAATACCTGTGAATAGGGAATAGAAATATGCTTTTTTCTAGAAAACCGCACTACCAAGAGGTGACTATTTTAATGAAATGTAAATTAGATGCTACTGATAGTTTTCTATCTTAACAAATTTCATAAACCAAAGCTGTTTGGATGAGGAGAGATTTATCTTTCTATGAAAATATCCTCCCAAATCTACAACTTCCAAAGGAGTATATTTTCATTGCACAATGGAAGATAATTACTACATGTTAAAATATGTTTTCTTGCTTTATGTAGAGGAAATACCTTTCTTATTTACTAAGTTCTTACATTATAGAGTTGGAAATGACCTTAGAATTATGTAGTCTCTGAGCATAGTCCAAAATCCTCAGTGTTCATGATTGTACAATTTTTGATTATTCCACAACTGAAATTCTACCAATTGGATAATAAGAATCTCTTGTATATGTATATGTATCTATTGCTGATTTAGATGAAGAGTATGGATAAAAGAGCAAGACATTACCCCCTCCACAAAAAATTTACTGTTTTCCAATGCAATGCTTTTTCTACTAAACCAAAACCAATTAGCATCTTTCTTCTATTTTTCATTTCACTGCCATCATAGCACTTAAATTATTCTAGATGTCTCCAAAATATCCTTAAGTGTTTCTTTCTACTTCAATGAATCTTGAATATCACCACACCCTTCAAATAATTTACTCAATATAATAGTTTTACCATAAAATCCCCACAAACTATTTTCGAAGGCTTGCCTGGACATCCACTTACCCTAGCACTACATTTGAAACTATAGCTCTAGATTAACCATCAAGCCTTGTGCATACTACTCAGCTCCAGAAACACAGAGCTCCAATTCTAGAATGGCCCATGCTCTGCCTGATCACACTGTGATCATATCCACCTCCTCTCCTTGCCTACTGCTTTTTCATCGTGCACCATGTCTTCCTCTTGCCCATTTCATTCCCATCTTGCCTTCAAAGTCCCATTTATACTTCTCATCAACAAGATGCCTTCTCTGACAATCTGCACCCAGACTGTGATCTCTGTGTTTTCATAATTTGCAGCATTTACTATCTGGACCAATCATTTGGCACTTGGCACAGGAGCCAGTTAAGCTCCAATCCGAGGCCAAGGTCACTGTAGATAAGCACTTTACAAAAAACATTTGTTATTATGAGGACTTAGGTAAGTGTCAATGTTTGTTTTCTTATAAAAATTAAAAAATTTAATTTGTATTCTCTATCAAGTTGAGATCATTATGACTCTTCCCAAGAAGTACCTGTGAATCAGTTCATGCATTTTTATTAGTACTCAAATTAAGTCATTGAATATGTACTATAAAACACAGATATGACCAAGGTCAAGAGAATTATGATATGACTTCAACACCTATCTCTACAAAACAGAGCCAGTTCTGTCCAGTTGCTTGATTTGGGCATATACCCAAATAAATCCATCAAGACAACTTCTCTTAAAAAATTGTGCATGTGTCTGTGTACATACTTGTATGTATATATATATTATATACATATTACATATATGAACATATGTACACATATTTATATATATTCTATACCAGGCATCCCCAAACTACTGCCCACAGGCCACATGCGGCCCCCTGAGGCCATTTATCTGGCCCCCTGCCGCACTTCAGGAAGGGGTACCTCTTTCATTGGTGGTCAGTGAGAGGAGCACAGTATGTGGCAGCCCTCCAACGATCTGAGGGACAGTGAACTGGCCCCCTGTGTAAAAAGTTTAGGAACCCCTGTTCTATACTATGTAAACATGTATATTATATAAAGTCATGCCAGATAATTTTGAATTTTTCTGTTAAGTAGGATTATTTAGTAGTATCCATTGGAATCAGGACATTGTGGCTGACATTTTGATACTGCAGTATTTATTGTTGCTCTCCCTAAAAAAAAAATCAAATCTATTTATTTCTCTCTATGTGTATAACTACCATCCTAAAGTCATCATTCCTAGATTAGAACAGTGTTTTTCACAATTTAGTGAGTATTGAAGTCAGCCAGCAGTCTTGTTAAAACATAGAATAATGTAAATTTGAGGAAGGAGTCGGTGCTGAAAATTTGAGTTTCTAGCAAGTTTTCAGTTGATACCAATGCTGCTGGTCCTTTGGATCATACTTTTAGAGGCCATAGAATAGACAACTAAAAAAGACTTCTCATTCGTCTCTCTGCTTTTATTTTTTTCACTCTTTTACATTGTACTCTCTAAAAGCAGAAAATGAGGGCTAGTCAGCAATGTGGTTAGGCTTTGTGTCCTCACCCAAATCTCATCTTGAATTGCAATCCCCATAATCCTCTCATGTCTAGGGAGATACCTGATGGAAGGTCATTAGATCATTCAGGTGGTTTTCCCCCACGTTGTGCTCAGGAGAGCGAGCGAATCCTCTGAGAGCTGATGGCTTTTATAAGGGGCTCTTCTCATTTCACTCACTCTTCTCTCTCCTGCCACCATGTGGAGAAGTTCCTGCTTCCCCTTCACATTCTGCCATGAATGTTAAGTTTTCTGAGATCTCTCCCAGCCATGTAAACTATGAGTCAGTTAAAGTTCTTTCCTTTATAAGTCACCCACTTTTGGGTATTTATTTGTAGCAGTGTGAAAACAGACTAATACAGTCAGATTTAAATGTTTTCAACTTTTGTTTGCCTTTAAATTTCAGTGAGAATAAACTCCAAAGTCCTTTAAATGTTAAAAGGTCCTATTTAATGTCTTTCAGACCATTTTATCATAATATCCATAATGTGACAATGTGTGTGGCATTTTAGAGTAAAAGAAAGAGACTTATTTCTATCAAAGGAAACCAAACCACAAGTCTCCAGATAGCCCAGGTCCCCAGCAGCTACACAAAGACTGATAAGATGTCTCTCTAGGTATGCCTTTAATCTCAGCCACAAGATTTGAGGTGAAATCACTGTCTTAGAACACTAACGTATTATAGTATTCAGTTGGAAATACCATTGGCCCTGCTTACCACTCTAATCTCATACTCTTCCAAAATTTTTTCATACTCATGTCCTCTAACCACATTTTTTTTTTCTATTTCTTTGTTTCTTGGTGATACCAAGCTTAGTCACACATTAGTAATCTCGTATCTTTCACTCATTAGTGTATTCTCCTAGCACCAAGCTGGCATGAAAGATGCCGAGTAGTTATTATTTATTTATTAACTAGCCAGTGCATTGAGTGTTTTTTCTTAAGTCATTCCTAGATGAAATTGTCAGGAAGCGTCAATGGCACAAAGGATGATGTTTATTTTTCTATTTGCCATGGCAAACATTCTGCTGCACTCAACATTTATTTTAAATTACTGAGATGTATTTTCAAAGCGAGGGGTGCTAAGATACAGCTTGCTTGGAAATGGTTTTGTAAAGATTTAGTTTTTATTTAATGATTTAAAATTCAAAGTGTAGACAAAGTATATAAAGAAAAAAAACCATTAATGATTATAGGTTGGCTTATTGATAGGTTCCAGTGATTCAGTCATAGGTAATATAGACCTTCTTTCACAATTTTTGGTATTAAAGTGACATTAACTCTAAAATTTAGGTATCTTTTAGTCTTATATTGTTTAAATGTGGAAAATTTTATTTATTTGCTGCAAGGAGGCACAATAGCTTCTGCAATGAAAGAAATTAAATTTTACTCATTTATTCAGTAAAATATTTAAAATGTCATATATTGTTTTGTTTTCTATTAATTTTATATACATCTTAAAAGACAATAGTATATTCATTTCAAATGACTGAAGTTCTATTCTATTAACCAATCCATGTAACAAGAAATAAGCTTTAGTAATTTCACTCTTATAAAATGTTAGATATAGAGAAAAAATGCAACATTATATACACTAGGGTTATATTTTCCTATGAGATCATACATTATCTAGGAATTTTATATTTCTATTAAATTCTGAACTATATTCAAATAGTTAATATCATGTCTAACTCAGAAAACAATCATGTATTTTTTTTTCTTTAAAGGAATTGTAACTTTTCTTTTTTCACAATTTTCAGAAGGAAATAAATGATCCCAATATCTCACTCCAATATGCACAAATAAGAACTGCAGTATCCTGTAGTGTTGTTATTTCTAAGATTTATAGAATTGGAAATGCAGAAGCAGCACTAATAATATACTTAGCAGAAAGTAAGATGAAAAGTACTTAACCACTATTCAAACTTCTACAATTGCTTTTGCAAGAACTTCTCAGATTCTCCTCTTTGGTGCAGCCATTTCTCTTGCTAAAATATGGTCTTTATACATAACAATGTAGAAATTGACTCACAAGATTTACTTCAGTCTGCATTTTAGAGAGAGATTTTTACAGAAAATGAAGGGAATGTTACACTATTTAAAGCCCCCAAGCCAGAATAAACATTGATATAATTACATGTTTCTTAAGTAAATATTTAAGACAAAAGTGTATAAGGATTAAAATCATGCTTTCTAATTATTATTAGAAATAATGTATTATTAGAAAAAATAATCCTAATAATCATTTCTAATTATTATTAGAAAATATATTAGGAAAAATAATTCAAATAATTATTTCTAATTATTAGAAAGCATGGTTTTAGTTATTTACATTTTAAAACTATATCTATACTAAATATAAATAGATATTATATAATAGAAAATTAAATATAGGCAAAGAAATAAAATTAAATAATTTACTTAAGTTTATTATTAATAGCAAACTCCATTTAATTAGAACAAAAAAAAAATAACTGGGGACCTGAATTATCTGAGTTGGTGATTACCAATCAAATAAAGCAGAAAATTAACTGTATGAGGTTCATTTCCCTAAAGCTAATTGAAATATGAAATTTCCAATCCATTCATCTTCTGATAACTTAAATGTGTTTCCTTCCCTACTTTCTTCATCCTAACTTCTCTTTTTCCAGTGTTTAAAGTTCTCCGCCTCAAGTCTATGAAAAACTCAGTCTCTTCAGCTTTTATTAATCTTACTCTGCCAAAGTTCTCAAATTCCAAAATGCTCCCCTTTTTAACACCTACAGTGCAATTAATTGCCCTAAAATTACCAACACCAACAATCCACTAATGAGTTATATAAAATAGCTTTGTGAATTTTTTCTCTAAGCAAATGTGACAAGCTATAAACATGTACAAAGTTACAAGTTCACGTAATCCAAATTTAGAAAGATACCCTGAGGGTGCTTTAAATTTTCATGTCTCTTTAAGTTGACTTTTTAAAAATCGTTTCTTCAATATTAGTTCAGAATGAACTACTTTGGACTACCAAGATCTGTATTAGTTTTCTAGGGCTGCTACAACAAATGACCATAAACCCAGTAGCTTAAAACAACAGAAATGTATTCTTTACAGTCGTAGACAGGTCAGTAGGCTCTTAATCCCTCCGAAGGCTTTCAGGAAGATGGAGTCCTTGCCTTTTCTAGCTTCTCCTGGTTGCTTGCAATCCTGGGCATGTCCTGGCTGTGGAAGTTCACACCAATCTCTGTCTCTACTATCATATGGCCTTCTTCCATTTTGTGTGTGTGTGTGTATGTTTGCATGTGTTGTGTGTGTGTGTGTGTGTGTGTGTGTGTGTGTGTGTGTGTGTGTTAGGGGGGGTTGTCTGTGGTCCAAATCTCCCCCTTCTTTCTCTTACGAAGACATAAGCCAGCATGACTCCATCTTAACTTTACTACATATGTAAATACCTCATTTCCAAGTAAGTCACATTCACACATACTGGGAGGGAGGACTCAATCGTAACTTTTTAGACTACAGTCCACTCACTAGAACTTACCCACCCTTTGGCCCCCTAATTCATGTCCTTCCAAGTGTGAAATGCTTTCATGACATCTTAACATCCTCAGGAGTTATAAAAAAAACTCCAGCAACAGCTCAAAGTCCAAAATTTTATCTTCTAAACCATTTAACCAGCTACAAGAGAGACTGGGTACAATCTGCCGTGGAGCCAAATAACTCTTCATCTGTGGATTTAAACTAGAAAATGAGTTTTCTGCTTCCAAAATAAAATAATGCACAGGCATAGGATAAATATTCCCATTTCAAAAAGATAAGTGGAAAGAAAAAAGGGGTCACTTGTGCCAAGGAAGTTCAAAACTTAGGACAGATTTTACTGGTAGTAGAGGCAAACATACATAATTTGAAATGGACTGACCAAAGACATTAGGTATATTTTTTTTTGTTTAAAAACAGTATATGACAAGCATATGCAAATATGTCCATCACTAAATAAATAAATACAAATCAAAACCACAATACCATCTCAAACCAGTCAGAATGGCTATTAAAAAGTCAAGAAATAACAGATGCTGGCAAGGTTGTGGAGAAAAGGTAACATTTTCACACTGCTAGTGAAAACCTACTAGGTTGCTGCAAAAGTAATTGTAGTTTTTGCCATTAATTTTAGTGGCAAAAATCGCAATTACTTTTGCACCACTCCAATAAATTAGTTCAGCTATTGTGGAACTAATTTATTGGAATTTATTCCTCAAGGAACTTAAAACAGAATTACCACTCAACCCAATAATTCCATTGTTGAATACATACCCAAAGAATATAAATCATGTTACCATAAAGACACATATGCATGCATATGTTCATTGCAGCACTATTCATGATAGCAAATAACACTTAATGCCCATCAATGCCAGACTGGATTTAAGAATGTAGTACATATGCACCTAGAATACTATGCAGCCATAAAAGGAATGAAATCATGTCTTTTGTAGCAACATAGATGGAGCTGGTGGTCATTATCCTAAGAAACTAACACAGGAACAGAAAACCGAATACTGCATGTTCTCACTTACAAGTGGAAGCTAAGAGTACATATCACCACAAAAAGAAGAACAACAGATATTGGAGCCTACTTGAGGCTGGAGCCTGGTAAGACACTGAGGATCGAAAACCTACCTACTGGGCACTATGCTTATTACCTGAATGACAAAATAATCTGTACACCAAATCCCTACATCACACAATTCACCTATGTAACAAAACTGCACCTGTAACCCTGAACCTAAAACAAACAAACAAAAAACTTAAAAAAAAAAGTAAATAGAAAGAGTGTATGTTTAGGAATTGTTTGAATCTAAACCTTTTGGTAATGTACAAAAAAGACATCAAATTGAAATAGATTGAAGGATAAGTCCAGGCATGAGGAAATGATGTCCATGAATTTAACAACTTAGTAATTGTTTAGCTTTGAATGGGTAGAGAGCGGTAAGACAGCTGGAGGAAATGTAGAGCTGACGTGTAGATTGTATTTGCTGGATTTTCAAATGGGAGAGACTGAAGCATGTACACAGGCTGACAGGAAGGGTCCAATAGATCTTATATACCAGATAACCTGAGGGAAAAGCCGTATCTACTACACTGTCAGCAGTTAGAGTAATACCTGGCAGGCTATGCATGGTGGCTCACACCTATAATCCCAGCATTTTGAGAGACCAACGCAGGCAGATCACTGGAGGTCAGGAATTCGAGACCACCAGGCCAACATGGTGAAACCCTGTCTCCGCTAAAAATGAAAACATTAGGTGGGTGTGGTGGCAGGTGCCTGTAATCCCAGCTGCTTGTGAGGCTGAGGCAGAAGAATTGCTTGAACCTGGGAGGTGGAGTTCGCAGTGAGCTAAGATCAGGTTGCACTCCAGCCTGAATGAGAAGAGTGAGACTCTGCCTCAAAAAAATATATAAATAAAATAATAGTAATAATAATAATAATAATAATAATAATACCTGGCAGTAAATTTTGAATTGATGTAGGAAAAAATAAGAAAGAATGAATGAATTCAATAGAAAGAGTAGAAAGAGTAAGGTTGCATACTCTGGAGACTAGTAATCCATGACTCAACATTTTCAAGGTTTAGAAAGAGTGGAGGACAGTTCCTTAGAAAGAATGACAGTGCTACAAGTAGGTTAGCCAATTTGGTAGCTGGTGGTTGCAGTATTGCTCTCTATTTTCTCTGTGAGATAAAAGGCTGGGCTATATACTGAGAGTGGTGGTGGAGTGGGAGGGAGTGAAAGGTTTGAAATAGTTATAAAAGAGTTTAAAAAGATCAGTCGGGAGAGGAAATTTATAGGATTTGCAGGAAGTATTAGAAAAATGCCTGGCTGTGATCTATGTTCATGAAATATATAAGAAGGGCTAAGAAGGGCTAAATAGCACTGATATATAGTTAATAGTATCGATGGTTAAGATGAAATTACTGTTTAAATGATTTGTGATCTTTAAATAAGAAACAATTCAGAGACAATCACTGTTTGATATGTGACCACAGTTTTTATTCGCAATCCATGTACTGTTGCAGCTGTGCATCAAATTTGCCCTGATGCCAATAATCATATTTAAATATATTCTCATTTCCAGGATGAAAATGTCAAACAAATATCTTACTCTTACAGAAATGATTACAGGTTCAAATATATTGTTGCTGTTGCAGCAAGAACAAATTAGTTGATCTGTACTCAACATGTCTCTGTGGAGTTAAATTTCTAGAATCGGAACCAATAGACCAAGATACATCCAAATTATCCTCAGTTCTAGCCTTGTCCTCTCTTCTCAAGTCTACTATACCTGACGAAGCCATATATACTGAGATGCATAAAAACCTAATAGCTATTGAGAATTCTTTAGTATTTTGCCGATTTTAAAATCTAGGCCCTACATGTTATTTTTCTGCTTTTCTCAGTGATGCTTCTGAGTGCTCTTTCTGTAACTGATCACTCTTGCTAAAAGTTCAGATCACAACCTGACTGACTGACTCTTGGCACCATCAGGATTAATGTGTGATGAAACATTTATGATGCTAGCAGTCTATTTTGAGCAAGTTAGCCTTGAAACTATAAAATTATTTTATTATTGAAGACACAATTTTTAAAAACTTCTGTAGAGAATAACAAAATTAAAATCATCAAGTATTTTTATTAAGTCAATAAATTTTAGTTTTGTTTAAAGAATCTACTGGGTTTTATTCAGAATTAGTCTGTTTTTCTACTTGTTGCTATCTGAATACCACACATATTATAGTACAAATTTGTTTATACACCATGTCTTAACATTTCATTGGACACTAAATCTCTATACAGAAGATTGCTTCATCCCTGTTTCTTAGATCTGAAATCAGATTACTTGAATATTCTTTCATGTAGTAAGTACACAAATGTTTATTAAATAATAAAGACACTAACTGCTATAGGCCAGCCACTGTGTTAGGGGTAAAGGATGTACAGATAAATGAACGCCTTCTCAAATCCCAATCTCACAATACGCACAGACAGGAGATAGTAAATGGAACTATAGATTAATGGGAAATTTCTGAAGAGGGGTCAAGAAAGTCATCAGAGAAAAAAAAAAAAAAAGAAAACTAAACTGGCTTTTGTAGAACAAAAGAACAGTATACCTATTAGGCAGGGGTAGCTCGCATTACAGATGAAGGACTAGAGAGGAAGAGAATGAGCCTCAGAGGGAGTTGACATAAAACTGCAGAACAGTGAGTGCTAAGAGAAAGATGAATGGAAGTGTATTCATGCTACATAGAGTAGCAGAAAGTAAATGGAGGTAGCAATGAATGAAAGAGAAATATCAGGAAAAAATAATTATAATTGCTCCTCATGCATTATACTGAGAAACTTGGACTGCATCAATCCGTGAGATTCTCAGCAGAAGGGCATGGGTGTGCATCAATGTTCTCGGGTTGTTCTAACAAATATCTCTGACTGGGTAGCCTCAGACAACGGGAACTTATCATCATTGTTCTGAAAGCTGCAAGTCTGAAAGTAGGGAGTTGACAGTGTTGATTCCTTTCGAAGGCTCTAAGGGACATCTGCTTAGCTTCTGCTGGTTTCTCTCAGCTTTTGCTGGTTTGCTGGCAATCTTTGATGTTCTTTGGCCCCTAGATGCATTACCCTGATCTCTGCCTTTATGTCCTCAAAGTGTTCTACTGATATACAAGTCTGCCCAAATTTATTTGTTAAGAGGGCACCAGTCCAGAATTGGGGGCTCACCCTAATGACCTCATTTTTACTTCATTCTATCTGCAAAAATCTGTTTCCAAATAAGGTCACATTCATAGGTATTACAGGTTGACTTTAACATATCTTTCTGGGAATTAAAATTCAAACCAAAACTGCGAGAAGAAAAAGGAAGGAGAGGGTTGGGGTAAAGTAGTATCTTTATATTCAGTGACCGATTGAATACCAAATGGCAGTAAGTAATTCCAAATGAAAAGCAAAACAACAGAGAAAAGAACATGAGGAGAAAATGAGAGGAGAGGACCAGGGAAGGAGTATTCACAGTATACAGAGGAACACAAAAGAGGAGAATGGGGCAGAGAGACATGAAGCACCCTAAACCGGGAGAAGACAATTGGATAGTACTCATAAAACAAAGCAGAGAGGGCAAGTGAGACAGAACTGAAGCAGTTGTCAATTTGACAATCAACGGAGAATCCCCAGCCTTTGGAAAGCCACTGTAGTGGTAACCTGGAAAGGAGGTACTGTGTAGAGGAAAGGCATTTATTTTTTTTATATGAGAAATACAAGAAAATATATCTTTATAAGAAGAGAGAGCCTTTGAAGCTATGGGCTAATGGAGTCAGGAATAGGAGAAATGGCATGCACTGGACTCCATGAAGAAAGGGGTACTTATTTTCAGTGAAGGGGGTGATGTAAGGATGTGTGAATATCAAGATAGATGCAGTGATATCAAGTCATTAGGGAAAGAATGAGAGATTGGAGTTGACACCTGATGTCATCACTTTTTGCTTTAATAAAAGCGTTGATTGTCCCCTAAAGAAAGGTGTGGCAATGGGTCAGCATCTCCTTTCCAGGCAACCATCCATGACAAGGTTAGTTAAGGCTGGAGCCCCCTGAGATGCCAGCGCAGACATCTAGTATTTCTATCTCAGCAGAGGGTGCTGAGATAGAAACAGCACCAGTGCTGTTGGGGCATTCTTCTTGGTCTCAGAGAATCCATTATATTTATTTTCATGAGATAAGTTATTATGGAAATGCCTTGGTTGATGTTTCTAGTTGATACTCCTCTGCAAATATAATTTTATTAAATAGATCTTCTATTTAGTAAATAGATTATTCTACTTCTTTATTAAATGTTTATCAAAATATTTTCTACTTCTTTCATAATGTGAAAGAAGCTAGAATAAATAGAACAAAACAAAAAGTAAAACCTGCTATTCCTGATGTGAATATAGAGAAAGTGAACAGCTTTATATGAGATACATCTTTATATGCATATCATGGTAAACATGTGATTCCTATTAATACTTTATATAACTCTTCCATTTGCTTCACTTTAAGAATAATTGAGTAGGCTGAAGAAATTTATATAAATGTGTTTTGGTATTTATATAATCCAGAAAAGAATGATGTAAAATGATATTCATCTATTGCTTGTTTTTTTGAAAGGATGATACAATTGATAGAAAATAAGCTAAATTAGTCATTGTTATTTTCCTATGAATTAAATTAAACTGGTTTAGTTTGATTGACTAGAGGCTTTAGATTTACTAAGATTAAAATAATTACCTACAATAAAATATTACAAATAATGTAAAAGAAATAAAAATTCTGGTTTGCAGCACTGAGATAAAGATACAAGAATAAGAATTTGATCTTATATATATATGAAATCATTCATTTTCTACTAATTCAACATTGAATGTATTTAATTTATACTTCAAATGTGTTGGGTTTTCCTTCCAAAAACTTGTGGAAACTGATGTACTAGAGAAATTGAGAAGGAGAGAGATTTAATTTAGGATATCTTACTTCTTTACTTTTGCTTTTGGAGAAAGAGAGGGGATCTCGGTCTTTTGCCCAGGCTAGAGTGCAGTGGCGCCATCACGGCTCACTGCAACCTTGAACTCTTGAGATTCAAACAATCCTCCCTTCTCAGCTACACAAGTAGCTGTGATGACGGTGTCCCACCATGCCCTGCTAATTTTTTTAAGGATATTTAAAAATAAGCAAATATCTTCCAGTTTCATATAAATGAAATCAACATTTGCTTATCCACTTACTGCGATTTATTTTGTTGAGAAGTAAAATCTGTGAGTTCTTATGAGAGTTTCACGGCAGTCAGTAAACTGGTTTAGTTTGATTAGACAGATACTTTAGATTATGCTGATATAATTTATGTAAAATAAATTATTACAAATAATGAAAAGGGCAAATAAGAGTTCTAATTTGCAACACTAAGATAAGAATACAATGTAAGTATTTGCTCTTTCATGACTATGAACTCATTCTTTTTTTAATGATTCAACATTAAATGTATTTAATATATACTTTTCTTCAAATACTATGGGTTTTCTTTCCAAAAAACTGTCTGTAACTTTCTATTTAAAAATCGTGTCAGATCTTTTGGAATAACTAATATAAAAATGCTTAGGATTTAATGATGTATGCTGAGAAATGCACCAAGTTTCTGGCTGAACCTGAAGGAATACATGGCACTGTCACTGAGTAGCCTATTTAGAGAACCATTCTTAGTTTCATAACCCCTACACAATTGCTGCTGTCATAATGCATTTGCTGTCTTATATGTGCTCCTGCAATTGCATATGAAGTAAACCTTGATAAACTGAATTATTATAAAGGAAACAAAATATTATTAAGAATCCTCTGGTAGACTGCCAAAGTCTCTCACAAAATAATCACCTGATAGTTTACATTTTTTAAACATCTAAACTTTTTTTAAATTTCAAATTATGATATACTATAGAATTTTAGCATAACCATGCAGTGTTGACATTATGTAAGATTCTTAGTCAATACTTTAAAGGAAAACAACAAATATAACCCTTACATGTTTTTGTATAGAGTATATTAGGCACATTATCAAAAGGTTAGATCATATACTTAAACAAAATCTAAAACCAGTTAGGCTTAGGTTTGTAGATAAAAATAAAAGCTTGGCATCACAAAAGTGATTATGTGTGTGTTCAAAAGATTGCCAGAGCAGTGCTTCTCGAATATTCATGTGCAGAAGAATCACCAGAGGATGTGTTAAAGCAAAAGTCTAGGGTGGGGTAGATGATTTCAAATGTCTACAAAGCTCTAAAATTAAGGTGATTCTCCTGTTCTTAAATCACACATTAGACAGCCAAGCAGTGGAGATTCTTTTTATCCTTGGACTAGAGGTGTGCATTTCTTAAAAATACTAAGCTTATTTTCACAGTGATTCAAGAAAACATACAGTTTTTAAAATTAAAACCCAGATGATATCAAAAATGAAAAGCTATGAGGCTGACCCTGATGCTAAGCAACATCACATAGGAAACAAATACGTACATACCTAAAAACTAGCATATGTTACTGACTATTGTAAGATTTATTTGAGGTGTACCAAATGCACAAAGCAGAGTCATAATCAAAATTAATCACATGTACTTTTAAAAAGAGAATCATTTTTGTCCACATAGAAAAAGAATAAATGCAGGGTTACTGAAACGTGGACCAAATTTGCCAATAACAGTAATGTAATTATCCCACATTTGGTACTCTTTGTAGTAATGGTAGAACATTAAGAACAGAGCTAATGACAGGCAAACCAGTGATGTGCTGGCAGTGTCAAGGGCTAAAAAATCTTAAAAAGTATCTGATCATTTGGCATGCACCAAACATACTTCCAGAAAGAGAAAGGAATAATCATTTTATGAAATAAATTCTCTAAACCAATCCAGACTCATTCTAGTGAGCTAGTCAGCTAAATTGTTGGACACTAAATTTGGAAGAAGATGGCAATGCTGGTGAATGCTGATTCCCAGGACCCCTTCATCTCTTCTTGTTCCTGGAGCCTGGTGAAGATGCGTAGGTGTTTTAGAGCTGAGATGGATAGTGAGGCCTCCTGGACTTTCATGGGCTTTCACTGCTGTGAGCAGATTTATTTTTATAGGTGTTGTAACAGATAACCTTCTCATTTAACTTTGCCAAATATAGGTAAGCAATGGACTCTAAAGCTGTAGACACATGTCATTACATTGATTTTTAAGCTTAGATTGCTTTTCAAAGTTATTAGGGCCTAGGGCAAGTGGTTTGTTCACTGTCAAAGTGAAGGAAATTACTGAATAAAAATTTTAAAAAGTAAAGGAGAAAGAATTGAAACTAATCTTATTTTTTAAAATACATCACTAAAGGGATATTACTTTCTTTGTCTAGGCTGGTTTGAGATTCAAAATAAACTAATTTGAGAGAATAAAAGGATTATAATTGATTTGTTAAAAACTGATCCAAACCACATAGATTTCTTACAGTTTTAGGGAACATAAATAACATGTAGTTCTTATTAAATTTTCAGTTAAGAATAGGGAAGTTAGAAATACATGACAATTCTGACTATAGCAACACTTATTCCTTCATCACCACCCTTCAGTGCACACACCATCTTGTACACACATGCATGCACTATAGGCTTACAGACATACACACACACATCTCAGGACACAGAATAATTTTGTGGTGCTAAAATTATTTCATTATTTGTTTAAAGTTAACTTGCTGGATGTAAAGAATCTCCATCATCTTCAAATGTTTCCAAATCCATCCTTAATGTTATGGCACTTATTTACCCCATCTGAGGTTAAACAGATTTTCTGACCTATGCTATAAGCAGAAAAAAATAATGTTCTCACAGCCCTCATTGAATTTCCTAGTATTAAGTTTGTTGTTGTGGTTGTTGTTGTTGTTGTTGTTTGTTTTTTTGAGGAATCTCAGAATTTACTGAATTTGTTTTCAAAGCTTTCATGCTCAGGTTAAGCTATTTATTTTAAAGGCTTAAATTCAAAATGTACTTTTATTTTGGACAAACACACTTTACCTCCACATTTGGGCAATGTTGAACAATTTTAAGGTTTGGAAGGAATATTTACACTTGGTCCACATTTGCCATAATCATAGAACTTGGAATTTGGAAAAAAAATTTTAGAGTTTAAGTGTCTTGCAATGTTGAGTTTTTTGCTATTTGAAATTATAAGCTTGAAAATAAGATATTTTCAGACTTTCAAAATAAGTCTGAATTCATTTTTTATCATTTTTCTTCTTTAAAAATGTTTAAAACTAATTTTTATTTTGTTTTATTTTATTATTTTTGGAGACAGGGTCTCGCTCTGTCATCCAGACTGAAGTGTAGTGGTGTGATCTTGGCTCACTGCAACCTCCACCTCCCAGGCTCAAAGCATTCTCCCACTTCACCCTCCCAAGTAAGTAGCTGAGATTACAGGCACATGCCACCTTGCCCAGCTAATTTTTTTGTAGTTTTGTAGAGACTGGGTTTTGCCATATTGCCCAGGATGGTCTTGAACTCCTGAGCTCAAGCAATCTGCCTGCCTTGGCTTCCCGAAGTGCTGGGATTACAGGCATAAACCACCATGCCTGGCCTGCATTCATTTTTAAATTAAGAAATAAAAATAAGCAGTTAAGAATATAATAACTCAATTTGTCAGGATAGTAATATGACATAAAAATTAATGTACACACATATTTTGCAATGGGCTATAATGTAAGACATTCGCATTGATGTAAAATTTGTTTTTGCTTTGAAATATAAAAAATGTGAAATACTTTGCCAGCTGTTGGGTGTTTCCTTCCTTGGTCTGCGCACAGCTTTGAATGGTTACCGAGACTCTACCTAGTCCTCATAAAAGTGTACGATTGGAGAGGACCCAAGATGGCCAACTAGGAACAGCTCAGGATTGTAGCTCCCAGTGAAAGCACAGAGGGTGAGTGGATGTTGCATTTCCAGATGGATTTTTATTGCCCACAGACCAGGAGATTCCCAGGCAAAGGAGCCCCATAGGTCACCAGCGCAGCTTTTTTGGTCAGCACAGCTGCTTTGCTGGCACCCTGGTGTGGGGGTTCTCCGTACAAAGTACACTGATCAGGGTGCCATTTTAGCTGGCGATTGGAGACCCAGGAAGACAGATTTCACATTCATCTGATTTAAAATGGAACTGAAAAAGAGAGCCAGGCCAGGAGATTCCTGGGCAAAAAAATCCCTCCAGGAATCTCAGCACCACTGTTTCAGCTGGCACAGTGGGTTGTTGCAGGGGAAATCACACAGATCCTGGTGCCTTTTCAACAGGCAACTGAATCACCTGGGAGAGAGTTGACCATTCAACTGAAAAAAAAACAGACTTGGAGTCAGGGAGTCAGGTGATCAGGCTGGGCTAGACCCACCCCCAAAACAGCAATTCAAAACGCTCTGGGTAGAGAGTTTCACAGTAAGCACAGCTGAACCCGGGAGGTCCAGCTCTGTGGGGGAGGGGCGTCAGAAATTACGGAGACACTCCACCACTACGGAGGTAGTCCGCCATCACTGAGGCAGCCCGCCATTGCTGAGGCAACCTGCCATTACAGAGAGAGTCTGCCATTACAGAGGGGGGTCACCATTGCCTAGGCAGGTCTAACTACACCCATATAAACAGGACTACAGAGAAGTTCACACAACAGCTGGGCAGAGCCCACAGAGCTCAGCAAAGCCTCTGCAGGCAGACAGTGACTAGGCTGCCTCCTTGCTGGGCAGGGCAGGCCTGAAAAAAAAAAAAAAAAAAAAATAGGCAGCAGCACAATGGAAACTCATAAATAAAGCCCTAACTCCCTGGGACAGAGCACCTGAAGGGGGGGGGGGGGTGAGGGAAGGAGTCTATGAGTTCTGCTACAGCAGACCTAAATGTACCTGCCCAGCAACTCAGCAACGGAGCTCACAGCTCAGCACTTGAGCTCCAATAAAGGACAGACTGTCTCCTCAAGCAGCTCCCTGACCCCTGTATGTCCAAAGAGTCACCTCATAAAGGAGAGAACAGACTGACATTTGGCGGGTATCCTTCCTAGACAAAGATAGCAGAAGAAGAAACTGGTAGCAACTCTTACTGTTCTGCAGCTGCTGCAGATGATCCCCAGGCAAGCAGGGCCTGGAGTGGACCTCAGCAGTCCTACAGCAGAGAGGCCAGACTGTTAGAAGGAAAACTAAGAAACAGAAATAACTTCATCATCCACAAACTGGAGCATCAACAATCAAGAATCTGCATCAACTAATGCGCAAAACAGCCAGCTAGCATTAAAATGGCAGTATCAAGTTCACCCATAACAATATTAACCCTAAATGTAAATGGACTAAATGCCCCAATCAAAAGACAGAGACTGGCAAATTGGATAAAAAGCCAAAATCCATCGTTGTGCTGTATCCAGGAAACCCATCTCACATGCAAGGATACACAAAGGCTCAAATTAAAGGGATGGAGGAAGATTTACCAAGCAAATGGAGAGCAAAAAAGAAAAAAAGCAGGAGTTGCAATACTCATCTCCAATAAAATAGACTTTAAAGCAACAAAGATCAAAAGAGACAAAGAAGGACATTACATCATGATAAAAGGATCAATGCAACAAGAAGAGCTAACAATCCTAAATATATATGCACCCAATACAGAAGCACCCAGATACATAAGGCAAGTTCTTAATGACTTACAAAGAGACTTAGACTCTCACACAATAATAGTGGGAGACTTTAACACCCCATTGTCAATATTAGACAGATCAACAAGACAGAAAATTAACAAGGATATCCAGGACTTGAACTCAGATCTGGAACAAGCAAACCTAATAGACATTTAGAGAACTCTCCACCCCAAATCCACAGAATATACATACTTCTCAGCATCACATCACACCTACTCTAAAATTGACCATGTAATTGGAAGCAAATCACTCTTCAGTAAATGCAAAAGAATGGAAATCATAACAAACAGTCTCTCAGACCACAGTGCAATCAAGTTAGAACTCAGAATGCAGAAACTAACTCAGAACCACACAACTTCATGGAAACTGAACAATTGGCTCTTGAATGTTGACTGGATGAACAATGAATTGAAAGCAGAAATAAAGATATTCTTTGAAACCAATGAGAACAAAGACACAACATACCAGAATCTCTGGGACACATATAAAGCGGTCTCTAGAGGAAAATATACAGCAATGGGTGCCCACATGAGAAGCAAGGAGAGGTCAAAAATTGACACCCTATCATCCAAATTGAAAAAGCTAGAGGAGCAAGATCAAAAAAACTCAAAAGCTAGCAGAAGACAAGAAATAATTAAGATCAGAGCAGAACTGAAGGAGATAGAGACACAGAAAACCCTTTAAAAAAGCAATAAATCCAGAAGCAGGCTTTTCAAAAAGATCAACAAAATAGACAGACCACTAGCCAGATTAATAAAAAAGAAAAGAGAGAATAACAAAATAGATGCAATAAATAATGATAAAGGCGATATCACCACAGATTCCACAGAAATTCAAACCATCATCAGAGATTATTACAAACAACTCTATGCACATAAACTAGTAAACCTGGAAGAAATGGATAAATTCCTGGATACTTGCCTCCTCCCAAGTCTAAACCAGGAAGAAGTCAAAACTCTGAATAGATCAATAACAAGGTCTGAAGTTGAGGCAGAAATTAAGAGCCTAGCACACAAAAAAAGCCCAGGTCCAGATGGGTTCACAACCGAATTCTACTAGACATACAAAGAGGAGCTGGTACCATTCCTTCTGAAACTATTCCAAATAATCCAAAAAGAGGGAATCCTTCCCAAATCATTTTGTGAGACAAACATCATCCTGATACTAAAACCCGACAGAGACTCAACAAGAAAAGAAAACTTCGGGCCAATATCCATGATGAACATAGATGCAAAAATCTTCAATAAAATACTGGCAAGTTGATTGCAACAGCATATCAAAAGGCTTATCCACCATGATCAAGTAGGCTTCATCCTGGGGATGCAAGGCAGGTTCAACATACGCAAGTCTATAAACATAATTCACCACATAAACAGAACCAAAGACAAAAACCACATGATTACCTCAATTGATGCAGAGAAGGCCTTTGACAAAATTCAACAGCCTTTTATGCTAAAAACCCTCAATAAACTAGGTATTTATGGAACATATCACAAAATAATAAAAGCTACTTGTGACAAACCAACAGCCAATATCATACTGAATGGGCAAAAACTGGAAGCATTCCCTTTGAAATCTGGCACTAGACAAGGATGCCCTCTCTCACCACTCCTATTCAATATAGTATTGGAAGTTCTAGCCAGAGCAATCAGGCAAGAAAAAGAAATAAAGGGTATTCAAATAGGAAAGGAGGAAGTCAAATTGTCTCTATTTGCAGACGACATGATTGTATATCTAGAAGACCCCATTGTCTCAGCCAAAAATCTCCTGAAACTGATAAGCAACTTCAGCAAAGTCTCAGGATACAAAATCAACGTGCAAAAATCACAAGCATTCCTATACACCAGTAATAGACTTCAAGAGAGCCAAATCAAGAACGAACTGCCATTCACAATTGCTACAAAGAGAATAAAATGCCTAGGAATACAACTAACAAGGAACGTAAAGGACCTCTTCAAGGAGAACTACAAGCCACTGCTCAACAAAATAAGAGAGGACACAAACAGATGGAGAAACATTCCATGTTCACGGTTAGGAAGAATCAATATCATGAAAATGGCCATACTGCCCAAAGTAATTTATAGATTCAACACTATCCCCATCAAGCTACCAATGACCTTCTTCACAGAACTGGAAAAAAACACCTTAAACTTCATATGGAACCAAAAGAGAGCTCGCATAGCCAAGTCAATTCTAAGCAAAAAGAACAAAGCAGGAGGCATCACACTACCACACTTCAAACTATACTACAAGGCTACAGTAATCAAAACAGCATAGTACTGGTACCAAAATAGAGATATAGACTAATGGAACAGAACAGAAGCCTTGGAGGCAACACAACGTATCTATAACCATCTGATCTTTGACAAACCTGACAAAAACAAGCAATAGGGAAAGGATTCCCTGTTTAATAAATGGTGTTGGGAAAACTGGCTAGCCATGTGCAGAAAGCAAAAACTGGACCCCTTCCTGACACCTTACACTAAAATTAACTCCAGATGTATTAAAGACTTAAACATAAGACCTAACACCATAAAAACCCTAGAAGAAAATCTAGGCAAAACCATCCAGGACATAGGCGTAGGCAAGGACTTCAGGACCAAAACACCAAAAGCATTAGTAACAGAAGCCAAAATAGACAAATGGGACCTAATCAAATTCCACAGTTTCTGCACAGCAAAAGAAACAGTCATTAGAGTGAACCAGCAACCAACAGAATGGGAAAAAATTTTTGCAGTCTACCCATCTGACAAAGGGCTGATATCCAGAATTTACAAAGAACTAAAACAGATTTACAAGAAAACAAACAAACAAGCCCATTCAAAAGTGGGCAAAGGATATGAACAGACACTTTACAAAAGAAGACATACATGAGGCCAACAAACATATGAAAAATGCTCACCATCACTGGTCATTAGAGAAATGCAAATCAAAACTACATTGAGATACCATCTCACGCCACTTCGAATGGTAATCATTAAAAAATCTAGAGACAACAAATGCTGGAAAGGATGTGGAGAAATAGGAACACTTTTACACTGTTGGTGGGAGTGTAAATTAGTTCAACCATTGTGGAAGACAGTGTGGCAATTCCTTAAGGATTGACCCAGCAATCCCATTACTGGGTATACATCCAAAGGATTATAAATCGTTCTACTATAAGGACACATGCACACAAATGTTCATAGCAGCACTGTTTACAATAGCAAAGACCTGGAACCAACCCAAATGCCCATCGATGATAGATTGGACAGGGAAAATGTGGCACATATACACCATGGAATATTAGGCAGCCATCAAAAACGATGAGTTTGTGTCCTTTGTAGGGACATGGATGAATCTGGAAACCATCATTCTCAGCAAACTGACACAAGAGCAGAAAATCAAACACCGAATATTCTCATTCATAGGTGGGTGTTGAACAATGAGAACACAAGGACACAGGGAGGAAAGCACTACACACTGGGGTCTGTTGGGGGGAAATAGGGAAGGGACAGTGGGTGGTGGGGAGTTGGGGAGAGATAGCATAGGGAGAAATGCCAGATATAGGTGAAGGGGAGGAAGGCAGCAAATTACACTGCCATGTGTGTACCTATGCAACTATCTTGCATGTTCTTCAAATGTACCCCCGAAACTAAAATGCAATAAAAAAAAATGTTTGACAGGCCATTGAAAAATCTGATTTTAATTTAATGCTTTTTTGTCTGTGTGGAATGTACAGCCTCCACTGTTTTTATAATAGACCCTCAATGAGTGCTCCTTGAATGAATAATATCCTATAAATTTACCATTAACTACTTAAAATGAGTTGAATAAAATATTTATATTTACTAGTTACCATATTTATATAAATGAGTATATTAAGAAGTATAGTTACTTTCTGTTAGAAGGAAATGAGAAAGTTTACAAAATGGAATGGAGTCTGAAGCTTATCATATCTTTCATTCTTGATAGGTTTAAGTGTATTAGTGACTCTAAAACGATCGCTAAAAGTTAATATTTTGACTTTCCTGGTCAGGGAATGGAAAAACAAGATTGTGCATTAATTATCAGCCTCGTGATTAAGCTAAATCAATGAAAATGTCAGGAAGATGGAAGTATTTTACTGATGATGGAGGAGTGTGATTGGTATAAGGAAGGGGATGTAGCTGAACCTAGAAGAATGGGAATGTGCTAGGTTGGGGACCTTCAGTGATTTAAGGATAAATAGAATCTAGCCATTAGAAACTTACGAATGAGCTAAGTCATGGTTAATTTTATGGGTCAACTTGACAGCACTAGGAGATGCTCCAATAGCTAGCAAAACATTATATCTGCAAGTGTCTGTGATAGTATTTTTAGAACAGATTAGCAATTAAATCAATAGACTGAGTAAAAGGGATCTGCCCTCAATAGTGTTGGTGGGCATCATCCAATCCATTAGGAGCCAAAATAGAAAAAAAAAAAAAAAAAAAAAAAAAAAAACTGTGGAGAAAGGGTAATTTATCTCTACCTTCTGGAGCTGGGACAGCCATATTCTCCTACCCTAGAAGTTACCAGTTCTTTGGAACTTAGGTACCAGTGCCTCACTCTCATACCCTTGTAGTTTCTCAGGCCTTTGGCCTCTAAGTAGGAATTATGTCATTAACTGTCTTGGTTTTCAGGTCTTGAGACTGACTGAATTACACCACTGTCTTTCCTGGTTTTCCACCTTGCAGATGTTTCTAAATCCAATTTAGAAAACTCATTCTTAAAATTTTCTTCTAGAATGCCTCTTGGTACCAAAAATCGGTATTAGTGAGGGTGCCCCAGATAAACAGTACCAATAGGATATGTGTAGATATATAATAAGGGACTTATTAGTAAATGGCTCATATGATTAAGAATGATTTTTCTGAACTGGATTTGGAGTTTCTGGAAATCCATCTCTAATTTGATTATAAAAATGCAAAACAGTGACTGATAGTTCATGAAGTCAATTAGTTTTGGAGATATACAAAATATTTACATTAGATATTCCTAACCCACTACTTAGAAGAAGCAAAGAGCTAAATAACTTTGCATATGATACTTTAAAACATTTTTGGAAAACTAAGGAATATAATGTTTGTTGCTCCTAATATCACTGAACAAAATGATGAGATCAAAGAATTAGCTTAAAAATTCTAATTCCCAGATCAAGGGCTGCATAAATAAATGTGCCCTGAGTGAGGGCCTTGTCTCCTGTAGCTGAAGGGTTGAAATTGCTGATACTCAAATTCTGGACCTTATCCTGTAATTGGCTTAATTACAATATAAGTTATACTCCCAGACTTGCAGGATGTGAACTGTTAAAGTGAAGGCACTAATTGTGGAAAAACTGAATCCCATAAGCTGGGATGGGATATGTGGAAAGCCCCTGGTGAAGCTGGGAATATTGATCCCCTAAATTCTGATGAGTCTTCTTTGCCATTGGAAGATATTTCCTTAGTCTCAGTGGTGGTGGCTTCTCCATCCCCCCAAAAATGTGGTCTCCCTACCTTTCATCTGCTCCCCACACCAAAGGTCTCAGCCTTTTCATCTCTGTCTGAGGGGATTGACCTTGCATTGCCTGAGGGAAGAGTAATGGCCTCCCCTAAGGCAGTTGCCATACAAGACAATGCTGATTCTCAGGATCTACCAATAATCATTTCCTTGCTTCTAGACTATAACTAGACTTCAGTTCCAGCAGGATCCTAAAGGTGATATACAAAGCATAATTCATGAGGAAGTGTACTATTAATATACTTCAAAAGAACTACTTGAGTTTTCTAAGTTATACAAGCAGAAGTCTGGGGAACATGTCTAGAAATGGACATTAAGAGTGTGGGATAAGGGTCAAGCAAGGTAACTCATGCCTGTAATCCCAGCTCTATGGGAGGCTGAGGGAGGCGGATCACCTGAGGTCAGGAGTTTGAGACCAGCCTGACCAATATGATGAAACCCCTTCTCTACTGAAAATACAAAAATTAGCCGGACATGGTGGTGTGTGCCTGCAGTCCAAGCTACTGGGGAGGCTGAGACAGGAGAATTGCTTGAACCAGGGAGGCGGAAGTTGCAGTGGGCAGAGATCGAGCCACTGTACTCTAGCCTGGGTGACAGAGTAAGACTCCATCTCAAAAATTAAAAAAAAAAAAAAAAGCATGAGTTAATGGTAGAAGAAACAAATTTGGATGAGTCTGAATTTATTGATATGGGTCTGTTATTCTGTTATAGTAGTCTGGTATGAGCAGTGTGGGAGAGGGCTCCTCCAACCCACACACACCAGGAATGTCAGGCACCATCAGGTGATGGCCAGGTGGTTAACTGTCTCTCTAAAGTAATAATTGGTCACAGCCAGTGTCAGTGAAAGGTAGTCTCCTACTGAATAGAAAATCCCTAAAACTGGTTATCAGCTGATTCCCAATAAGATCTCAGGGGTTGGGCGAGCTGGGAGAAGTACACAAGACTCTGGAATTATGCCAGCATATAACCCTAGTCACAAGGTCAAACACGTGCACTTGTCTTTCAAGTCATCCACTTGGCCCTCTTCCAAGTGTACTTTATTTTCTTCCTCTCATTCCTGCTCTAAAGCTTTTTAAATAAACTTTCACTCCTGATCTAAAACTCACCTCAACCTCTCCTGCCTTATGTCCCTCAGTCAAATCCTTTCTTCTGAGGAGGGAAGAATTGAGGTTGCTGCAGACCCATACGAATGTGCCGTTGGTAACATATTTTGGTACCATGTGACTGAGATACATTCCACCAGTAACAAGTGGACATGGTGGCAGGGATGAAGGTCATAAATGTACTCAGCAACATGGACTTTCACTCACCAAGGCTGACCTACCTATGGCCACCACTGAATATACAATCTGTCAGCAGTAGAGAACACACTGTGATCCCATTTGGCATTATTCCCCAGGGTGATCAGCCAGCTACCTGGTGGCAGTTTGTTTACATTAGACTGCTTTTACTATGGAAGGGTCAGCATTTTGTGCTTATTGAAATAGACCCTTATCAGGTTATGAATTGTCTTCCCTATGTGCAATGCTTCTACCAAAACTACCACCCGTGGTCTTATCCACAGGCATGGTATTTAAAAATACAGCATTACTTCTAACTAAGGAACTCACCTCAAAGACAAAGAAGTGTGGCAGTGGGCTTATGCTCATGAAGTTCACTGGTCTTATCACATTCCTCATCATCCAGAAGCAGCTGGCTTGATAAAATGATGAAATGACTTATTTAAATTTAGCTACAGTACCTGCTAGATGGCAATACTTACACAGTTAGGCCAAGGTTTTCCAGAAGGTTGAATATTCTCTGAAGCAGTTTCCAACACATGGTAGTTTCACAAATAGTCACAATTTATGGGTTCACAAATCAGAGTGGAAAATGAGAGTGGCACTACTCACCGTTACCCCTAGTCACCTCCTAGCAAAAATGTTTGCTTCCTGTTCTCATGAGTTTATCACCTGGTGGTTGGGAAAACTTAGATCTAGATAGAGGCGTGGTTTCACCAGAGAGACAGTCAATTTTGCCTGGGGCAACTGATTCAGACTACTTGGGGAAAGTGAACTACTACTTCTCAATGAAAGTAAACAAGGATATATCTGCAAGACAGGAGATCTTTGATGATGTCTCTTAGTATTACCATGTTCTATGATTAAGCTCAATGCAAAACTAAAACAACCTAATCTAGGCCCATCTTTTTAGAAACAAAGGTTTAGTTTTGATCACCCTGTAAGATCAACAGCCAGCTGAAGTTCCTGCTGAAGAGAAAGCAAATACAGAATGGGTGGTAGAGGAAGGTGGTTACAAATACCAGCTATGACCATGTGAACAGTTACAGAAATGAGGACTATAATTTTCCTATTTCCTCCTTATTTTGTTTTGAACGTGTGTGTGTGTGTGTGTGTGTGTGTGTGTGTGTGTGTGTGTGTGTGTATCAAATATCTTTGTTTTTCTTCTTGTGTTTACATCATAGTATTCACTTTCTGGATATCAAGAGAGGAATAAACATCACTCAAAAACTGCCTTTGTTCATTTGTGCTGCTATACCAAAGTACCTAAGACTAAGTAATTCATAAGGAACAGAAATTAATTTTTCAGTTTTGGAGGCTGAGAAATCCCACATTAGTGCTCTAAAAGCATTGGCATTTGCAAACCTTCTTGCTACATAATCACATGATAGAAGGGCAGAAAGTCAAGAAAGGCCTCACTGGTCTCCTCCAGACCTTTTATAAGGCACTAATCTCTGTGTGAGGATGGAGCTTTTATGATCTAGTCACCTCCTAAAAGACCCTACTTCTTAATAATGTTGCATTGGGGACCAAGTTTTAACACAAATTTTGGAGTGGATATGAACATTCAAGCCACAGCAAGGACTTTAGCTTCTTTTCTGAGGAATGGATTGGTGTGTTTTCAGCTGTATGAGCTGTATGAAGGACAGTTGCATCATGTTAGGAGGAATTATCACATTATGATTGTCTTTATTGGGAGAGCAAGTATAGTTTGAGAGAGAGAGGGGGAGAGAGAGAGAGAGAGAGAGAGAGAGAGAGAGAGACATGAAGTACTAAGGTATCTCACATGTGAACCTTAGGATGTTACACTGAAGAATGAAGGGATATTTCATCATAATGGGGAGAACTACAGAGAAGCGAGCACTGAATGGACATGGGAAAACTTAGCTAGCGGAAATCGGAACTTAATGATGAATTTCAGTTACAGAGTGAATAGATCCTACCAAACTTAAAATTTTAGCCCAGAGCTATTCCTGATCTTATGTCCTAATAAATGACACTTCCTGGTTTACTTCTACTTTTTTCTAGTATTTAGAAACAAACAAACAGATATTCCAAGATAAAAAACAAAGAATGAGTGCTAAGGAGATTAAGGTCTTAGTTTTCCCTGATAAACTAGACTTTAAGTTTAAATTACGTTTTCTGATTTCTGTTTTAGCCTGTAATAATGCATATTACATTGTTCTTGGTCTCTGTCCCCCTTGTAATAAACAAAATAGAAATTTCAATATCAAAAATAAACTGTTTAATTATATTTGCATCTGTCTTCTCATCTGTCTTCTCCATAAGATTGCAAGCTCTTCAGGAAGGACCATGTTCTATTATTTATACATCCTCATAACGTAGTAAAAATACTAAACAGAATTATTTCTGATTATGGTTAAATGAAAGAATTAAGGAATGTTATAAAATTTGTGTAGTATATTGTTAGAGAGGTTAGGAGCTTCACCTACTAAAAGAACATACATAATTCAATAATTATTTTTTCCATAATATGGTTATTCTAAGTAATTTGTATAAACATAAAATGCATGAGCTTATTTCTAAAAATCTACTTTAAAATTAATAATAAATCAGGTACAAAATTTCTTATTAACCTCAATTGTAGTCATTTGTTTCTTATTAAAACATGTTTAATGCAATTTATTGTCTTTTACTAACCAGACAAAATCCTAAATCCTGTTAATTCGCAGCTACGCTGATATACCTTAGGTATATCAAGTAAAAGGTAAAAGTAATTCTGAATTTATATCAACAGCTACTAATTCATCTTTTATCCATCATGGATCAAATTATGAAAAAACAAACAATAAATTTATATACTTCAGGAAATATATTTTTAATATACCTCTAAAAGTTTGTATGACATCTGAACTTGGGCATACAGCTTCTTTAGATAAGCATTTAATTATTCTCCATAATTATTTGTGTTCTATAATACTAAAAAGCATTGCTTGTAACGAATTTCTAAAATGAACCTTTTCCTCCCAATCATGTGTTCACTAAATCATTTTTCATTCTAACATGTCAATTTCCTATATATAATCTCTAAAAGTTACGTTTTTTATCCTAAAATAGTAGGTCACATCCCTAAAAGAAAGGGATGCATAAAGTACCATCATCTATTATCTGACATTTTTTTCTAAAAATCCAGGCTTACTTTAGCTGAACGAGTTCTTAAATTTCAAATCAAAACACCTTGTAAAGAATAAAGTGACTGTGACCTCTTCACTCCATATATTTAATTACAAGTAAAATTTTCTAAGTTAGCAAACTGTGAACTCAAGTCATCTTTGCTAAAGAAATGGCAACTTTTACAGAGGAGGCAAGTTGCGAGGATGAGTGTGTTTCCTAAAGCACTTTATAGAAGGGCACACACTGTACATGTCCTAGACTAGCGTTGCGGTTTGGCAAGAGTCAGTAAATAACTTTGGATAGAAAATCAGAGGAGGTAGTTAAGTTGGTATCAGGAGACAAATGAATTTTTTTCTATGCCACTCATTACAAAAAATTGGGTAAAACTTTAATCTCTCCAAGTTAATTTCCTCATGAGTCAATGCTGAGAATACCGATGCAGAGTGCTGAGCAGATATTTACTTTAGAGGGTGCAAGCAGAAGTATTAAAAAACTTTAAATTATACACAAATAATAGATTTAATAATTATAATAAGTCATTTAGGGCTAACCCTGAATGTCCATAAATAAGAATCTTGTGTCTTACCTAGAGGGGAAAGAAAAGGTTTATAAAGTTCTTTGTGCATCATGCATAATTAGGTACTTTATAAACACTTGATCATAATATTAATCACACTGCTTACTGAAAATGAAGCACATTTTTCTATTTGACCCTTTTTTTGGAAATGAAAATATATATATTAAAAGCTATATAGAATTTTTCAATCAAAACAGCATTTATATTAACTGTGTTTAAATATAGCACATAGAAAGCAGCTCTTCATCAGGCTAAAAATAAATTTGATATTGATCGAGCCCCAATTGTTTTACACTTAGTAATCAAAGGCACAATATAACCTACTATTTGGGTTCTCTACAATGTTATATCCTAAAGTTTCTTAAAATTGATTTGTGCCTAGTAGACGAAAAATATCAATTATAGCTCAATAATTTAAAAATGCTGTGTACATAATATTATTTTTCAGATGGGCAGACAGCCCATTGATTTGAGCTTTCCTTCATGAGTAGTTTAGAAGTTGAGATAGCTTACTAAAAAAGCAGCACATTTGGAAAAGGGTCAAATACAGGATTCCTAGAAATATATGCTTTTTTTAAATTTTGAAATTTATTTAACAAACTTACACATGAGGTTTCTTAAAAGTTGCTTATTTTGATTTTGGGAGTAATTATCACAACAAATCTTTATGTATACTAGAAGGGAGAGTTGTCATTTCTGTAACATGCAAATATCTGCAGTTTTTATTCTAATGGTCTAGTCTATTCCTCTCTCCTTTATTTTCAGTGCTACTCGCCTACACCAAATAGTGTCCAATCTACTCAAGTGATAAAGTTCTAGGTCTGAATTTTTTTTAACTACAATATTCCATCATTTAAGCCATCCTTTGATTCACAAAAAGTCAAATTTGTTCATATCACCTTTTCAATGCCTCTGTATTCCATAGAGGATAAATTCTAAATTTTTCAATGTGAATATCTTCAGAATCTGTTATCAAGCTTCCCTTTTCAGGGTCATTATTGACCACTTTAATTTTCTATACTTCTGTGAAGTTTAATACCCAGCCACTATGAAATAATTACATGAGCATGACACAGCTTTTTACACTACACATTTATCAAATATAAATACAAAGATGTATTTATCATATCTTTGTACAAGAATAGCATCCTATGCCCACAATATTATTTGATGCCAACTCCCTTTAAATTTAACATAAATCTTGCCCTTCCTATGAATTCTTGAGGGGCAAAGAGACAATCTTGCCCATCCTATGAAGTATTCTCACCTTCCCCAAAAACTCTAAACATTTTGTATATATGACTAAGATGTTATCATTTTTTCCTCTCTTCAACTGTTCTATACTGTACAAAGAAAGTATTTGATATTTGTAAAATGTGTTGGCTGCATCTATTGGGACTAAAGCAAATCTCATATTTTCAAAAAAAAGTTAAAATTAAAACTTCCATACCAATATAAAATGCACACATCAAAGAGTTTATTTAACTCATTAGTTAATAAGAGAATGACGAAGATATTACAACTGATTCAGATTCAAAGGAGAATTAAACGTACCCTATCTAGGTAGGTCTAATAGGAAAGCAAAAATGAATTTACAAAATGGTTACAAAACTGACTTTTTCCACTGGGAAAAGGACTGGGCATCAATTGCCCTTCAACCGATTATCTATGGACAAGATCACATGTCTTGCTATGTAACAGTTTAGAGAAATGAAAATAGTTGGGGATAATCTAGAAGACTGCACATACATCTGGTAATATGCTATTTTTCTCTGCCTATTTTCAAGTACTTTACATTTTTTTTCTGGTAGTAGTAATAGAAAGTCTTTGACCAAAATTCACATTTGTTTCATGAAAGAGTATACATGCAAAACAACCCCCAAATGCAGAAGGAGCATAGAAATGAAAGGAGGCAGACAAGTTCAGCTTTTCATTATAGCGTGACTTTATTGAGTAATTTACTGATAAAAGTGTCGTTTTGGAAACCACAGGACAGGTAGATCTCCGTGCCATTATCCCCAAAACACAGGGATTATACAACATAGGGAAAGGATACATGTACTTCAGAGGAAATGTGTACAAATTTGATCTATGGGCAGAATTTACAGTATCATATGTGCTTTTACGCAAGGAATGATAAATGAAAAAGAAATCTCAGAGGCATTCCTGGAATTGTAGTTAATCAGAAGTCAACATGGCAGATTATCTTCTCAGATGGAGTGATTTTAGCCTTCACATTTTTTATGAAAGTAGGTGTTAAGCAAACGAAGTACAAAAACTGGGAAACTATGTGTCTTAAGATCTTTGGTGTCTAAGAGATGGGATATGTCTATGTACGGGATACACAGAATTTAGAGTACGTTTGAGAAGACTAAAATAATAAGTTACCCAAGCATATAAATATATATTTGAAAAAGTATTATATTTCAATGAATTTATTTCAAATAAATAATGATTAATTCTGAAGTCAACACAAGTCAAGCAAGAAGGCATTTCAATTACAAGGGAAGCATTCCTCCAGGAATTTCATTCTAATCTTGATCACTCAAAACATTCTGTATTAGTCTGTACTCCCACTGCTATAAAGAAATACCCAAGACTGGGCGATTTATAAAGAAAAGAGGTTTAATAGGCTCATGGTTCCACAGGCTGTATAGGAAGCATGATTCTGGCATCTGCTTGGCTTCTAGGGGAGCCTCAGGAAACTTACAATCACAATCATGGCAGAAGGCAAAGGGGGAAAGAGCACTTCACATGGCTGGAGCAGGAGGAAGAGTAACAGGAGCAAGGTGCTCAATACTGTGAAACAACCAGATCTCACGAGAACTCACTATCCTGAGAACAGCACTAAAGATGCTGGCGTTAAACCACTCATGAGGACAAGCCTACATGATTCAATCATCTCCCATCAGGTCTCACCTCCAACACTGCAGATTATAATTTGACATGAGATTTAGGTGGGAAAACAAAATCATATTCCTTTTCAAAATCTGATTTCAGCATTATCTTAATAAAATCTAACTTTCTAAATATAAGAGAAACATTACTCCTTCCTCCTTTGTGATTCATATTATCCCTATAGACACTTCTGTGACAGCACAGATTCACACTTAATCCCCTTATTTTTAATTTCTCTATTTCACCAAGCTCCTCGAGGACAGGCATTGTTTCTAATCCATCTATTTTCCCAGTTTCTCACATATTTGTCACGGATAATTTTCAGAAATGTTTGATGCATATTTGAACAAAAAGGAATATTCTGAATGATCAATTTATTTTTAAATATATTAATTGACCTTTCTTTTCTATTTTTCAGTATGTTTTAATATATCAAATACATTTATAGAAAACAATGATACTAAAATTAACATCATAAATTTAAGGCCACATGTAACTAATAGTTTTTTTACTTCCAAGATTATCTAGGTCATGCTATGACTAGATCTTTTGGTAAAATAACTCCAATATTATTTTAAGAATATTTAACTACCACTGATTTGTAAACATATCAGTTAACAAGATACAACTGAACTTGCAAAACAGTATTCATTTAAAATTTTAAATCCATGATACTTATTAGAAGATAAAGTATTTTCTACATAGGTTTGCTATTACCTTATCATATTGCTATAAGTAAGCCTCCTTATATGAAATAAAACTGGTTTAAAGTGTTACATAATATACTGTTGATTTCCTGCTTAAATATTTCTTCTGATAGAGTTAATGAGTTAAAGTTAATTATGAAGGGAATTATTGCAATAAATTATCTTGCATATTAATGGTTCTAGTACTATCTAAAATTTGTATTAACCTAAACTCTTGGGAATGAAAAAAATGCATACTCTTTTCTAATGGGATTGGGATTGTGTGGCTCTGGGGCTGTTGAGTCTGGACTGATGCTGAAAATTAATATAGATGTTTAACCGGGTTGACTGTCAATGATGTGCCTAGCTGTGAGTACAGGTGCTTTGTACATTACTACCCTCTATCCTCACAATTATTCAGTATTAGAACTGAATGATAAAGGTGAGACTCAGGTCAAGCATATTTTCCAAGATGAAACAGATAGTGAATGTCCGATGAAGGTAAATCTCAATACTATTACTTGCACTCAAGAAGTGGTGAAGGAGAGCACTCAGAACTTTTAACACATGGGAGTGCCTATATGCAAGCTGGAATCCAGAGCACTTGATAAGGGAAATGTATTGACTTTTTGATTTTCCATATTCAAATTTGAGAAATTGCTTATGATAATTAAACACTAATTAGAGATGGAAATCTTCAAATCAGCCATATAATGTGACAAAATGGCAAACACCAAGAAAAGCAGAAATGGATATTAAGATTAAAAATAGGCCAGTGATAACATTAAATTATTTAGGCAATAGTAAATGAGGACAGCTATCAGACAGTAATGTAAGGGAATGATTCAACTGGTAAAACCTGCCCCCGTGAGGCTTTGGGGCAGCAAGGTCAAGAAAGAAGTTCTTGAAAGGCTTTTGTGCTTTAGTAGGCTGCAGGTGATGGTTGACTCTCTAAGAGTGGGGAACTGTACGACTTTATTTGTAGAGGGAGAGCAGGCAAGTATTTGAACAATAACTGGGCTCCAGGGGGACTAGAGGGACAGCCACTTCTCTTTGTTTTGACCTTCTTTTTTCTGTTTCCAGATTCAGCCCTGGTGAGTCAAGGGAAAGTGGACTAGTAAAAAGTTGAACAGTTCAAGTTTGACTCACAGCCCATGGCTAGATGGTTTTAGCTGTGCTTCATAGACAGATGCTAGTGTGTTGCCCCTGAAATGCTTCATCTATCAAGGACATGTTAGAAAACAGGCGGCATCCTCAAATAGAGGTACAGCAGGACCCCAAAAGAGACGGCATATCCCCCAGAGAGTTAGAAGAGCAAAGCTATTAACACTCCAGCCCTGAAAAGCAAAGAGGAGGGAGGGACTATGCGAACCTGGAGAAAGCTTACTTAAATTCAACTACATTTCTGGTGATGAAACTATACTATGGGAAGACACTAGATAATGAAAGACATGAATCTTAGTGGAATTAAACAAAGCCTTTATACAGATGAGCTGTAACTGACGTGGGCATGTGATGGCAATCTAGAGGTCTAGAATGTTCTTTCCTTGCTTGTCAAGAGCAGGAGTCTGAATGCTTCTTGATCTAGGAAGTGCCCCAGGTTGCTGTACTTGCCCACTAGAGCTTTTTCTTTTCCAAAAGGCATTTACCAGCCTTTCCTCACTCTCTCTCATCTTGGCCTTATTCTCTCTCATGAAAATCTATTCCTCCTATTTGAAAAAAAGCAGCAGCACTCTGTTGAACTCAGGGTTACAAAATAATAATAGCACAGTGTTCTATGTTATGAATTGTACTAGGAACTTTATAAGATTTTATCTCATTTAATCCTCAATACAGCTTTAGAGTATTTTTCGAGAGGAAAAATACGAGGATCATCTCAATTTCATGAGAAGGCTTTTTTTTTTTTTTTTTTTTTTTTTTTTTTTTTTTTAGCTAATTATACTAGTTGTTCAGGCTTTTATCCAAACCATCTAAACCTAAAGGTAACTTTATCTCAGTGACATTTCCATATAAGGATTTTTAACTATTTTTATGCTTTGCAAAAATTCACTGATTTTTATGAATTTTCACTGAGATTTATCTAGACTATCCATATCTCCCTTTTTTCTTTTTTTCTTTCTTCTTCTTTTTTTTTTTTTTTTTTTTTTGCTTTCAGAAAGGCCCACAGAAAACAAAGCTGTAATAAAATACACACAGTTCACACAGTCTTTATATAACATCTTTCAGCATATTTATGTTCCCACCCGCATATGATTCTCTGGCACATAATGGGATAAATGCAATATGCACTCAGACTGTGATATGTAGCCAATAGAAGACAAAATGCTCAATTTATGGGTTACATGAAGCTAACACTTTCCCCAGTGATTCACATGAAAGTACCCTTGTAGCTCACTTACACATAAATAGGAGAGCAAACAGATTCTCTCTAGAATATCAAGGTGTTCTATTCTGAGAACAGAATTCGATGTGGGTGGCTATTGAATTAGCTATTAACAGTTTATTAGAAGGACACATTTTAGAACATTCTATTTCTCTCCAGAACAAAGAAAAGTCAATTTTAAACAGAACTCTCAGTTTCTAATATTATGTGTGATTCCATCATACTATTTTGTGAAATAGAACTATAATTCAAACCTGTAAGTTAATGGAAGTTGACAGAAAGGTACACATCACATTTTGCAAAAGAGACTTGATTACTTTCAGTGCTTCCTCTTGGTAATAAAGCCTTGACAGCTTCCATTTCTCAAAAGAAAAGCTTTATTATTTTCTTCTCAATTCTAAGCAGTTACTTAACTTTAAAATAGTTGCAAGTAAACAGGAATTTCTTTGCTGGAAAAAAAAAAATTCCCTTCTTCCCAATCTTCTATCAGTTAAGAAACTTAAAGTAACAAATGGGTGCAATTTAAAACTTTGAATACTTTAAAATGTTTTAGTTACCACTTAGAGACTGTATTAATCAGGGTCCAGGCAAGAAACAGATGGTATATACTCAAATTATGGAATTTGAGAATTTATTAAAGGCATTATTTGCAAAAGTACAAGCTGTTGTGTGGGAAAACTACAATGACTAGTCAGTACGAGGGGCAGAAACAGCAAGGCATCTTACTACACCTACCACTAAAGAGCAAAGAAAAAGTTCAGGTTACTAGAACCATGACCTGTGTGGATATGGAGGGAAATGTGAAAGATATACAGGGGTACATTTTTTTTAGGCAATCATTTAATTTTTGCCAGTGGCTGATTTTTGTCTTAAAGGACACACATTTGAGCCAGGAATTGCAATTTCTAACAGCTGTTCTTTAAGTTATTTAATATATTTCAGGAAAGAAGAGTATGATCCAGTTTGGAATCATGAACCACACACAGCGGCAAAAGTATTTCAACAGCCTGAGACAGTGAAAACAGTGAAAATAGTGAAAACAGTATCACTCTGTCTAAAGAACCCAAGGTACGTCAGAGAAGGTAGATCAAGTCATCTGGTAGATTTTAGGGCAGAATATGTGGCCTAGGACATCAGCCATCTTTAGAACAAACAAATAATAGATATGTACTGTCTTTTTCATAAACCTCACCACTAGTCAATTCCATCACCATTATACACACATTCATTTTCTTGAACAAACACCCAAAGCCATAATTACACAGGAATCAGCAGCACCCTTTGGATGACTGTAGCATGGAAAAACTTCTGGTTGTATAACTGCTTCAATAATTAGTCTCCAGTTTCATCAGCATATATAAAGTATAACCATTTGGTCCCTTCCAGTCTCTTTGAACCTATGATCCATTTAATAAATGCAACAAATGTTTATTGGTTTTTTTTTTTTCCACCAAGTAACAGTCTTTGTGCTTGGATAAAGCACTGAAGTAAAGTCCTGTCTACAAGGTACATGATTTAGATAAGGAGTATTATTAAATAGTTGGTTCAATAAATCTGTATCATGTTCATCAATCAGTGTTTCCTACAGTTTTATATTCATCTCACATGTGCAAAGATATGCTCCTTGCTTTTAGACAACTTATTTTTGCAGAAAATATCTACAAGTCTAGGCGTTATACTGGTCTCTCTTTTTCTTTCTTCTCCATTTTATGAATTATGAAACAGTAGAAGGGCTTCATTCAAGTGAGATAGAGCATTGCCAAGTGAAGCACAACATGATATATGTAGAAAATATTGTGGAGACGTACAAAATGGGAATGCAGATTTGCATTTTATTTTTATTCAGGGGAGTGGAGATGAGCTGTGCTATGCACACAAACATTGAAGCAGTCACTGATGCATGAATGCTTCCTTATCCGTTCCACTTCCATCCACTGCCGCACCCTTGGATCATGTTCTTGTTTGGTGTTTTATTAGGACAAGTGGTAGGCTGGTTTGAATAATACAATTTAGGGGTTCTTTAGGTTTTTTTTTTTTTTTTTGACATTTCTCATTGTGTTGCACCATGTCAAGTAAGCATGAACCACTATGGCAGTATATTGAATTTTCTTCAGGTAGTTCAAAACAAATTAATTCTCTACCCACACATCATTTAAAGCACTAATTCCCTGTGCAGCCCAGCAAACTTCAAGCTGTACCTGTTCAGCATATAAAGTTAAGGCAGTGCACCATAAACACCTGTTAAAGTTTATAGCCATCTGCTTCCTCAAGAAATCTAAATTCTAATAATATAAAATTAACAGATGGGAAAGAGCTATAACCTCAGCTTTGAAGAGAGTAACTGCAACCTTTAAATTAACATAGTGCCATTTTGCTGGTAATTGTTTACAATGGCCACAGGGACCTAGTTCAACAATGATATCCCATTAGTGACACTCTCTGCTTTCATTTAGAGATAGTTTGGATGGAGAGTATCTCTTGATATCTAAAAACTCCAACTTAAGGTAAATCTTCCTCCTTAATTAACTAAGGAGCAAGATAATTAAGATGTAATGAAATGGAGTTCAACACATGACAGTCCTAAGAATGGAAGGATACCTGTGAGACTGTAAGTGGCAACGTTTTAAATAAAGTTGAAGTCGTAATAATCCACTGGCATAAGACTAAGTGTGCAAATTGAATTTTGAGAGGAAACTTCCAGCATACTGGATTTTTCACAAACAATTTCTCTTAATATTCACAAATAATTGAGAAGACTATTGTGGCATAAAAACTGATTGAGAAAAAAAATAAAACCATTTATAAACCTCAGGGTTTGTTTTGTTTAGTTTTGCAAAATTAGCATGTCTTTGTGCTGTTTTCTTTTTCTGATCATAAAAGTAATGCCTGCTCAATATAAATAATTCAAACCCTACAGAGTGCTTAAAGTGGGAAGTGGAAGGTAACCATGATTTCATGCTCCACAAACCTGAGGAAAAAACATCAATAAATCTTTATTTTTTCAATTAATAGCTCAAGAACCCACATGCTAGTTTTGTAAGGAGTCCAATATCTACCACGTGAGCTGGCTCCAAGCTGCCCACTGTTCACCAGGACTAAATCACCCCAGTCATGGCTAGCCAACACTATGAAGAGAGTACCTGAATCTGAACAGTTTAGTGCCATGATGTCTCTTGCCCCTCTTCTGTTGGAAAATCTAGTCTTCCATTACATGGCCAAAAGTGCTAGTCTACACCGTGGAGATGCTTGTGGTATGTTCTGCATGGTGTGCTATAGCCTTTGTTAATAGAGAAATTAATTTCTGTCCTTCATCTTCACATTTCTTTGCTTGCTCAAGTTGCCCCCTACACTGGGTGTATTAATCTATTGCTTTTGTGACAAATTTGGGAAAAGGTACCAGAATATGTCACTCCCAAATATACCTCTTTTACATATGAATTATTTTGAGTAAAAGGCCATTGAGAACCAGTGGATCCAGGAAAAGCTCTAAAAACAGGGGATGAGCTTTCCTTTTGTAAAACGAATTCCACTTGTAAGGATATTTTCCATTTTTAAGTGGAAATTGCAAATTACAAATGCATCCCTTTCCCACACCAGAACTCTCAACAGCTCTTGTCAATGGAAAAGGCACTAACCATACTTTTTCCTGGTACCTTGCTCCTTCCCCAGCCCCAAACTCCTTTGCTTGGTTTAGCCAAATTTGTATATAAATCCAATTCTAACTATTCTTTGAGTTACTCATCTCTGAATGCTCCCATGTGTATGTGTGACACACATATTAATAAACTATATTTTTCTGTCGTTAGTCTGTCTTTTGCTAGTCTAGTTTACAGGACCCTTGCTAGAGAACTTCAGATGAGTAGAGGGAAAACGTGTTAGTTCCCCCCCATCCCCTTCTATAGTGGAAACAAAGGAAGATCATCCACATGAGAATACCCAAAGGCTAAGTATTTGGAGTTTGCTATGCTTAGAGAGTCAGCCACCATTACTTGAATTTGGCTAAGACTCAAAGGTGAGCCAGTGAGTAAAACAACTTTACAGTGGAAAAATGGAAGGTTTAACATGTATGCTAACTGGAGATGATTGGCTTAGAGAAGCTGTAGGCAATCAAAGCAGAAGCAGGGCATTTTATCTGTTCGAGTTGAGATGCATATTTGTCTTTCTCTGGTTGGTCGAAAACTGAAAGTGGCAACAAAACTAGAGAAGCTGACGGTTATTGACAGAGTCTTGATTCTTTTGGACCAACTGCTAAAGAGGTTGTGGTTTGGCTTCCTGGACTGTTTGCTGCAGAGTTTGAGGGTCAGGTTTTTATTTTTATATATGGTCTGGCCATTATCCATTTGTGTATTCATCCTCTTACAATGTTACCAACAATTTAACAGCTTCAACAATATGGAGCTATTTTGCCACAGTTCTGTAGACTAGATGGCCTATACAGGTCTCAGGGAATTAGGATCATCTGTTAGCAGGCTGCATTCCTTTCTCGAGGCTATAGGGGGAAATCCATTTCCCTCACACTGGAGTTTTCAGAAGAGTTCAATTGCTTGAGGTTTTCGGACCAAGATACCCATTTTTCTAGCTGGCTGTCAACTGAGAGCTATTTGCTGTTTCTAGAGGCTGCCACATTCCTAGATTTTGATCCCTTCCTACATCTTCAGAGTCAGCCAAGTTGGCTTTTGCCCATTTACTGCTATGGTACAAATGTGAAGAATGATCAGATAATTGGCTGTATGGATATGAATGCTTGGGTGGCAGGGTGAGAGGGCATTCAGGGTTGAGGCAACAGTGTGTACAAAAGAACTGAGATCTATAAGTATAGGGTGATGATGAAAAAAAGCCAAACTCTGTAATATAGTCTAAAAGATTTATTCTGAGCCAAATGTGAGAATAGGACCCATAGCCCAGCCCCATTGAGAACTTGTACCGAAGGTTGGGGTACAGTTCTATTTCATACATTTTAGGAGAACAGAAGTTACAGGCAGACATCAATCCATACACGTAAGGTGTACATTGGTTTGATTTGAAAATGTGGGACAATTCAAAGTGGGAATGGGGTTTCCATGTTGTGGATAGATTAAAATATTTTCTAATTCGCAATTGATTGAAAAAGACCTATCTAAATATCTAGAATTAATAGAGAGGAGTGTCTGGGTTATGATAAAGGGCTGTTGGGAACAAGGTACTTATGTAGATGAAGAGTCATAGATGGCCATTTTTAGAGGCAATGGATGGCAAATGTTTCTTATTCAGACCTTTAAAAGGTGCTAGAGTGTCAGCTAATTTCTTCAGCATCAGAAAAAGACATGGAAAGGGAAGAGTATTTTTATAGAATGTATATTTCTCCTACAAGAGACTCCTTTGCAGGATCATTTCAAAATATGTCAAAAAATATGTTTTGTGGTAAAATAATTTCTTTCAGAGTTTGCAGTCTGTTATGTGATGCTGTAAGAGCATCAGGTTGGAATTTGGTGTTTTATTGCTACAGTCTGTTTTGTCGATCTTAAGATCAGTTTTAATGTGAATGCTGGTCAGTTGTACCTGAATTCCAAAGAAAGGAGGATTTAATGAGTTATGTCTGATTCCTCCTTCCCATCATGTCCTGAATTAGCTTTTCTGGTTTCTTTGGAATCCCCTTGGTAGAGAAGAGTAACACATTAATTCAGAGTTGGTGGGAATTTCTAGAACTTAAACTACAAAAAAAGTAGAAGTCAAAAACTGCAGCGGTCATCACAGGTCAAACCAGGATACTTATATTGTTCTGCAAAGGATTTAAGATGTTTTCTCACTCTTTACAAAAATAGCTGGCACAACAACTGTCCATATGCCCAACAAGAAGATTTCAAAACATCCTTGCTTTAGAATTACTTAGAGATGAATTCAAATTCTGTTTCAGCCGTTCACTTACTGCATGACTTCGGCCAGTTAACTTCAGGAAACCTCTATTTTCTCACATGTAGGATAGAGATAACTATAACTTTCACATACATTTTGAGCATTACATTAAAAACTACCTTTACTACTTAGCAAAGTAAACAGGATACTGGTAATAATTTTATGTTTAAAGTACATTATATCTAGTCCCAGATCTAAATCTATAGAGACATTGATGAACTCAGTGGATTTCCACTCCCAAAGGAGGAGAAAGGTCTTGTCACTCAGCTGGGTACATCAGTATAACCAGCGACTTAACTGGCTGAGGTCACAATTCAGTTTGTACTAGAGGGATCAAAACATGTTTACAGTACCATACTCATTAAACTGAAAGCCATGACTTAACCATACTAAATTTACATGCATACCTTGGAGTCCATTTCAAATCACAATATATCTTGTTAGCATTTATAGTGAAATAAATTGTTTTCTCCAATTTACTATTAATGTCACATATCAATTTATTCAGAATGGTGATTTCTGGTTTCATGACCCTTAGAAAAAGAACACAATAGAAAGAAATAATAACATCCCTATATCTCACATATAATTATATAATATAACCTCCAATTTTCAAAACCTTCTTAAACTTTGCCAGTTTTTCCTTATAGAATTTACTTTTTCATGCAAAAAGACAGGAATAAGACATTAAGTGAATTATAGGTTTAACTCTGAGAATTCTCACAGCAGAAACATGAATTTTAGGATAAAATTATTATTTTCTCTCATCTTTTTATTTCTTAGACTAACTCTTTGAGATGTGGATACTCAGTCACTTAGGATCAATAATAACTAAAAGCAATCCAAACAAAATGTTCCTGCAGAAAATCTCGAGAAATATATATGTGTCTCTCTCCCACAACAGACACTCATTTAAGGTATAGTTAACTTTATGTTGGGATAATAGCAATACTTATTCTTTTGTGGTCATGAGTATTATATAAGGCAATGATTATACAATTCTTAGAATAGTACCTGGTAAATATCAGGAATTCAATTGCTGTTAGACTTTCAGTCAGTATCATCCTTACTGCATCTTCTACCGTCGTTAACCATTCCTTCTGTTTGAAACATTTTAGCCGTTTGGCTTAAATAGGAAATGAGAATCAGGTCTTTATACTAGCAAGAAAGCAGTAATCTACCGGGACTCCCAGAATGAGAGCAGGAGAAGGCATTGGTGTACTCAGGCTCCTTGTCTGTGACAATGAGTGTGTGCACATTGCAATCCCATGAGAGGGTATTACACTCTGTGCCAGGGTGGGCTTATGTGGGAAGGGAAAATTCTTGAGGATTCTAGGTCCCCGTCATGAAGTCCAGAGTCTCTAACTCTGCCTTTGTGATGTTTTAAAGTCAGGATGTAGCTAAGAGGTAAGTGGCACCTCCTTAAATCTTTCACCCTTGTGCAATGCAGAACTAGAATGCCTGCGTTTATATGGAGCTGGCCTTTGCCCTCTCATGCTGTTTCAAACATCACAAACTTTTTGGAGTACACAACAGTCTTTGATGTATCCAAATATCACATGTGTATCTACTAAGCATCCCCTTCATCCTTCAACACACAGTTATAAACCTTTTATTCTCTGAAGGCTTTACTGGTTTAACTGGGCACAAATAATCACATTCTTCTATAACCACCACTGTATGTTCTGCATATATTTTATATCCATTACTAGGAAATCGACAATATCTCACCTCTTTTTGCCTAAAGGATTGGCAATCATTTATATTTTATCCTAATGTAATTGCATAAATAACACTGGTTTTGCAAAGATTTGTTAAAATTTCAGGTAATGTGTAGGTTCCTCATGGACAGGGACCATGTCTAAAGCAGAATTTTGTAATGCCTTAACTACATGTTTATATTCTGCTTCAATAATCTTTAGGTGTAACCTAACTTTTCTATGTCGAAATTTCCTTATCTGAAAATTCAATCCAATTACTCCAATACTCAAGATGTTTGCAAGGGTTAAATGAGATAGTATGTGAAATTTTGTTTTCAAGGAAACATCATTTAACGCTTTTTAACTAATCCTATTTTTGTTCTTCAGTGAGATTAAGACAAGTTACCTGAATAATTGCAAATGTTAACATGGAACCCTCTTGGTGAAGAAAAAAAAAAACCTAACATATTGGTAATAGACTGAACTCAAATATTAATGAACTATCCCTTTTCATGTCAACTAGCCTGGTGATGAAAGCCAATCTTTAAAAAAATCTCACTGAAGTCGGGTATTGATTGGATCTACAGTCCTTCCAGTATTAATTTGCTCTTTTGTCTCAATTTATAGAGGTTTTTTTAACATAAAACTTAAAAATATATGTCCTCAGTGACTACGCAGACAGTGAAAAGACTCTTGAATGATTTGTATACTCATTTTAAATTTATTCAGGAGTACTTACTTATACATATATATGTAACTAATCAAAATACAGATTACCGGTGAACAAGTCCAGTTTTGTCCTCACACATTATATACAGATATTCAGAAAAACTATCTCAAAACTAAAATATATGCTAAATAATGAAATAAGTATTCCTTAAGCAAAACAGGAACAATAAAAAATAAAATGTTAGTCTTTCACTAAAAGAAACACCACCATGATGAAATTAAAATAAATGTAGAATTAAGCTTGCATTACTAGATTCAATCTTTCAATGAATGTTTTAATAATTATCTTAGAAAATACTGAACAGCAGAATAGGCATCATAAGCAGATCTGAATGCAAATCCTTATTCTTCTCCTTATTGGCTGTGAGAACTTGAACTGTTTTTCTAACTTGCCTAAAACTGAGTTTCCATATTTGAAAAGAGGGTTATGATAAAAATTAGTGATAGTGTATAGCAGTCTTTTTTTTTTAACAGTCTTAATTCTGCAAATAGGACACATTGTTTTTCAATAAAATGATAGTCTGGCCAGGGTATCAAAAAGAGGAAAAAAAAAGGTCGCACCATCAATTAAGGTGAGTAAAGATTGTCAATGTAAGTCAAGCTTTAGCATTCACACAACCTTTTCTAGGAAGAGATTTCACATTTCATGAAAGCTTCAAATATGTCTCACTGACAAATTTCTGATCTTTACATTCATTAATTGTAAATTTTGAAAAATTTTGCCTATGGGCTTATGTTATCAACACAAAATGGACACATTTTCTACTTGCAACATAATCAGTTGGAGGAAATAGAAGGGAAAGGAGTTAAACATCTATAATTATGCCCTAGAATAAGGTGAGGCTGAAGGAATCAAAACAGGATTTGGTAACAGAATTTATATCTTGCCCAATATTCTGGCTTGGACAATTAATGGATGACAGTGGTACCACTCACTGGAAGAATGATTGCAGGAAAGGAAAATCATTTGCAAGTAACAGAACAGGTTTAGATATGGACACAGCAAATTTTAGCTCACTGGAGAATAAAGTAAAGATATCTAGTCTAGCTGTATGTGTGAGTTGGAAGAGCAGAAACATCTGAAAGTGAATACCACCAAATATAAAGACTTTAATTGCTGCCATGGGAGGAGGAAAGAGTGATCCCAAGAAAACATGGCTAGAAGATAATTTACAGATAACCAATATTTTAACTGATGGGTTATACCTTCAAAAAAAGGTATAAGGTGAATGGCCACAAATCAGTGTAGATGGTGCTATAGAAACCACTGAGAGTGTTTCCATGAGAATGACCCTCAGTGTTAAATGTTACTGAGCAGTCAAGTAAATGTAACAACTGAAGTTGTTTATTATTTTATTTGAGACAGACTGTCACCCTGTTGCCCATGCTGGAGTGCAGCAGCACAATCTCGGCTCACTGCAACCTCCACTTTCCAGGTTAAAGTGATTCTCCTGCCTCTGCCTCCTGAGTATCTGAGATTACAGGTGCATGCCACCACACCTGGGTAATTTTTGTAATTTTAGTAGAGACAGGGTTTCACCATGTTGGTCAGGCTGGTCTCGAACTCCTGACCTCGTGATCTCCCCAGCTCGACCTCTCAAAGTGCTGGGATTACAGGCATGAGCCACTGCTCCTGGCCCATATATATTATTGATGACCTTTCAGAAAACAGCTCGATAGTCTGGCAGAGTATGAAGCTGGGCAGCATATATAGACCCATAAATGAAAGGTAAGAAATATAGTAAGTGTAAGCAGCTCTTGTAAACACTTGGCTGTCAAGTGGAGGAAAGAGGAATAAAGCTGGAGACAGATGAAATAGACAGATTGCATTATTTGTTTTGATAAAATGAAAAACTTAAGTGTGATTAAATAGTGACAGGATGGCACCAACATGGATTGAAGTCATCACAATTCACAAGTAATCTATCTCATGGGAAGGAAAGAGATCCAGATATAGAGAACTTGGCCTTAGATTGAAGGAAGAATAACTTCTGCTTAACAGGAGGACATGATGGCTGTAATATGTTAAAAAAAAAAAAAAAAAAAAAAAAAAAAAAAAAAAAAAAAGAAAGAAAGAAAGAAATGCTTTTATGACGTGTATTTGTTGGGGTGCTAGGCACAAAGCTTAGAGAATTCCTGGAGATTTTATTTACTCTGTGAATTGGAAATTAAAATAGTAAGGAGAAAGGTGCTAGGAAAAAGAATTTCATTTTTATAACAAGAATGAACTTCAAAGGAAAGATCTGAAAAGGATGGGAATAGTCACTTTAGAGAATAAGAGCACTAGGGAAATGGCAAGATTTGTAAGCCAATCAAAGGTCACTGTTGGAAACCAGTAATTTTTCTAGATTGCCATCCATAGTCCAGTAATAGGCCTGCAGAAAGTGAAGACATGTAAGTTGAGCAAAGGAATTTCACCCACTGTATACACCGGGCAGGAAAAATAGGGAAAGAGTTGAGGGTACTGGTGTGAAAATAGTTGGAATGACAGACTATCACATCTAAGTTCATTAGAAAGGAAATAAAGAGAGAAGGTGTGACAGATATGAAAACTCTCCTGGCAGAGGGATGTGAGAAATATTACAAAAAGTAGTATTTGGAACAAAGGGAATATTAGATATGCCTACTTCATTTTTTAAAAAGTTAATTCTAATTTCATTCATTCTGTTGAAGAATCCAAAAGAAAAATCATAGAGAATAACTTATAGCAAATAGGTGTATTCTCCTGTAGAAAAATCAAAGTAGGAAATTTTGTAATGTAGAATAGAGCTACAAGTCGTGAATGAATGAAAAGGAATATACTAGTAAGAATTATTAAATATTATATGATCAAATAAGGAAGGCTAAAATATACTCTGACAAGCTTTAATAACAGGATGTATGAATTGTTGGAATGATTTAAGCATGGCCTTGCTGGAAAAGCAGAAAGATAGACAGGAGAGCCTCTGAGTGCCCTTCCCTGTGCTGACATACTTTGCAAAGCTATTTACCCTGTGTAGGTCAACTGTCATTGAGAATAAACCTGGAACACTTATTGACCACAAAGGCAGTTTCACATATTTAAGATATGAGGCCATGCTGAAATTTGTAGTTACCACATACATATTAAGATGTCAGTGTATAATATTTAAGCCTAGAGTTACTCCTTAATTATCCCATTCATTTTAATCATGTGTAACAAGATTTGTATTTGCAGTTATAGATTCTCCTTGCTCTGTAGTCTAAACCTGCCCATTAGCACCACTTAACAGTTGTTAAATATAATATTCTCTTGTTGCTATCCTGAAACAACTGTGATCCCAATATTAATCGCTTATAAGGTGCTCTATAACCCATTCAAAGGCTGTTCCTTAAAATCAGAATATGGAACGTATTATACTAAGCATGCAAAACCTTTGAATGCCTACAGAAAAGTCTAAGGAATCAAAAAGCATAAAGTTTGGTGTATGAACAAACTAATAAATTATGTAAATAACTGAGCACATATAGTGTCTCTTTGATGTTAACATTTGAATGAAATTCGGTTTAGATAGGGAGATAAATTATTAGGTATAGCAATGGGAAGCATAAGGCAATATCGGATACTTTATTGTTTATAACATTACTTTTCCTTATAATGGTCATATTCATGCATTTTGTAAAGTTATAGTAGCCTGTAGCTTCAGTATTTAAATTAACCTGGTTTACAAGGTATAAATATAGGCTAAATAAAACAGACATATTAACATGGTGTCAAATGAGTTCATGTGAACCATTTCATTTTTAAAGTTATATGTCCAAGCTTTTAGTACCTACATATTGATTTTAAATCATTTAAAGTATTAGATAATCACACAGAACAACGTTCATGCTAACAATAATTGCTGAGTAATGTAATTTAAAATGCTTATAACATCTGACTCAGCCTCAGTACCACCTATTAAGGCCACCTTGAATGACACATACTTCGTTTTTATTGCTACCAGCTGTAGAAGGCATAAGATTTTATTAGTTTCCAAATGGACACATCAATATTAATTTAAAAGAGATTCACTATTACCACGCATCTCTTCGAGAGGGACACCAAAAACAAGGAAACTGGAGACTTTATTGCTTTGAACAGGGGTCTCCAAACTATGGCCTGCGGGCCGCATGCAGCCCCCCGAGGCCACTTATCCGGCCCCCTGCCGCACTTCAGAAGGGGCAACGCTTCCATTGGTGGTCAGTGAGAGGCGCACAGGATGCATCCACGTTCTGTGCTCCTGGAGTACTGCATGTGGCAGTGCCGCAAAGTGCGGTGTCGCTCCCGTACAGTACTACCTCCGGTGACGCAGGACGCACGCGTCACGGCTCCGGAAGCGCATCATATGACGCACATCCAGTCTGCGGCTGCGGCGCCCTCATCACCAGAAGCAGTGTGAAATAACAGCAGATGTAGGAAGAAAGGCAAAGCACTGTAACCATTACTACACAGTACAATGGCCCCCATGCTCCCCCAAATGTACACCACCACAATGGCCCCTGTAACCTCCCTTTGCCCAAAAGTCTCCCCCCACATTACTACACACTGTGTTTCCCCTATTATAAGACCCTGTCTTATATTAATGTTACCCCCAAAAGACGGGGGCTGTCTTATGTTTAGGAGGTGTCTTATAATACGGGAAACATGCAGCAGTGGGCTTCCCACAGATGAGGCCCACCGCTGCTGCAGATGTCCAGGACGCTGTATACACAGAGTCACAGGCTGATCACCGCCATCCGTATACAGCACTGGAGGCGGTGCTGGGCCTGTGACACTGTACACCACTGTCTGGGATAGTGGAGGCAGCAGCGCTGGCTGTGAAGGGTGTCACACCTTACATAGTCCGGCCCTCCAACGGTCTGAGGGACAGTGAACTGGCCCCCTGTGTAAAAAGTTTGGGGATCCCTGGCTTAGAATATCGTTTGTCAATCATTTTGTGTTCACATCAAGTTTTTATCATTTTTTAAAGTCCACAAAATGAAAAATTGTCAAGAGTATAGGTAGGATACTGGGAGATAATCAAGCCAATCATCAGCATAGCTGAAAGGGAGAAGCATGGAGACATGGCTTTTACTGCTTTTTATAGAAAATAACTTTATAACAGATAATAAAACTTCAATAAAATACAGCTGAACTTATGACTAGAATCTTCTTTTACACAAATGTACTGTACATTTCTGGGCAGTAACACAGATTTAGGCCTGAGGCTCTGGAGTTAGACATGTATTTCCTGCAACTTCTTTGTATGGTTTTGGACAAGTGACCTTTCTAACTCTCAGTTTCTTATCTGCATGTAGAAACAAAATGCACCTATACTTTGTGTTACTTCAAAGAAGAAATGATAAAGTGTATTTAAAACCTTAGCACAGAGGCTGGCATACCATAAGCACTCAATTAACACTAGCTCTTCTTTTAATAGAAAATGAGTTAAGGAAAATCACTTTTCACCTCTTGCTGGGCATAAAGTATTTAACTAGTTCGAAGTTGTGCATAAAATTAAGAACGAGAACTTTTCTATACTAAATACAAACTACATAGGCTTAAGACCAGAGAATCTCTTAAAATATGTGTTTAACACAATTTTGTATGTACAGAGGGTCTTGGATCTAAAAATGTTTAAAATCTAGTAGGGAACATAAAATGCTTGAAAAAGCAAACAAAAAGCAAACTAGAAGCCTTGAACTCAAAATGACGCTGTTTATGACACTTTCTGTATTTCCATCATTATATAGTTTTTTATTCTTGAGGAAGAAACTTTCCAAGGACATCTATTCTTTATCCTCATTACTGATTTTAGTCTCTTAAATTCTTCACTTAATTCATAAAAACACATTTTCTTCCCATTGTGTTAAATACTTTCTCTTTAAATTTGGAATCTTTGCTTGTCTCTACTATAATTAATAAATCAGAAACACAGCCTTCATATTTGAATGCTCATTTCCTATTTAGATAGAGACCTAAAGAAAATTAGGGCTTTGCTTTACTATACTTTCTCGTTTCACTGACAAGTTTCTGGAAGAGCAACCTACAACTGCCTTCTACATTTTTTCATTGCCAATTCAGTGTTTGCTCCTATGATGTGTTTTCTACCATGTCCATTTGCCTGAAATTGTTCCCTGCAAAGGTCACCAATTGCTTCCATGAATTTACAAGACCCAATCACCTTCTTTGTTTCTGATTCCATGGCAGCATTTGACATTCATAACCATCACATTTTTTGTTGTTGTTAAGATGGAATTTCACTCTTATTGCCCAGGCTGGAATGCAATGGCACCATCTCGGCTCACTACAACCTCCACCTCTCGGGTTGAAGCGATTCTCCTGCCTCAGCCTCTCAAGTAGCTGGGATCATAGGCTACTATGTTTTTTTAGTATTTTTAGTAGAGACTGGATTTCACCATGTTGGCCAAGCTGGTCTGAAACTCCTGACCACAGGTGATCCGCCTGCCTTGGCCTCCCAAAGTGTTAGGATTATAGGCCTGGACTACCGCGGCTGGCCATAAACGTTACCTTTTAGTGAGCTATTTATTTTCCTTGACTCCACCAACACTGTATCTTTATTTCAGGTTGATAGCAAATAATGCATTGATGCTTGCCTGTATATTAGGCAGAAAGTTGGAGATATAAGTGTGATCATGGAAAACATAGCCCTTGACTGCAGAAAAGGAAACTACAATCACCAAAACAGACTGATGCATGCTAGGATTTTAGGTACAACAGAGTTTGAAGGAAAAAAACATCATAAATTTAGTCTAAAACAAAACAGGTTAAATAGCATGGGGGTTTGAGGACCTTTATTAATTTCTTAGAGTTTCTGTAGCAAAGTACCACAAACCTGGTGGTTTGAAACAGAAATTTATTCCCTCACAGTTCTGGAGGGTAGAAGTTCAAAATCACGGTGTCAGCAGCAGCATCTTCTCCCTCAAGCATATTTGGGAGAGTCCTATCTAGCCTTTTCTTGCTTCAGGAGTTTGCAGGCAATCCTTATTATTCCTTGTCCTGTAGACATAATACTCCATTCTCTGCCTCCATCACGACAGGGCTGTCTGTTTTGTGCATATCTTTACATCATGTTTATCTTTTTTCTGTATGTGTCTGTGTTCAAATTTCTCCTTATAAAGCCCTCAGTCATATTGGATTAGGGCCTATGCTAATGACACCTTGTCTTAATTATATTTGCAAAGACCTTGTTTCCAAAATGGTCACATTCCAAGGTACTGTGGGCTTCAGTTTATCTTTTAGGGGGACACAATTCCATCTAACTGGCCAACTGAGAATGGAGTGATAAGCAGAGCTTAAACATTAGAGAGCACAATGTAATTCACAAATGTGTCCATATGGAGCCGTCACCTTGTAAAGCATTTGCACCTATAGGGATTTAGAAGGCTTACTGGAGGGACACAGGGGTTAATCGACATTTTAGCAAGGCCTAGAAGTTCTATTCACTAAGTAGGGTAACACAACCTAATCCTGAATTGAGCCAATTTCCATGTTTTCTTAGCGCCTCACTCCCTAGCTCCCCAAAATTTGCCATTGAATGTAATAACTAAACGAGATCAAGCCAACCCTTTTATTTCTGCTATTTGAGAAATAAGTATGGAAAAAAACACATTTCAGTTTTCTGGATCATGAATTAAAGGATATATGTGTTCAGGAAGGTTACCATGAATCCTAAGGGAAAGGTTGTAATTGTCTAAATAAACAATTGCACAAACAAATTGACCAGAAAAGGCCAATATAAACTGGTTATGAACTGCAGAGAGTTCACATGAAATTCAATTGCTTTCTTTTCATTGAAAATATATTAATTCAGGGTCTAAGCTGCTACAACTCAGTTATCTAGCCATCCAATGTTCCTAGCCCTTCTTCATTTCAAACTGAGCATGCCATACATGTCCTAGTTCTCATATACTGAACTCAAAAACTCACTCCTAATCTTTCTTCCTTATTAATGCTTCCTGTTGGAAATACAAAGAGATGTATGAATACATAAAATTGCATCAAACATCTTCATGACACAAATACACAAGGGGAAAATGGTCTGGGAATAAAGCTACATAATAAAAATGTGGCATGCAGAGATATTTTATAGAGTTCAACATACTCCCCCTACAGATGATATCATCCTTTCTATATTCCTTTCCTTTGGGACATAAAAGGTCAAACATCTTATGATTGGTGTAGGATATTTTTAATCTGTATCAAAATGGCATTGAGGTTAAAAGCTAGCTAGAAAATGAGGAAAATACTATTAAATAGAGAATGAACATTTTTAACCTTTTCTAAATAGTGCAGTGGAATCTTAGTAATTATCTGAAAGTAAAGTCGTTGAAATATTTTACTTGAAGCATAGAAAACATCCTAAATGTAATTAACACATACAAAAGATTCTATCTTCAGAAATGTACTCTAGTTATTACATTTTAGGGCTGCTTACATTTTAAAGCATGGAAGTTGGTAGGGAGTTGTAGAGTTCTAATTTCCCATCATATCAAAAGTCTTATTTTAGAAACAATGGCAGAATCCTGAATTGATTCATTTGAATTTCCTTTCTTTTAATTGTTCTTACAAGTAGACATATTCTTAGATATATTATACAATTACAATTGAAAGTAAATTTAAAAAATTAATGTAACATTAACAAATCTGAAAACTCCTTTATTTCTTACAAAAGTTAGTATATAATTCTCTTTTTTGATTTTCTTTTTTGGAATTTTATATTCCACAAGCAAGTCTAGGCAACAAACAAGCAAGTATGAATAATGGCAATTGTAATAATAACTACAAGGAGAAAAATATTGGTGTAAGATATTGAAAAGAAGGTGCCCTAATTCAGGTAGTATTGTAAGAGCAATTCAAGGAGGTTGGCATTTAAACTGTGCCCTTAAGAAAATGAAGTTGTTGGTCACGTAGATTGTAGAAATGGTGGATTCCAGGCAGGAGTAGAGTCAGAAGTAGAGGCTAGAAAAGTTGACTTGCATTAGGAGCTGAAAGAACTTCAATAAGGTAGATATGGGAGAGTGGGAAGGTGGAATGGCTGGAGGGAGTTCACATGGTAGTAATGAAATCAGATAATTGAGGGCCTTGTAGGATGTAAGATATTTTCCTTTTATTCTTGATAATCAGAAAACTACTGAAAGTTTTGAAGCAGTTGAGTTGTGCAATCTGATTTATGTTTTCAAAATATTTTATTTGCTCTATGTAGTGAGTGAATTGGTTAAGGGTAGAAGCAAACTCAGTGAAATGGTTGTGAAGAAATGGAAAAGAAATTAGCTTGGCTTGAACTAGCATGGTTGCAGTGGGTATAGAAGGAATATTGAATCAAAGACTGGAGGGAGGACTAACAGGACTTGCTGTTGGATTTGTTAGAAGGAGTAGGAAGATGGTGAGAAAAAGTTAGAATCCAAAGATAATACCAGAGTTTCTACTCGAGAAAATGGGAGATGGTACCATTTAATTAAACGGTGAAGATTCAGGAAGCACAAATTTGGGGTGAGGAAAGAATTCTCTTTTCTATATTTTATGTAAGACTCCTTTGGTTGGTGGCATCAAATTAAGCAGTTGGATATGTGTCTGCTTCTACTTAATAGGATAAAGTCAGCAAAGTCAGAATCGGCAAAACTTGCTCAGTTCAACAAGTTTGTATTAGAAGTTTTCATGATGCAGAGTACTCTGCGAGACATTTGCATTATAGAAGATTGTCATTGCCTTGAGTGAGGGACGGACATTATTACTGCTAAATAGAGGAAAAAGTATTTCACTACCGATTAATTCTGAACATGTTGGGGCGTTAACAACAACAGAAGAATTCACTGAGGAAAAACATTTGATCTGAATCTTGAAGGACAAAAATGTATTTGGGGGCACAGGTGGGGAGGTATAGATGGAAAAGAGGAATATGGGAATTCCTCCCTGCAGGAGCAGCAGAAGCATGACATAGACTGAATTAATAACTTCCAACCACTTTTATATTAGTGAAATTAGGTACTGGTTCTATAGCTGTGAGCAAATGCAGACGGGGACCCTGTGCTGAAGGAGCTTATAATTTAGTGAAACAAACTGAAAATCACCACCTGATAAAAAAAGGTTACCACTATTACCAACCCCTCCCCCTCAAATATTCAAGGCAGTGTGTAAGTATAATATAGGCAAAACCAAGGCAAGTTTGAATTTGGGTATTACATCTCTGAGAAAGTAAAGTTTTAGCTGAAAACTGTATAGAATGCCTCACCTAGGCAAAGAAGAAAACAAGATCATAATATCACCTTGATTATAACTGGGCAGCTGAATTGGAAGAAGGGAAAGTGAATGTGGGGACACAAGTTTGCAGGCCACAGAAGTGTTCTGAACAGAAGACGATGATGTACACGAGCAGAAGAAGTGATGATTGAAGGAAGTATCAGAAATGAAAGGATATTTAGGAATTAAAACTGATAAGACCCAATGAGTAACTGTGGGAGGTAAGGAGGATGGAAAAACCGAGGTTACTTAATAAGCTTTCTGACTTAAGTAACTCAGAAGATGATGCCGTCTACTGAGGTATATAGAACGCTGAGGATAGGGTAGGTTTGCAGTGGGAATAGGAAAGATAATTCATGTCCTTTGGGGCATTTTAAATAGCAGTGTTTTGAAAACCATCAGGTAGACCGTAATAATCTGTTAATTAGACTAGAAACCCCATGAAGCCAATGACCACATATATGTTGTTCAGTGTTAGATCCCTAGTATCTGTTACACTACTTGCCCTCTAGTAGACTATTAGGAATATGTCTCATTAATTCTGAATGAGCTGCTCTAGCTATTTTAGGAAACATTTGGTGTCAAATACTTATCAAGCAAATAATGATATTAATAACTTTTCTAATTTGAAATCTCCTTTATTGAGTGAAAGTTTGCACTATGAACATGAAAGCTCTGAAGAAAAAGATTCCTTTTTTTTTTTTTTTTTTTGACATGGGGTTTCACTCTTGTTTCCCTGGCTGGAGTGCAGTGCAATGGCACGATCTTGGCTCATTACATCTTTCAACTGGTGGATTCAAGTGACTCCCCTGCCTCAGCCTCCTGAGTAGATGGGATTACAGGTGCCTGCCACCATGCACAGCTAATTTTGTATTTTTAGTAGTGACAGGGTTTCACCCTGTTGGTCAGGCTGGTCTTGAACTCCTGACCTCAAGTGATCCACCCACTTAGGCCACCCGAAGTACTGGGATTACAGGCATGAGCCACCGTACCCATCCAATGTTCCTTTTTATGTGTTATTATTTTATGACTCAAACTACTAAGAAGGCTGAGCCACATTATTGCCTATGATAATTATTCCAAAGCATGTTTCATGGATCATGATTTCTGGTAAAACTAGTGGTGTCCTGAAAAAATTAATTTTCTGTGTTCCCTTTATAGAGATGTATGATGAACAATAACGTATAATAAGCTCCACAAAATCCTATAGTACAAACTCCTGCTTAATATTGTTTTTCTACACCAATTTAAACTCTAGGTTTGCTTATCATCTCTCCCTTTTTCCCCATAGAGTATACTGCAAAACTATTTCTGTGGAATACCGATAAGTAATTCACTATCCTACAGCATTGCTATATGATACTTACCTAAAACTGCTACATGGTGAGAAATACGGACTTAAAAATAACTTTTTTATCTGAGATTCATCAGTATCATCATCAAAGTCAGATTTCCAAGTATGAATATTGGAGATGGTAAGTTTTTAAAATGGAAAGAAAGAAGTTTATAAATATTTACTAAAATAAATTATCTCAACTTTTTAATACTTTAAAAGATCATGCTTCAAATCTTCAAGAGGGGCTATCAAATAAAGATGAATGCATTTCTCTATCACATTCCAAATATTGCGTGTTGTTGGGCAGATCTTTCACAACAGGGAATTTTCAAAACTCAAAGTCATACCTTTAGACATAGCACAACAAAGCAGAAATGTGCCAAATTACCCAGAAACAATTTGGATAGCTGGCAAACAGGGCTGCCTGCTGGTTCATGAACAGTGTAGGTGATTTGCCACTCAACTCTCCTCTATTTGCCTCAATAAATTGTAGGGTACTTAGAACCCTACTATCTGTTATCCATCTGTCTATATTTCCCTGCTCTGTCAGTGTCTGACAGTAGAAACGCTTCATTTTGTCTGTCTTTCTCTTGCAGCTGGCAGGAAAGATATAAAAGAAATAGACTGACTTTGGAGGGGGAAGGGAATTACAATTAGCATATAAAATAAAACATCTCCTTAGTTAGCTAGGAGAAAAAGGTAATAAGCCCAAAATAAAAATAGAAAAGGAAGGAGGACCAAATGAATTATTCTAGCATCTCACCAGATGACCCAGCAGGATGATCAAGCCTCGTATTTTCTAATCAACATATTAATAAACAAGATATTTACAAAATGTCATTGACAGCTACTTAGTCCAAACATGTCAACATTGCCACTATTTCAGCACTAATCTTCTGTTTAAGTGGAATTGAATTCTTTCAAGTGCATATAAGTTTGAGTAGTTAGAATTAGGCCCAATTGTTCTTGAAAATGACAGGTATCAAAAACATAACTTGCATTTTCTTTTATCCAGATGAATAAACTACACAATCATATGTAAGTGTTTATTATACTCAATTTAATATACCAACTCCTTCCAAAAACGTTTCTCTTTATATAGTAAAGGATTATCTTCTGAAATTTTTAGAAAAATACATAGAGCTTTTGAGGCGTATATCTGACACCAGGCATAAAGAATGTCAATGAGTGAGAATAACTAGAAATATACACTAGTATGAATACAGAAATTTGTAGCTATAATTACATTCACTGAAAAAAATTTTTTTTTGGAAAAGATTTGGAGACTGTTGGCAAAAGCGAAAGTGATAAGGATATGACAACAATATAAAGTACAGAGAATAAAGCTTTTAATAATAAAGGAGCCAGGTTCAAATTCGAGATTTACCCTTTATTAGTTGTATAGTTTTACAAAAGCCATTTAACTTCTCTATGCTTGAGTGTCCTACTATAAAACGGAAATGTCATACCCATATTATTGAATGGTTATAAAAATTAATAAAGAGTGTTAATAATGGCCTTTATTAATGAGTTTTTGAATATTATTGATTGTTGTTTAGTAACCCTTATTTGGAAACAAGTAATCAAGTAAGAAAATGAGCAAAAAAAATGCAAAAAATAAATAATTACTTAAAAGGAGTACTCTTAGTTGTCTCCCAGACGATACAGAGTTTCGAGGAACCTAATATCTTCTTCCTAGCAGATCCATTTTTTAGACCTTAGAGAAAACCCGTTCTGATTTATTTCCACAAATCTCAGTGTTTTGCACTCAAAGTTTTAAATCAACATAAAAGGGTACCATTCCGTATTCTCTGAGTACCTCCTTGCTCCCTTTAGTGTAGAAGTTTATCATGTGCTACTGTAATATTCGTGACTATCCACAAAATTTCTATGAACACCTGGAAGGCTGTAAAATAGTTTCATTTATCCCTGTCCTTGGAACACAGCACCTATTCAAAAATATGGTTTCTGTGTAATAATACAAAAATGCCATACTCAGAGGTTTTCACACACTATTCAGAATATGAAACATGTCACCATCAGCTCTCTATTAGGCTGTGAGGGGAGTGGTGGTTGTGGTGACAAAGATGAGTTTGCATGGAGAAACAAAAAGTAAAGCTGTACACTTGACGTCCAGATTTTACCAATCTGGGAAAAAAGAGAAAAATTAAAATAATGTATAACACAAAAACCATTTTGGAGAAGCAGCACATGTCCCAAAGGACACATGGATTTTATTGTTTTCATAAAACATTCTCGACAGCTTACAATGAAATCAATATAATTCAAAGGCAGCCACTAAGAACTATTAAGAAGAAAAAAAATCAAAAAATTATGGGTGAGTGGGATTGCCACATTTGAGCATATGTAATACTTCTAAGTTTTCTGCTAAAAGGTGAAAAGAAAAACTACATAGGATAAGAGAACTTCTCTTGCCAGAAAACGTATTAATCCATGAGGGAAAAGTAATATTTTCCTGGCCCTGATTTCTGAGATGAATCAGTTATGGAAGTATTACTATGGGTTTTGGGTATTAAATACACACAGGTTAGGAGTTTTCAATAAATATAGACTTGTTTCATGCAATTGTTCCTTTTATTGACCCAAGGTATAAGCAAAAATACCAGGGCAAAATCAGGAACCAGCAATTCTGAGATCTGAGAGACATGGATAGGAAATATAGCTTTTTGGTAACCTTGTTATAGACATATCGTATATATATATAAAAAAAAATTGACCATCTTTCTCTAGCTTAGGTCCCTACATTATGTCATTATTTGTTCCATGAGAAAATTAGTTGCATGTTTAAATTTTAGAGAAAATGCATTATAGATTTTATTTTATAAGCTAATTATCTCAATCAATGTTCAGACTAGAACCCAAAATATTTCAAAATGCAAAACTGGTGCATGTTATTAAAGGTTAAAAGAATTAGCATGTATAGAAATAAAGGATATTCAAATAGAAGGAGAGGAAGTCAAATTGTCTCTGTTTGCAGACTACATGATTACATATTTAGAAAACCCCATCATCTCAGGCCCAAAACTCCTTAAGCTGATCCACAACTTTAGCAAAGTCTCAGGATACATAATCAATGTCCAAAAATCACAAGTATTCCTATACACAAACAGTATACAAGCAGAGAGCAATATCATAAACGAATTCCTATTCACAATTGCTACAAAGAGAATAAAATACCTAGGAATAAAACTTAGAAGAGTCATGAAGGACCTCTTGAAGGAAGACTACAAATCACTGCTCAAGGAAATCCGAGAGGACACAAACAAATGGAAAAAAAAATCTATGCTTCCAGATAGGAAGAATCAATATTGTGAAAATGGCCATACTGCCCAGAGTAATTTATACATTCATTGCTATTCCCATAGAGCTAACATTGGCTTTCTTCACAGAACTATAAAAAACTACTTTAAATTTCATATGGAACAACAACAGCAAAAAAGAACCTATATAGCCAAGACAATTCTAAGCAAAAAGAACAAAGCTGGAGGCATCACACTACGTGACTTCAAACTATACTACAAAGCTACAGTAACCAAACGGCATGATATTGGTACCAAAATGGATATATAGACCAATGGAACAGAACGGAGGCCTCAGAAATAACACTACATATCTACAACCATCTGATCTTCAACAAACCTAACAAAAGCAAGGACACAGGTATACCCATGTAAAAAACCTGCAAGCTCAGCACATGTATCCCAGAACATAAAGTAAAATTTAAAAAATAAAAAGAAAAAGGAATTAGCATGTATTTTATTTATGTTAGATAGACATAGCTGATTTTGATACCATTAAATCCTCCCAATAGCTTATGACATGAAGAAGAAACTTAGACTCAAAGAATTGTATAGATTGTCCAAAATCATAAAGCTAGTTATACTTGAAATGAAATGCACATAATTCTCTACTGTAATGCCTATCACCTTACACCATATTTCCTTTGATTAATTTTACACAGCTGGGTCAGAGACAGCATGCTCAGACATTTTGTGATTTCTTTTACTGAGGTCTAGCCATCCTACCTTTGCTTGATGCTTTCTTTCCGTATGTTTATACAATTCACTGACCTCTCTCTTTCTCAACTGCAGTTTGCATATCAATTCACTTGATGAATTTTAAAAATTTAAGTTATTATATTTTTCCATGGCAAAATTTCCATTTAATAAACAGTTTTTATTTTAGTATCAAGAATTTCTATTCTTAAAATAGAAATTTAAAAATTTACCTCATGAAGTATGGCTAAAAGTCATGATCTGATAATTACAGCATCTGGGTTATTTCAGATTAGCATCTGTTTATTTTAATGTCTTTCCCTTGAGATTTTGTTACGTTTTTTTCTTAGGTGTCAGTATGGGTAGTAATTTTAGATTGTATTGTGAACATTTAGAATATTATGTTTGAGAATCTAAGTCCTGTTAAATTCCTGTGGAGAGTGTTGGTTTGTTTGTTCAAGCATACAATCAGCTGATTAAGTCCAGATTGTAAGCTTTGCTTTGCCTTTTAAGAACAGTGGTTTTCAATAGCAGTTTGGTTTTAAAGTTTTGCTGTGCGGTTTGGGCCTGCTTATTACATGAAAAATGCAGGAGTTGACCTGGAATTTGGATGGAATCATATATTCCTTCTCTTCTTTAAGGCTTTGATATACTTTTTTTGGGTATGTTCTTTATAAGTACAACTTAGGGGTGAGTTTAGGACTTAGGTTGCTTTATATGCAAAATTAGGAATTCTCTTCTCTAGGTATTTCTTCTTGTGAGTTTATGCCTCACTTTCTGGCTTCTAAAATCCCCATTTTCTGAGTTGTCTGGCCACAAATAATAGGATTTTTTTTTTTTTTTTTTTTTTTTTTTTTGAGTTGGAGTTTCGCTCTGTTGCTTAGCCCAGGCTGGAGTGCAATAGGATGATGTCAGCTTACTGCAACCTCTGCCTCCCAGGTTCAAGCAATTCTCCTGCATCAGCCGCCCAAGTAGTTGGGATTGCAGATGCCCACCACCACACCCGGTCGTTTTTTTTTGTGTGTGTATTTTTAGCAGAATTGGAATTTCACCATGTTGGCCAGGCTGGTCTTGAACTCCTGACCTCAGGTGATCCACCCACCTCTGCCTCTGAAAGTGTTGGAATTACAGGTGTGAGCCACTGCATCCAGCCAGTAATAGGGTTCTCTAAGATATTTAGCTTTCTACACACTTGTACAGCTCAGAACAAAGAAAGAGAGCAATAAGATGAGAGAGAGAAAAAATAATAATTTTCTCCTCACCCTCATTTTTTGGCACAACAGGACCTCTTTTCCTGATTCTGCTACCTAACAAAAGGGGATTTTTCTTTTGGCTCTTATGCATTTTCATCTGCTGCACTGAGATAATGTAGCTATATGACTAAGGTAGGTTTCAGGGCAGTACTAGGAGAAGAAAAATAAATGAGGATTTACTCCATAATCTATAGCTCACACAGGCTCTTCTTCCTGGCCCTTTGACTGAATTTTCCTGACCATAATCATTACAAATTCCTGGTTTGGCCTGCCCTTAGTTTAAAGACATAGAGTAAGAAATCAAAAACAAAACAGAACAAAACATCCAAACAACTCATCAATATTTCTCTTCAAGTTTTGACTTCTCTCTTCTATCTGACTGTGATTATTTTTTAGATTCCTCAGAGGTTTCTTCTTCTCCTCCTCCTACTCTTTCTTCTTCTTGTTTGTTTGTTTGTTGGGTTTTTTTTTGGAGGAGGAGATTTGGGGTTCGGAGTTTTTAGTTATAATCAGTGGGAGAGAAGCTACGGTGGGCTTACTTAATTAGAAAATTCGTTAATATCTCAAATTCTATACCGGAAATTGTGATAATAAGACTATGACCTAGGAAAGTTTAAGGGCAAGTGTCTGTAATAACCTAAACTATCAAGGTCCCTGGGAAGAGTGGGAGATCTTATAGCAGATATTATATCAGACTATGGAATGAATAAAGTTTGGATCTTTACCAGACATCTTTGAAGGCAGTTATCTCATCTGTTTAATGGGATACTATGCCTTACCTCTAAGGATTTTAATGTGCAATAAATGAATGTGCATAAACCACATATCAGCAACGCCTGGTGTACCGAAGATGCTTAACAATGATAACTATATTAGTGTAGAACATTTAACTTTAGAACAGCCACATACTAATATGTTCACTAAGAACTTTGGAAGTTTAAAATGAATAGGTACAAAAATACCTACCTTAATTTTGCATAGCATTATTTGGCATAATCTAAGTGACATACGTGTATGATTAATCTGGTATCTTACTAATCACCTTAAATGATTTTTAAAATTTATTTACAGCAATTCTATAGGTCCAAGGACCATTACTATCCTCAGTTTTCAAGTGCAGATAAAGCATCTTAGATGAGAAAAGTAACCTGCTCCAAATCAATCTCATGAGTGAAAAAGCTGGCTTGAGAGCATAGACAGGTACCACTGTGCATTTTGCCTATATTTCTTTCACTGCAATGATGCCTAATTTGTCTAGTATAAAATTATTGACCAGTATCATTTGCTTTTTGAGGAAACATCAAAAACTGGTAGGTAGGGCCTTGTCAGTAGTATTTTTTGGACTTCTAGGAAGAAAAACACATTTAGTATGAAGTGGCCTCAATTTGTAGCTGCATGTAAAAAGTTATTCTAAATTAATTTTTCTACATTTAATTCAACTATTTTAAAGGATGTCAGAATGTAAGGCTAATGTTAATGGAAAAGCTCATAGAGCAGAGGAATTTTAAAAGGGAATTGAAAAATGCAAATTTTTGCTGTGCTAGAGTCTACCATTCTATTAACTGCATATGTGAAGATTACAGGAAAACAGTGTATTCCTCATGCTAAATAAGAAGTTATCTTTAAAACAACCAAAGAAAACAGAATATGTGGTAATGAGTAAATTTTTTAAAAATCCTTAACAGTAACAATACTATCTAATCTGGTAAGAGGCAGAAAGTCATTATTTAGGAGATTACTAGCTTTAGTCAAACTAAATCCACTATACATTAATAAATTATGATTTATTATTAATGATTATTGCTTATTTTCAATGATTATGACCAACTGTAATACAATAAAATCAGATTCAGTGGCAGACAGCTGCATTATTTCTCGTATTGTATACTTCCTATACCTGTATAAGAAGCTTTCATATTTTGAGAGGAAGGTTTATTTTTCTCCTGTTGAAGTACATGATCAAGAGCCTTTCATTAGGCAAGGAATTAGGAACATCTTATTGATAGATTCTCATATCATAAAGACATAAAAGTTCTTGCTGTTGCTTACAGCCCCATGCATGCTACCCTTCATATCATAGTTGTATACAAAATATTGTGAGAGATGGGGCAGGTGCCTTCATTATTGTTGTCAGTGAGGGCTGGAAATTTATCTGCCAATTTTCATAGGTTGTGTTTGAAAGAGCACTCCAAGCAGATTTAAGAAACCCATTTTATTATCCAGTTGGCTGACAGTAAGCAACCTGTGTATTTACCATGAGCCTCACTTTCTCATCTATAAAGTGGGAAGAAGAGACAAACTGGAGGAACAGCAGAATCTTGAAGATGCTTTCTAAGATCTCTTCTAAAAAGAAAATTTATGTTTTTGGAATATCTTCTAGCAGCATACATCATATAGTAGATCCCATGCTACTTCTCAGGAACTTTCAAGTTTTAAAGAGAATGGATATGCACCTTAATTTTAGATAGTACTACAGGAGTCATTAAGTTTTAAGATAACTGTGCTGCCATTCTTTAAAACTTAGAAAATAATTGAAAATAAATGACCTATATAAATTCCTTAAAAACGCAGACTGATTTATACACATTTGTATCTCCCAGTGGTTAGCGGTGTCTTATACATACTAGATAGGCAATCAATATTCACAGCTTTTATTAAGGAAGATTATTATTTTTCTGATCACTTAAGGATTTCACAATTTTTTATTGCATTACAGTCATATTTTATTTCTCATATTTTATAAAACATTAGAAAGACAAGATTATAATGATAATATAATCCACATTTTCAGTTAAGATACTTATGTTAATCTTGAAGGGAGTTGTTTAGTATGGTTGACCTCTCAAGGTACTGCAAATAAAGGAATACAGGTCCATTTTATGACAATATGTGGATTTGTGAGGCATGATGAGACCCAAATGGAATAAAGAAAGGTGTAGCCCCAAAACTCCATTTTCTATCATTTGGAGTACGGAGAGAAAATACTGATACCTAAGAAGAATTGACAATGACAATGCAATGAAACTAGAGATTAATATAAAAGAGAATAAATTTTTAAAAAGTCAGTCATAATTGGCAAAAGAAAAAATGGATTAGAAGGAAAAAATAAACAAATCAAAATATAGGATAAAAAACATTCTATCAACAATATTGTCACCTCTCGGAATATTACCTTTGAAGTCCAATATGTGGTAGGTAAAAGAGATTATGGTACTCATTTGAAATAAGGGTAGAGGTATCATATAAACCACTAGTTTAAGGGTTTGTCATTGAAATGACATAGGTTTACTATAAATGCCATTGTACTAATTTCTTATTCAGGGACAGTGACCTTGCCTGTACTCTAACTTGCATTTTTTTCTCCCTAGGATTCTTTCTTTCAGTAGTTAATGAGTAGGTTGGTAATACAAAAATAGACAAAGGAAACAGAAAACAGCATGAGTTAGTCCAAAGTTGACTAGATCATCTACTTTGCCTAAAACTATTAACACTGAATGAACAGATCCCATAGCCCCTCCAGTGCTTCAAAGAGTTTTGGAGCCTCTCTTAATGGACTCCCAACGCATCAGGAATGATCGCCTTACAAACTAATGCAGAGACAAATGAGTGCTGGCTTATCATTGAAGTTCCTGTCTTTGGGTGATTTCCATCTTTGAGGTTCCTATTTTTGAGATGTTTGCAAACTAGAGGAAGGGCAGAGAGGTGAACACGCCTGCATGATGTGCATGATATGATGGTATAAATACTACAATATAAGGGTGCACAAGATAACATGGACACCAAAGAAGAGAAATTTAATCCAGAGGTACATTGTCTAGGGACATGGTCAAGGGAAGCCTTAATAGAACTGCTGGTCCCTGTTCTGGGTTTAGAAAAGGAAGAGGAGCTAAAGAGTCCAAAGAACAGCACCAAGGTTAGCTTAGGCAGAGCATACTACTTGAAAAAAGAACAGATATGTGAGCAAACAGAGTGGATTCAGACAGTTGCAATTAATTCAGTAAAACTCAAGGTAACGCCAGGTGCGGTGGCTCACTCCTGTAATCCCAGAAATTTAGGAGGCCTTCTTAGTAGTTTGAGTCATAAAATAATAATACATAAAAAGGAACACTGGATGGGTATGGTGGTTCATGCCTATAATCCCAGTACTTCAGGTGGTCCAAGTGGGTGGATCACGTGAGGTCAGGAGTTTGAGACCAGCCTGGCCAACAGGGTGAAATCCTGTCTCTACTAAACATACAAAAATTAGCCAGGAGTCTTGGCACACCCCTGTAATCCCAGCTACTTGAGAGGCTGAGGTGGGAGAATCACTTGAAACTGGGAGGCAGAGTTTGAAGTGAGCCAAAATCGTGCCACTGTACTCCAGCCTGTGTGACAGGGGAATACTCCATCTCAAAAACAAACAAACAAAAACTCCAGTGTAATTTTTGAAGGGGAACAATGACCAGTGAGATTGAGGACCTTAATAAGGGCAAGTCAGGCCAAGTTAAAACTACAAATGGGAAATAGGAAAAATTTTATAGAGGGAAGCCAGCTAAGGTAGTCAGGGTTGAGGATTTAGATTTATGTATTCAAACAAGATTTTTCTTTAGTACAGACTATGGATAAGCCTTGAGGATTCATCTGAAGTTTGACTGAAAATTATAGCTTAACAGGGCTATACTTTAATTTTCAATTGCCTGAATTTTGGAGTTAGGTAGCTGCATAGTTGGGCTAAATTAGGGTTTATTTAGTGGTTGAGAAATGGAAAATAAAATAGAAAAATGCTGTGAAATTAGAATACAATGGCTAATTCAAAGAACCATAAATTAGATGATGATGATGATAATGATGATGATGATGATTATGGTGAAAGAACTGGCCTGAGAATAAGAAAATAAGCTGCCATGAGCTGAACATGGTAGCTAAAATGAACATATTAAAGCTTAAGATTTAAGAAATTGGCCTTTCAAACTGTAATGGGATTATCCCTGTCCCATGTTTTGGGACACTTTGAAAAATTCACAATTCATATTAAAAATATAAAAAGGATACTGAAGCCAAACCAAAAATATGTACAGGTATATCTCATTTTATTGCACATAATTTTATTGCTCTTTGCACATATGGTGTTTTTCACAAATTGAAGGTTGTGGCAACCCTGTATCAAACAAGTCTATTGGCTCTGTTTTCTTCAACAGAGCCAATATAATCAATATGCTTATTTTGTGTCTCTGTGCCACATATTGGTAATTACAAAATTTAAAATGTGTTCATTATTATTGTATCTGTTGTGGTAATCTGCAATCAGTAATCACTGATGTTACTATTGTTAATTGTTTGGGAATGCTACAAACCACACCCTACAAGACAGCAAACTTGATGAATAAATTGTGTTCTAACTATGCCACTGACTGGCTGTTTCTCTGTCTCTCTCCTCCTCCAGCCTTCCTATTCATTGAGACACAACAATATTGAAATTAGGACCATTAATAACCCTGCAATGGTCTCTATGTGTTTAAGGTAAGAGAAGAGAGGCATGTCTCCCACTTTAAATCAAAAGCTAAAAATAATTAAGCTAGTGAAGGAGGCATGTCAACAGCCAAGGGAGGCTAAAAAACAGGCTTCTTGCGCTAAACAGCTAACCAAGTTATGAATACAAAGGAAAAGTTCTTGAAGGAAATTTAAAGTGCAACTCCAATGAATGATGAATGATAAGAAAGAAAAACAGTCTTATTGCTAATATGGAGAAAGTTTCATTGGTCTAGAAAGAAAATCAATTCACATTTCCTTAAGCCAAAGCCTAATCCAGAGCAAGACCCTCTCTTTAATTCTATGAAAGCTGAAAGAGGTGACGAAACTACAGAAAGAAAGTGGGAAGCTAGCAGAAATTATCTCATGAAGTTGAAGGAAAGAAGCCATCTCATAACATAAAAATGCACGGTGAAGCAGCAAGTGCCGACATAGTAGCTGCTGTAAGTTACCTAGCAGTTCCAGCTAAGAAAATGATGACGATGACGACGATAAACAATAGATTTTCACTGGAGACAAAACAGCCTCATATTGGAAGAAGTTTCCATCTAGTACTTTGATAGAGAGAAGTCAATATCTGGCTTCAAAGCTTCACTTTTTTTTCCCCCCAGTGGTAAATATATATATATATATATATATATATATACACACATACACACACACATATATATACAGATTGTATGTTGTCAAATACAGTTTCTACATTTCTTTTCTCAGCAAAGCTTTGACTATTTCTAAGGAGACTATGCAGCTCTGGGAGAACACGGTACAGGCGGCTGGGTCCATGGCCAGTCCTATATTGGCTTCAGATTTGTTTTGTCCACTGCCTCCCTGGTGGCATGGTCCTGGTTCCTGCAGGGGCAGCCCCAGCCAGGCCCCAGGCATTTGTTGGTAGGGGCTAATGCAGCTGGTGACTTTAAGTTGAATTCAGTGCTCATTGATCATTTTGAAGATCCTAGGGCCCTTAAAAATTATGCTAAATATACTCTGCCCATGCCCTATAAATGGATCAACAAAGCCTGGATGATGGTATATCTGTTTACAGCATAATTTACTGAATAATGTAACCCCACTCTTGAGACATTCTGCTCAGCAAAAAAGATCTCTTTCAATATTACTGCTTATTGATAATGCACTTGGTCATCCAAGAACTCTAACAAACATGTAGGATATTAATGTTGTTTTTCACACCTGCTAACACAACATCCATTCTGCAGCCATAGGTCAAGGAGTAATGTTACTTCCAAGCCTTATTATTTAATAATAGATTTCATAAGGTTATAGTTGCCATAAATAATGATTCCTGTAACGGATCTGGACAAAGTAAACTAAAACCCTCCTGAAAATAATTCACCATTCTAGATGCCATTAAGAATATTTGTGATTCATGGGAGGAGATAAAAGTATCAACATTAACAGGAGTTTGGAAGAAGTTGATCTCAAGACTTCAGTGGAGGAAGTAACTGTAGATGCAGGAGAAATACAAAGAGAACTAGAGTTAGCAGTGGAGCCTGAAGATGTGACTGAATTGCTGCAATCTCATAATACACATTTAATGCATGAGGAGTTGTCTCTTATGGATGAGCAAAGAAAGTGGTTTATTTGTGGTGAAAATGCTGTGCACATTGTTGAAATGACAACAGAGGATTTAGAATATTATGTAAACTTAGTTAACAAAGCGGAGGCAGGCTTTGATGGGATCGACTCCAATTTTAAATAAATTCTACTGTGGGGAAAATGCTATGAAAACAGCATTGCATGTGACAGAGAAATCTGTTGTGAAAGAAGGGGTCAATTAATGTGGTAAATGCCACTGTAATCCTATTTTAAGGAGTTGCCACAGCCAGCCCAGCCTTCAGCAACTACCACCCTGATCAGTCAGCTGCCATCAACGTCAAGGTATGACCCTCTATGAGTAAAAAGATTACAACTCACTGAAGGCTCAGATAATCATTAACCTCTTTTTCAAAATTATGGCATGCACACTTTTAGACGTAATGCTATTATATACTTAGTAGGCTGTAGTATATTGTAAACATTGTTAGTATATGCATTGGAAAAAACAATAATTTCTTGTGACTCACTTTATTATAGTCATCTAAACCAAACCTGCAATATTTCTTTTGTATGCCTATATATATATATATATATATATATATATATATATATATATATATAAATACAACTATATTTATATGTGTATCATATATTATATATATATCTTGTTTCTTAAAATTAAATTAATAAAACACAATGAAGTAATATGCTCATGACAAAGAGGCTAGTCAAATCAAAGCTATTTCACTTTCAATGTCTTGCTCTTAATAGCTATGCTATATTCATAATATGTTACTTTATGCATTGGTAATCTCCATGTCTAGCACATACCAATAAACACATTTAAGCCCAAGAAAGGCACCGCTTACACCAAAGTCTCTCTACATAACTTATGTCTAAATTAGTTAAACTCTACTTTTTTCAGTCATGACTCATGATAGCAAGAACTCAAGGCTATCAGAACTAAGGATTGTACATAATGTTACTTAACTACACAAACTACATAACCACATATATTTCTATCAAACTGAGATAAAAATTCAGATGGAGACTTCAACAAAATTTCAGAGGTCACCCTTTCATTTAACATGCTGAAATGTACATGCAGTATGAAGTATGACAGCCACTGTAACAGATATGAATGAGAATCATCCTCTTGTGGAATTCAGAGCTGAATAGGAGAGACAGAGGCAGGTAAAAGATTTGGTGAAATAGAATAAATTTTACAACAGAGTAAGAACCAAGGGCACCATGGGAAACATGTGAGCACGGGAAAACTTGTATGCTGCAATTTAGATAAAAGATGAAAAATGCCTAATATGCCTGAGGGAGTCAGGAAAGGTTTATAAAATAGGGATTCTCTGTGAAAAAGAGAACAGAAGAGAAAGGTTCTGTCAGAGAGCAAGTGCCACAATTCTTTAATGTCCCTGAGAGCACTCTCGTGAGCAGGGGTTCCTTCATGTGACTCACTGGTTTGGAGACATTGGTGATATGAACCTGAAATGCTCAGTATTTTAGCTCACATTCAGATATTGTACTGTCAATTTGTCTCATTTTATTTTTGCCAATGATGTATTTTAGAATTTTTCCTAAATCCACATATAAATGTTCAACACTAAGCACAATAGAAAATAAAATAATGTACTAAGACACAAAAATAGCTTGAGAATAAACAGATGAAGAACATTTATGCAAAGTTCTTTTCTTTTTTCATCACAGGGATTAAATTTGATTAGAAACTTTAATGTATTCAACTAAATTTGCTATTTGACTTTTTCACCCTCTTCTGTCATCAGAGTCACTGTACATTTTTTTAAAACTAAGTGGTCTTGGTTAAGAATGAGAGGAACTTGAGTAACATCCAAAAAAGGAATTGAATTCTGCTTTATGAAAACATGTAGCATTGGTGCAACTGCTGTCTTTCAGAAGAAATAGAAGTTTAGCATGTTTTCCCTGCAGTTCACAAAGCTCATTAACTATTCTATTGGTATTAGCTGTGATGTAGCCTAACTGGTTCAAATTACAGGAACAAAACCATGTAACATGTCAGAATCTTTATGAGAAAACTTTCATAATGAAATAGAAGTATGAGGGGTCTTCAAAATATTAAAGAAAAATTCACTTGAACTGTGAATTTCATGAGAAAACTGTGGGGATTTCATGGGTTTTTTGCTCCAAAATAAACTTGTACTAACTGATTATAACATATCTGAACAGGTTTAGTTTGAGGCACTAAGGATAAGAAGACATCAGTTTGAACAAAGCCCCTATCAGAGCAACATGAATTCTGTTAAAACTAAAGCACAAACATCAAATTTATGATGAGGCTTGGGTGGAAGAATAGTAAAACCAATGATCCTTTGAAAAAGTTTATGAGAACAATGCCCCAAAGAAATCAGCAGTTTATAAACGGATAATTCATTTTAAGAAGGGATAACACAGCAATGAAGATGAAGCTTGCAGCAGCAGACCATCCACATCAATTTGGGAGGAAAAAAAAATCCTCTTGTTCTTATCCTAACTGGGGATGACCAACAATTAAAAGCAAAACAATAGCCATCATAGACATCTCAATTACTTCAGCTTACACAAGTCTGACTGAAATTAAAATTAAAGCTGAACAAAGTTTCCACTCAGTGGGTGAAACCAGACGGATCACCTGCAGATAGGAGCAGAGCTTTCAATGGAAATTTTAAACAAGTGGAATCAAGTTCTGAGGCATTCCTTTGAAGAGTAACAAGAGAAAAGCAATGGCTACCAAGAAATGAAAGTGACCCAGCCAAAGCGAAAGAGAGCCAATCAAGAACGAAGTCTGTACCGATGTTTTTTTAGGGATGCTCCAGCCGTTTTACTTGTAGACTTTCTGCAGGGTCAAAAAATGATAACATTTGCTTATTTTGAGAGTGTTTTGAGAAAGTTAGCCAATGCTTAACACGGTGGAACCCCGTCTCTACTAAAAATACAAAAAATTAGCCGTGTGTAGTGGTACACCCCTGTAATCCCAGCTACTAGGGAGGCCGAGGCAGGAGAATCACTTGAACATGGGAGGAGGAGGTTGTAGTGAGCCAGGATTGCGCCGCTGAACTCCAGCCTGGACAACAAAGAGATTCCCTCACACACACACACACACACACACACTCACAAAAAAAAAAACAAAGAAAGAAAGAAAGAAAGATAGCCAAGGCTTTATAGAAAAACACCCTGGAAAGTTTTACCAGAGAGTCTTTCTCCACCACCACAACATTCCTGGCTCATTTCTTTCATCAAGTACAGGCAATTTTGTAATAGTTTGATGGAAAATCATTAGGCAGCCACCTTACAGTCCTGACTTGTATCCTTCTGACATTTTTTTTTTCTTAATCTTAAAAATTCTTTAAAGGGCACCATTTTTCTTCAGTCAATAATCTAAAAAAGACTACATTAATGGCTCAATTCCTATTTCTTTAGGGATGGACTAAGAACTAGCGTGGCTGGTATCATTACTTACAAAACTGTTTTGAACTTGATAGAGCGTATGCTGAGAAATAACATTTACTTCCATTTTCCACAAAATTTTTAAAGTCCCTCTGTACATATAAAAGACAGTAGCAAACCTAGACCACACTGTTCATGTGTTTAGTATGGAATTCACATTGGTTGCTGGGACATCTCTGAGACAGCTATCCCCAGCTCAGTCCCATGTTTGACATGAGCCTTTTAATAAAACTCTTAACCTTCCATCTAAACTGAAGTGTACTACAAGTAACAGTCCAAAAAAATTGTTTTAAAATTTGTGGATTTTATTTCTTTATTGTTTTCTCATGCCTCACTTTTGCTCCAAAAAATCTAATGAGTTAATAGGTACAACATTTTTTACTGGCTTTAGGAAAAGAATGTCTGAAGTGACTACTGGTCCTTTGTATTGGCAAGAGAACTGATTCTTTCTGTCCAAGGATCTGCTTCATGGGCCTGTATGAAAAGAGTCACAGCGATTCTGTTTGGCTCCTATAAAAATACAGCACTTCCGACTTAACGTCAGTTAAACTGTATTATGACTCTCCCTTTTCATAACAAAATCCAAATTCTTTACCTTTTATTAAATTAATTAGTTGTTAATGTTAGTTAAATGGAGTTAACCAGGCAAGCAAGGAGGGACATTTTCAAATTTACTAATCCTCCCACTTTCACCTTCAAATATGTGATGGTAATCTTAAGGGAACAATGGTTAAAATACCCATGGAAGCATTCTGCACATAAAATTCTTTTAATTCCTTCTTTAAGTCTAATTTGGCAGTTCTCAAGCTTAACTGTACATAAGAATTCTTATATGGAATTTTATATATAAACAATCTGTAACACTGTATTTTTATGATAAAAATGATAAGTATTCTGACTATATAATCTAACTGTAGAATACAATGTCCCATGATAGTTTGACTCAGGAAATTAGCCTTATCAGGAAAAGAATCCCAGAGTCTGCAGACAAGGGTAGCTTCTTGATGTAAGTCTTTCTTACCAAACTGCCACCTTCCAGAAAGGAAGAGGGCCAATGCAGGTCTACCTCTCTTACGCCAGCTCAATATAGAAATGTCCCCATCACTCATTAGCCAGCAAACTCTCAACCACTGCATGCCAGCTTCCTTCCCCAACCCCACCCCCATTATTCAGTATGTATACCAAAGGAATGGTCAACACTTGCTCAGCAGATTTGATTATGTATCAAACAGACTCAAAGAGGTCTAAGTGGAGATAGTACCTGTGCAGTATTATAGGAGTTTGTGAAGTTTTTTCGGTACAGTATCATTAAATATGTGAACATTGGTCTGTTGAAATATTCTTCACTTTAATTTGAAGACTGCTGGCCTGGAGATTGGATCATAAAAACACAAGCCAAGAGTTAGAGAGGGGATTTTCCTGGCTCTTAGAGTTAATGAGGGCCTAGGCTAAGGGAAGAACAGAGAAGATGGAGAGAAAGTTAAGGAGTCAGGGCGGATCAATTTGGGTAATTGGTTTAATAGATGGTAGCGGGAGCAGAGAGGTAGAATAGGTGACTCTGGGAATACCTCTGTCGTGATCCTAGATGTGGAGTATATGGCATAATGATAGACCAAACCACCCTGAATATAAAGCAAACCACAGCCGGTGTAGAGGCTTGTGCCTGTAATCCCAGCACTTTGGGAGACCCAGGCGGGTGGGTCACAAATTCAAGAGTTCAAGACCAAGCCTGGCTAAATACAAAAATTTGCCAGGCTCAGTGGCAGGTACCTGTAATCCCAGCTACTCGGGAGGCTGAGACAGGAGAACTGCTTGAAGCCAGGAGACAGAGGTTGAAGTAAGCCAAGATTGTGCCACTGCACTGTAGTCTGGGCAACAGAGCAAGGCACCATCTCAAATAAATAAATAAATAAATAAATAAACAAACAAACAAATAATAAATAAAGTAAACCTCTTACTTGTGAAGTCATTGGTTTCCAAGTTCCTGAAACAAGTAGCATATTTTGGCTGGGGGAGCTTCTTAGAGCGATTACTGATATGTACAAATTAATCTGCAGGAAAGAGAATGAATTTCCTGTCTGATATGGTAATTTTGAGCCTCTGCCAAGTCTCAAGTTTTAGAAGGAGAGAAGAGGTGAACATTCAGGTACTCAGTGAAATGCTTTTCGAGGGAATTTATAACTTAGAAATGGTAGTTAAATCTATGGGAGTGGAACAGACTTTATTCACCAAAACAAAATCAGCCAGCACTGCAAAGAAAAGATGATTGACAAATTAGGAAGCACAAGGTCACTGCTTTTTTGATAACACTGGGGACTCCTGGAAATTTAGTTCATTGTTTCCACAAAAGGCAGGTATCAAAATGAACCAGGAGCAGAGAATGTGCCTAATCAACCCCTAAAGCATTTGTAGCACACTCGTAAATGATAATCACCACTTGTATCACATTAGGTAGAAATTCCACAAATATTCAGAAATATATGTCTCTCCATAATTAGCATGGAGCACATGTTATTTGAAATGAGAATTGCAATCAATTCTTGATTATATACTCACAGATTACACACATTGTGGCCTACTCTGCTACAATAAATACTTTCATTTTTTACATTTAACTGACTTGTTGACACATAATACTCCATTTAGATTTAGTTTGATTCCTGGCTGAAGTGACCCACAAATCTCTTAAGTGCCCCCTCCCAAAAGCTCTCTATAGACCAAAATATAGTACTGCCTCAGAAAAGTTTGAAATGAAAAAGTTAGAAGGTTCAAATAATCAGCCAAGTATTATTAACAAATTTTATTTTTAAAGAGTTTGAGTAGACACAGGACCTTACTGACAAGTTGAAAAGACATTAAAGAAATCTTACAGTTGGCTACCTAAGCCAAGAAAAATAACCATTCTTGAACTCTGAATGTGTCAATTCTCTCTGTTCATAAATAAGAATTTTCTATACACATGCATATATCCACAAACATACTTTAATTACAACTGTTTTATTTATTTTTATCTTTAATTAATTAATTTTTCAGACAGGGCTTCACTCTTGTTGCCCAAGCTGGAGTGCAATGGAGTGATCTCAGCTCACTACAACCTCCACCTCCCAGGTTCAAGTGATTCTCCTGCCTCAGCCTCCTGATAGCTAGAATTACAGGTGCCCACCACCACACCCAGCTAATTTTTTTTGTCTTTTTAGTAGAGATGTGGTTTTGCCATGTTGGCCAGGCTAGTCTTGAACTCCTGACTTCAGGTGATCTGCCCACTTTGGTCTCTCAAAGTGCTGGGATTACAGGTGCAAGCCACCACAGCCAGCAACTGTTTCTTCTAAAGTCTGTTAATTCTCTAATTGTAGGGTATCACTTGCTAATGCTGTAATTGAGCTCAAGACCTGACACGCCATAAGATTTTGGCATTGACAAACATGATTGTATCTTTTGCCTCCTTTCCTTACATTTAGTACAGAGAAGGTTTCAACTCATTTTTACATGCCTTGATATGTATGATGACAGAAACTGATTTATACTTATAAATTCCAATTCTGGGGTCCAATTCAGAAAGGACCTGTGTAATGAGGAGTCCATAACATACCTCAAATACACCAGTTTTGTTTCAGTTTGGACTATATGGTTTCTTTTGCAGTCTGATAAATAACTATAATGTGTAGGCTAGACAAAAACCTTTAAAATGCGGGGGTTTTTTTCTGTCACTTTAAGCACATGGAAGAATTCTTCCCCTTACTTTCTTATTACTTTGTATTTTCAGTGTATGGTTCTCTTGCAAGAATATGGCTGCTTCTTAAAAGCTCATCTCATTCTATGATATGTAATACAGCACTTATGATGTTCTGATTCAGAAAAAGTAATCCTAAAGGGCATTTAAACTAGTAGGAGGAAATAATAAGGCAGGCCAAAGAAAAAAAAATACTGTCAAAAATGATAGATCTGAAATTTAGAATCTTAGAGAAGAAACAGGCAGGGAGAAGCAAAATGGTATCATTTAGCCTCCTAGTAAAATCAATATGTCTTTTGGATGAAAGAAAATATATATAACCAACTAGTTTCTTTGACAGGAAAAGGTAGAAAGGAAAATTGCCTACAGAGAAAGTGATTGAAGAAATCACACCAAGTACCTTTACAGTTAAGTTTGCCTTGCAATAAATTTTAGTGCCCGTAATACCTATTTACATGCATCTTGGTTAACTTTTCAGAGGATTACAGCTATTCTTTACTTTAAATATTTGTAAAATGTGCTTTAGAATCATATTATGGTAAAATAGACAGAGAAAACCACCCAAAAAATACACATGACTTAATGAATTAAAGACTTGCAAACTGGCAACTGCAGATCATGTCAAGAAAGAACTTTATTACCCAACCTAGAAGACTCTTTCCTGGAGCAAACCTCCATCACCTCTCCTCCTCTCCCTCCAGAAGCAAGCCCTGTTGTGACTTGTCTTGTAATCCCTTCTTGTATTATTTTTAAAATAAATTTATCACCTAAATGTACTTTCTTGTAATCTTTTCCTGAAATCTTTCTTGTTTTATGTTTAAAATGAATTTATCACCTAAATGTACTTCCATAAACATTATAATTTAATTTTTCCCATTTTAAACTTTGTTCTATCTTTTCAGTCTCTTCATTTCCTTCCCTTTTTCTCTCTTCCAGCAGCATTTTTCATAGTTTGGATTTTGTGCATTGCATTCTCATGGTTCTCTGCATATCTGGCAGATTGGAAGGTGGATCCATAAACAGGATCAGACTAAGTTTCAATGTCTTTTCTGAGACTGTAGCTGGTGTTTTATCAGTAGATGCATAATGTTAAGTTGTCTATCCTTTAGCGGTATCAAAAGCCATCAATATTTGGGCCTATTTGTATTAATTCATTGGAAATTGCAAAATAGTGATATTCTAATTTTGACATTTGTTTTGAATGTATTACCTGTGATATTTTTTATAAAGGGACACTTCTCAGGTACTGTTGGGTTAGTGGTGCTGTTCATATAGAAAAACAGGACAAATATTTCCATTTATGCCAGTTTTTCAGATATCTTTAATATGGCATTTTCAATTATCCAATTCAGATTTTGTATCTGTGTTCTCAATCAAGCGTGACTTTTCAAGCTATCAATCATGACGCTGAAATAACTACAACATATATTTGCCCAGAAAGTATATTGTATAAATTCAAACAAAAAGTCAACAATTGCTGAAAGAAAATCAATATGTTCATGTCATTATCCTTCAAAGACATATTTGTCTACCTGGAAAATATATTTATTTGTCTTAAAATAAAATTAAATGTCGTATTTCCAGAATGTTTCAAGACTAGTTGCAATTTAGTGGCATAATTTACTAATAATTTGGTGGTCATAATTGCTGATTCTATTTTTATATATAACAGAAAGCATGAAGAGTGCATTGACAAAATGAAATCAAATATACTCAAATCTCAACTCCTCCACTACTCCCCAATATTAGTCCAATCTGGAAATGGCTCAGCTGGCAAAGGACTTTCTAAATAGTTATCTTGTCTTTGGCAATGAGAATCTTCTCTCACACCTCTATTTATTTTATCCTAGAGTACTTTGCAATTGTTTTGGTATTATATTAGTTTGTGGTGGTTGTGTTCTTGTGAACTTTTCTATCTAATCTTTCAAGGTAGTGTAATCATCTTAAAAATCCCTGAATTTTTCACTGACTCATCCCACAAGTTCCTTCATGGCTGCACAAATATATTAGTTTTAGCCTGATGACTTAATATATTAATGAATATTAGCTTTTTTCCAAAGATGATGAATCTAAACAATGAAAAAGAAGGCATACCAAATTTGAATCACATTCTTTTTCTGAGAAAGCTGCTGCTGCTACTTTTAAACAAGGTTACCAAAGCAGGATTCTGATTTGAAAATATCTGTTCATGTATCTCGAACTTTCATCTTAAAACATTTCATATTATCTCCTTTCAACTTAGCACACAATATTGGCATATGTTTTTCTGATTGCATTTATGTGTCCAGTTCACCTAAGAATGTGTATTAGGTACCTGGCAAAAAGAGGAATCTGTTAAAGAACTTCTTGAAGTTCTTCTTGAAATATGTTATAGACTGAAAGTACTATCAGTATATTCATATGCTCCTGTGGAGGCATCAGCTTCCTCTGCAGTTGTGTTGGGGCTACTCAATCCAGTTCTTGCAGACAAGATGTGAATAAAAGTGACGCAATTCATTTTCAGGCCTGGAGCTTAAAATCAACTTATTTTAAATCCCAAGCTCTTTAATCTCTTTGTGGGGGGCTTTGGAAGCTTGAGTACTAGATGACATAGCTAAAAGATGGAATTTGAATAATGTTTTGAAGGGAGAAAAACTGATCCACACTGGGTTCCATATGAGGGGAAAATGATCCTGTTTTATGTTAAGCCATGAGGATTGTATTTTGTAGCATGTACCTACTCATTGCTGATTCTAAACTAAAACAAAGAGGGTATTTTAATATGTGTGACTTTTATTTTAAGAAGAGGATCCAGGAGAAATTTTGGTTTAGGATTCTTTCCTTGGTTATATTTTCATCACATCTCCAAAACAAAATCAGTACCATAACAAAAAACACTTCAGTGATTTTCCCTAATTAATGTTTGTGCATCCATTCATTTGATTATTCTTCAGATGAAACTGAAGCCAAACATAAGTCATTTCCGATGGTATAAAAAGAGCAAGTTTTAACGGACAGGTAAAAGAGTGTTTGAATTTCATTTCTGTATTTTACCATCTGTGCAGCTATGGGAAAATTACTTAAATTCTCTGGGATGTAGCTTGTTCCACACGCTGTAAATAAAAATATTTCCTTAAATGGTGTGAGTTCTATCAAGAGTATAATAATAGACATTATCTATTTCCCCTGCTTTTACATACTAATTCAGTCTTGAGTTAGGTTTTCTTGGGACTAAAATCCACAAGAGATTTATTTATTTACTATCACATTTGTTCACTCTGAATTAACTAACAATACATTGTAAGAACTGAGGTTGGATTATCATATTATAATAATTACTGCCCAAAGATTGATATGTGAAATTAATATCAGCTGTTCTAGTTCTGGGATTTAGAAGTAGGGAGATCTAAATTTGAATACTGGTTTTGTTAAATTATATTGGTACTTGACATCAGTTTTGGAGTCTCAATTTTTTCAAATGTAAAATGGAAGCAATAAAAAGCAATATTTATCTGAATAATTATATTGAGTGAAAAAATGTGATTAGAAGCTCTGGTGATTTCCTAAAATATAAGAGAAGTTAGTTCCCTTCCTAAAATTTTAAAGGTATTTATAATTTCAAAGATCTTCATATACCTTCCTTACTTAACACAATGTCAGACAATGCTAATTTTAAATAATTCACTGGGGGCTTAAACGATAAACTACTTCCTCACATAATTACAAAGAGAACTCTAATCAAATATTTTATACTATTTTAATTCATAAGCATTAACACAGATACACACATTAGAAGGACAATCCCCAAATCCCTACCTACAATTGAAAATATATATATATATTAAATCAATGTGCAGTCACAAAATCTCCAAAGAATTCCTCTGAAAGATTTAATAGTTCATATCAAATATTCCATTTAACGTTCTGTTCTATATACTCCATCAATCTTTTGATTGACTGAGTTTGAAGCTCTATTAATGCATCCTACAGTCAAAGTTTTAATGGAGTTTAATGGAACTCATCCAAATCTATAACAGCATTTTCCTCCTAAATTAACTTATAACCCACAAGTTAATGAAATGAATGCAGCTGCCATTTAGCCAGAGAGGGTCAAAGTGCAGGACCCATCACTAGGGAGACAGCCTGATGGCTTAGCTCCCTCAGTTCAGCCCTGGGGCATCATAACCCTGAAAGTGCATTAAGGATGTTGCTAAACACCACATATGGCCTTCACCAACAACTCTGGCCACCAAAGAAGTTAAGTGGCCTTTTAAAGCTCATTAGAAAAATTTAGTAGTTGCACAAATTGAACCAAACTTTTCAAGATCAGTGGTGATGTTTTATGCTTATTTTAATATTGGCATAGTATTTTATGTCTAGTGAGACACTTGATAATACTTATTGGATAAATCAATACTCGTGCTACTTTAAAAAATAGCAACTACCTAAGTTATTAAAATAAGAATTCACAGATTAACTGCATTAAACTATATTTCCTTGTGATGATGATGATGATGATACATAATAATAATAGAGACAGAAATGAAAGTGTTGCTCAGGAAAGGTTTTATCCCCTCTCCTGAGTTCAGCAAATGAAATAATCAAGTGTTTGGAAAATGGGTCATCTAAGGAAAGACCATGGAACTGAATTTATTTACAACAGAGAACAGAAGGCTCACAAAGTATATGGTTGAGGTTCTGGATTCTGGGGGATTTACAATTTTCAGCTATATAAAGCAGTAGCATATGGGAAGTGTTAAGCAGCTGTTCTATTTCTGCTCAGGAAATTGATATGCTTAGGATCCCTAGCCAGCAGAAATAGGACCAATGGATCAAAGTTATAGCCTGGCAAATATTAGCTCATCATATAAAAAGAGCATTCTTAAAATTAGAGCTGTTGGAAATTGAAATAGACTGCCTTAGGATGTAGCATGCCCTGGTGGCTCTAGTACATCACTGAGCAGCCAGCCTTGGCATATCTCTATTATATGTATCCCATTTTAGAGTGGAAAGGAAAAACAAGGGACAGGAAGAGAGAGAAGGAAAGAGAGAGAAAGATTTCCACATGAGCATTATAGGAAACTAGCATAATCTCAGCTAGGGATGAGAGACTCTCATTTATGAAGATTTCTTAATGGACTGTTTTAGTTACCTGAATGAGGACCTCATGAATTAGTCTGGAATGGTGTTTAATTTTGTAATAAGGTCACAAGGATTTTGAAGATATTTTTCTGACTATTGCACAGAAGAAAGGGGGAAGAAAATGGAGAAGTAGGAAGATGTAACAGAGCAGAGAGGACCCAGCAACATGGTAGGGTCAGGAACCTTAGAGAAACATGGCCTTAAATATTTAGTAGCCATGATGTGTAACTTTCAATTAAAAACAATTTTCTATTCTATGATGTTCTTAATTGTATTATTCATCAATTCCACATATATTTCTTGGTCATCTATCACAAAGCGTGTAGGAAGAAGCCCCCACCCTTTTAGTCTTCAGTTCTAATTTTAGAAAATGCTACAAATAAACCAATTGGTATAAAATACGATTGTAAGTAATGGAAAAGTGCCATGAAGAAATAATAAAAGTTGGTAAAATATCAGAGTGTGATTGGGGATAAAGTGGTATTTTAGCATATGGTCAGGGAAAATCTCCCTGATGATGTGATATTTGAGTGAATATTAAGGAAAGTTAGAATTAGCCATGTGGTGACCTATGGGATGTGTGTTTTAGACAGAAGTCAGCAAGTGCGACGTCCCTGAGGTGGGAATGGGCTACATGTGTTCAAGATCAAAGGGATCAAAATATGTGTTTTAGACAAATGTGTGTTTTAGACATATGTGCTCTAGAAAAGGTGTGTTTTAGATGATATGTGTTTTAGACAAGTGTGCATTTTAGACAGACAATGTGTGTTTTAGACAGATTTGTGTTTCAGACATATGTGCTCTAGAAAAGGTATGTTTTAGATGATATGTGTTTTAGACAAGTGTGCATTTTAGACAGACAATGTGTGTTTTAGACAGATTTGTGTTTCAGACATATGTGCTCTAGAAAAGGTATGTTTTAGATGATATGTGTTTTAGACAAGTGTGCATTTTAGACAGACAATGTGTGTTTCAGACAGGAGTAACAGCAATTGCAAAGGCCCAGAGGTGGAAATTTGCAACCTGTCTCAGATCAAAGTGATCAAGAAGAGAAAAGGTGGGCACTGAAATCATAATATTGCAAAAGTAAGTGGTCTTACATTGTTTTCTAAGTTTGGGGCTTAAGTAGGAAGTGATAATGTTCTGATACACATTTTTGAAGGACAATCCCTTCTAAGAAAGGATATGTAAGTTTGGAATAGGAAGGAACTGGTGAAAGTGGGAATTGTTTGACATACCCAGCTTGTATTTTAAAAGCAGTTGATCAGTCTTGTTGATGTCCTAGATATATGGTGGAAGAAAATGAAAGGCAACAGTTTTTATCACCAAAAAAAAAATACTGAGTGAGTGATAATGCCACTTACAGAGATAAGAAAAACTGAGGCTTAAGGGGATGGAGAATTGAGAGTTCTGTTTTGGATGTGTTATAAGGAGAGCTCAGGACTGAGAGAGATAAATATGGATGTAATTAGCATATACATGGTTTATTCAAAATAAAACTATGTAACTGAATGAGATAATTTAGAAAGTACTATAGATGGAATACTGAAAAGAAAGACAAGCACTGAACCCTACAGAAATATAGCTTTAAACAACCAAAAAAGGAAAAGTGGAGGAAACAACAAAGAAGATTGGGAAAGCCATGGAGATAGGAGGACAGGAAAGAAAATGAAGTGTCTTATAATTCAAGGGAAGGATGAATACACCAGAAGGGAAGACTGATTCACAAGAATAAATTCTTCAGGGAAGAACTGAGTCCTCATTTTCTTATTAAAATAAGGCAGCAAGTTCAAATACACTGAGGCTGAGAATCAAAAAATGGGACTTGGCAAGATGGAGGTTCTTAATGACTGAAGAGGGAGGCTCCCAAAGGTTAGTGGGAAGAAGTCTGATTAGAATAGGCCCAAGTAACATTTTGCATTGTTGGGGAGAAATTTTGCTATAAAAAGAGCAGATGAATGGAGGACTGTTATGAAAGGGAAAAGATGCTTTAATTTGTTTAAGTTGGGAGACATTATAGCAGCCTAGCATGCCAGAAAACTTAGACTGTATACAGGAAAGAAATATGATTTAGGAGAGATACAAGGTAATTGATGGGGAAAATTGTCCCACTAGATAGTAGGGGATGAGTTAGGTGGTATATATCTAGAGGGATTGTCCTCAGTAGAAACAGAAGCAGCACATCAATGGAAAGGCAAGTAGTTGAGAGTTGGTTTATTTTATTTTTTAATGGGGTAGTATATTTCTGGAGTCCTTCTATTCTCTCAGTTAAGTCAGAAATGGGATTATGAAATGTGAATGAAACCATTCCTAATAACTTTATAAAATTAATTAAGGAAGAATGGAGGGAGTGAAACCAAAGTAAACAGAGCTTGCAGCACACCCAGCATTAATCATTACATCAGCTCACTGGCTGACATGCTTCCTCATAGGTGTTTAATGCCTGTTATTCTAGAAGTATGCGGACCCTACACTACAGTTCCCCCTAACTGTTCTATAGATAACAATATGAACATTATAAAAAGTTAAGTTTTTCATTTGAGATATTCTCTCAGGTCACATATACCAGTGAAACTACTAATGTCAACTGGTCTGAAGAGCCCTCATGAGAAGCTGATTCATCAAAGAATGTAGTTTCCGTAACATGATGACCCTAACCCTGACCAATCAGTGGCCCCAACTTTTTAATGCCCCATGAACAATCAGTGACCCCAATTTTTTAATGCCCTGTAATACTCCAGCCCAAACTCCTCAGGGAGAGAGATTTGAGGGTTCTTCCCATTTCCTGTCTTGACTGCCTGGTAAGCATTTCAATTTTTCTCTGCTGAAAAATCTGCTGTCTCAGCGTATTGTTTTGTTACTGAACAGCTGGCATGCAAACCAGCTATTGGAGGTCACAAACTTAAGTCCTTTGAGTGGTACTTTGGGGGTGTGCTGAATAGTCTACAATATTAAAGGTGTGAAACATTAATTTCTGAAACTGTTTTTGCTAATCACATGAAGATAAATAAGGATATACTTATACTTTATAAATAATCAAAGATTATAACATAAGAAACAAAATATGTATATGCACACATCATTTACTTATTAAAATTAATCAGATAATAATTGATTGGTAAATCCTTTATTAAAAATTATAAATAGTAACATTTATAAAATGTTGAATATGTTTATTACATTCACTTAATTTTAAATCAACATTACCTCTATGTATCCTAAAACTTAAATTTAAGTAATCTTAGATACATGGTTTACTACAGATTTAATGTATATTAATGTATTCTAATTATTATTTTCTCAATTTTTATTTTATTTCATTTAATTTTTGTTCTCAAGAAATTTTCTCTTTTCCTTTTTCTTTAACTTTTACTTTAGGTTCAGGGGTACATGCGCATGTTCGTTACATAGGTAAACTGTGTCATTGGGGTTTGTTGTACAGATTATTTCATCACCCAGGTATTAACCCTAGTACTCAACTATTTTTCCTGATCTTCTCCCTCCTCCCACTCCCTACCCTTCAGAAGGCCTCATTGTGTGTTGTTCCCCTCTATGTAGGGTGTGTGTGTGTGTTTGAGTGCATGGTGGAGAGGAGGGGTGGGTATCCTAATATCATTTTAGAATTCTATGATTACCACCACGGAGTTACCTTGGCCAGTGAGTATCTGTGTAATGATAGAATTCTAAAATGATATTAGGATACCCATCCCTCTTCTCCACCAAACACACACACACACACACACACACACACACACACACTCACACACACTATGTAATCCCATGCTTTTAAGTGAGAATGAGGAATATTAATATAATGGAATATTGCTTCTATAATTAAGTTAGCCTGCAAGGCAAACGTGAAGGGATTTTACAGAGGTAGTTCAATCTCCAATAAATTGACTTTAAGATAATTAAAATGGGATTATCCTGAGAGGACTGATCTAACCTAGTGAGTTATTTAAAAGAGGTCAGAGATATTTGAAGTAGCAGAGACACTCTCTAGATTAGAGACACAGAGAGGAAAAAGGATTTGTTTAGAGCAGGAATTATGAAGACCTTGAGAAATAAGTAGAGATATAGGGGATATTGCTGATAACATGCTCTAATTTCCTGAGAGAATGGTTTAAGGAGAAAAAAATAAAGTAGTCACCCAAGGGAAGGAAACTGTGAGTTCATAAAAGAAACATAATACAGGGAGGGGAGCACTACACACTGGGGTCCGTTGGGGGGAAATGGGGGAGGGACGGGGAGGTGGGGAGGTGGGAAGAGGTAGCATGGGGAAAAATGACAGATACAGGTGAGGGGAAGGAAGGCAGCAAACTACACTGCCATGTGTGTACCTATGCAACAATCTTGCATGTTCTTCACATGTACCCCCAAACCTAAAATGCAATAAATAAATAAATAAATAAATAAATAAATAAATAAACAAACATAATACAACATTTGAGGGTTGTGATAATGAATTTAAAATAAAAGCTATCAGTTTTGCTGAGTAATTGTTGCAAAGAATGTTTTACTGTTGAGTTGTGGTTATCGAGAAGGTAGTGGTTTAGACAGATCTAGCGCTGGAGTTTTGCCAGCAAGTCAGATGGAGGAGAGACAAGCAAATAGGTGTAAATGTAAGGGATTACTTACAATCACTATAGAATCTAATCTGTGTATGATATAAGCCAGAATTAAAGTTGATGAACAGTGGGAAAGAAATAGCAGAATCAATGAAATTAAGGTTTCAATTAGTTCACAAATGTTTTTCAGGAAGTCCTTGAATGAGGCCATAAAAGTATAGAAGTATTAAAGTATAGAAACTGGAATAGTTGCAGTCAAGGATGTGAGACTTGGCTGAGATAGAGCTCAAAGCAACCCATTTAAGAGTTTAAACGTGAAGACGCTGAGTGGTCAGGGTTGGATAATCATCTACATATACAGAGAGAATGATAGCAAGGGTTAAGGTGCAGCTGGACACAATGAAGTAGGAGTGCTGAATGAGAAACAGTGATCACACATCAGAAAATGAAAGTAGAAAGGCAGGGCAGGGGATGCCGTTGCAAGATAGTGCAGTAGCTTCTATATCACAAAGGGGTAGCCATCAACTGCATGTAAAAATGAAGTCCAATGCACATAGACATGCTGCCTCCAGTCCTGAAGTAAGAAAGGAGAGAAGCAGCAGGATTGCCTTTGATGCTTGAAGTTGTAGCCAGCATTTAAATATAATTGAAACTACAGAAGGAGTTGATGATCACAGAAAGTTCTGGAACTAACAGTAGAAAGGAGGGAGAAATTGAGAAAAGAGGAGGACCAGATCAAATCACCATAGTTTTGTTGTTGACTTACTTATAAGTAGTTGAAGTAAAAATTATTTTTCCTTTATTATCTCTGGTCAATTATCTCTGGTCAGTTATTTTAGTTTCCTTATTATACCATGATCTGAAGTTATTTTTATTCCACTCTTTCTAGAGCAGAGCCATTTCTAGTTAGTATCTGAAGTGAAAATAGATACACCCATCTTCTGGCCTTCCCTTTGTAACTCCATTCTGGATATCAATATCCCTAATGCAGTAGTCTTGGTTTTATTGTGTAGCTATTTATAAGGCCATGCATTTGAATGCATTAAATTAGACTGTTGATTCTTTTTCCTGTCTCTGATATTAAAAAAAAAAAAAACCCTGTAAAGTAAGTTTTTAGACAAACTGTACTTAATCCAACAGGAGAAATTAAATGATAGTAAGCCACTGTCCCATTCTCTGAAAACTTGATATGAAGATACAGGGCAGATCATGGCAGGCTATTTAATGGTCTATCCCACAATCTTCCCTCATAATCTGTTTCTGCATAATCTGTTCATGTTCTAATTAACAGATCCTTTATATGTTCAAAGGGGCAACAAACCCAACATCAAAGCGTGACTTATAGCCTAAGTTGGTGATCCTCAACTAGGAGAATGGGAGGATAATTGTGGGCCTCCTCCCTATGTACCTGTGGCCACATCTAGAGACATTTTTGGTTGCCATCACTTGGAGGTGAAGGGGTGGGGACAACATCCAACTATCATCACGGGATAGAGACCAGAAATGTTGCTAAACCTTATAAAGTGCACAGGATTGTTCCCACAATATGGAATAATGAAACCTCAAATGAAAAAACCCAGTCTGAGCCAAACCTGGAGGTCTTGATGCCTAGTCTGCAGCCCTCCTTAAAGCTATAAGGGACCATCTGCTATGGACTGAATTGTGTCCCCTCAAAATTCATATACTGAAGACCTAACTCCCAATGTGACTATATTGGGAGAGGAGGTCTCTAGGAAGGTAAGTTAAGATTAAATTAGGTCATATAGGGGAGAGAAGATAATCTAATAAAATCATATCCTTATTTTATTTTATTTTCATTTTCATTACATATATGTGTGTGTATGTGTATATATATATACGTGTGTGTGTGTGTGTGTGTGTGTGTGTGTAAAATGAAATTTACAGATACTTTCTTTCTGAGAGAGGGTCTCAGTTTGTTGCCAAGGCTGGAATGCAGTGGCATGATTATGGCTCACTGCAGCCTTGACCTCCTGGGCTCACATGATCCTCCTGCCTCAGCCTCCTGAGTAGCTGGGACTGCATGCAGGAGCCACTATGCCCAGATAATTTTTGTGTATGATTGTTTTTCTTAGAAGAGGAAGGGACACCAGAGTTCTCTCTATGTGCACACAGAAGAATGACCATGTGAGGATGTCTGCAAGCCAGAAAGAGCGCCCTCACCAGAAACCAACATTGATGGCACCTTAGTTTTGGACTTGGAGCCTCCAGAACTGTGAGAAAGTAAATTTCTGTTGCTTAAGCTACCCAGTCTGTAGTATTTTTCTGTGGCAGCCCGAGCAGACTAGTACACCATATAATCTATTTCCAGCTCAAAAGATGCGTGGAGAAGTCTGCTAAAGGGATTTCTGAAAAAGCTCTTGCTTTTTTTTTTTTTTTTTTTTTTTTTCATCAAACAGTACAAAGTGGCTGGAGCTTCCCTTTTCCCTTTGGAGTTTCAGCAGTTGTCCTGCATTTTTGATTGACAAGCAAATATTATCCAAACTGCCAAAAAATTCTGAGACATCAGCCCTGCCATTTTGATATCACTAAACTGGTACCAGCAGCCTATTTCTGAGCTTTTTAAAAATGTAAACAAAAATAACTTTTATTCATCTGAGTCATAAAATTAACTGAAACAACTATTAATACATAGCTTTTTTTTTTTTTTTTTTTTTTAAATTTGGGAAACAACCAGAGTTTCCTGTTCAGGTACAATATAGAAATAACCAAGTAATTACCGGTGTATCTTTAAATCAAAATAAGGAATTCCTACCTCTGAAATCACAGAAGATAAGGAAAAAAAATCAGAAAGCTAGAGAAAACAAAATGTTTTACATATTTCTGGCTTAGGAAAATCACAAAACCTATTAATGTTGATTTTAGTTTAGTTTCTATCTACAACAAGGTAAAAGTTAGGAGTTGAGCTTTTTCTCTTATGGATTATAACTCTTGCTTACAATTTCACCTGTGTAACCACCTAAAGTACAGTTTTATTTCTCCTTTATATGTGTATACTAAAAAGTTAATATAGCAATCGTGAAATTTGCTTGCTAATTTAAAATGGCTTTTATAAAGATGTTTCTTTCTAAACATCTACCCATGAACATTTTTACAATATTTATTTTCTGCTAATGACATTTTAAATATATTATTTATTTTCTTTCTCATTTTTCAACATAGATCCTGTTAGTAAAGTAAATTTAAGTTTTGGTTTTTCTAACTGGGGCATTCTCTGTTAAATATACATGTTGAATTTCTAATTTAATTATTCTACCAAGCAATAAAATAAATGACAAAAAGTTTATATTTGGGAAATATTTTTTCTTAGTTATATTCACCAATGGTAAGGACAAGAAGCCAAAGAGAAATACTTAATAATGTCCCACATACAAGAAACTTAAACTCTTCCTTTAGAGAATGGCTGCCATGTACCCGTATAGCACATAAAGATGCAACTGGCCTGTAAACCATCATGAACTCTTCATGTTAAGGAACATCACTACTTTGCTTCTAAGAAATTATAAATGTTAAATGACAGTATGGATAGTCCACGTCTCTAAAGAGAATTTTGTACGAAGCATTGTTTTCTTCCTGATAAATTTCTGTAAAACAGATATCCCTAAAGCATCTAATTGTTCAAAAAAGTAATGTTTCAGCATCTGAAAATGCTTCATGGCCAGAAAGGGCTGTATCTGCTAGGATCTGTTCATTTCTGTTCATTTCTCTTCATCTTGATCCTAATCCTTCTCATTTTGTTAATCTCTGTCTTCCCTCAGGTGCAGTTGCCTGGATGAAAACACAGGTGCTTACGGAAAATCCATAAAAAATAATTTGTTCAACTATTCACACTCCTGTCCAGTAATATTCCTATTTTCACTGACTTCCTTAGCAAGAATAAAACATCCGTGCAATTCTTTCATATAAATGAATCATATCATTTCACTTTCATACTAACCAATTATCAAGGACGAACAAAAAAATTTAAAAAATGTTTTTCAATTTATTTCATAGATTGTGACAGATCCTAGAATGGAATAACAATGAAGAAATATAAAATGGGGAGAAACAGAAGAAGGGGTGAGAGAATTTTTACTTCTGTTTTTTTCAAAAATGCTTACAAACACACAAGGGACATTCATGTACTGTTTTATGGGTTATAAATCATTTTTACTTAATCAGATTTGCTACTTTTACAATTCAGTGTAAAGGGTAAAAGAGCTATTATTCACATTTGAAAAATAAAGAAATAGGGTACAGAGATAACGAATGAAATGTCAGAAGTCTTAAAACTAGTACAGACAATAAATGGGAATTAAATGCAGGCCTCCAACTCGCATCTTTGCTCTTCTGCACAGTCTTGTTTTTCCTAGGTGTCATTAAGCTTCAGGCTGAGAACAAAGGAAAAGCTGACTAGAAATAGTCCCCCACCCCGCACTGCCACCACTTCCTCAGACTACTGTTCATAAATTCTACAGATGCAAAAACGCAAAGATTAGTGTGTAAAAGTAATATACAGACAGGTGATATTTATCAATGAAAAAGGGTACCAAAATTTAGAAATTGCCTATTTTTGTAAGAACCAAACAATTGAGATTTCTCTGAGTTTGAAAAAAATAAAATTATTTGAATATAACATTTTACTTCAGTTAGAAGAAATATAAACTTCTACCCAAAGAAATATATAGAAATAAAAAATTGAGTCCTTTTTCTAAGGAGTTATATGTAGGTAAATATCTGTATCTCCATGTTTATCTCTCACATACATAGATATAGATAATCCTGCTTGTTTTAATGTGTAAAATTTTATGATGTAACAGTCTAGTAATTCATTTTTTACATACATTAATTAATTTATGTATTTTTGTATAAAAGATAGCTCATCACAAATATCAAGACAAAGTGGAGAATAGTTAATTTATTGAAGTCATGATTGTAATCAGACCTGTCTCCTCCAAAGTTTTCACATATCTGGAAAATAAGTCAGTGGATGTTCAATTTACCATATTTGTACCTTATGACAACATTTCAGTTCACAGCATGGATTAAATATTGGTGGTATGGTGTTTCTTTTATGCCTTTATTTCTAAATTAATAATTTATTAAAACCTATTTTATGAAGATTTATCAGAGCTTAGAAGTTGCTATTTCTATCTCACAGAATAGAAAAAATAAATCGGATTCCAAGGTTAGAAGGTCATTTTTTTGCCTACTGCATTGGGAAAACCAGTTTTCATCAACTCTCCAAATCAAAACTTTATGATTTCAAAGCCATTTTTTTTCTCTTCTTCACAAGTTACAAAATCAAAGGACCTCAAATCATCTACCACAGGAATTGCGTGACTGCTTTGATTTTAAAAATAAATAATGAAATTCTTCAATAAAAGTGTACAGTAGACAATGCATTTTTTTTCTTATTTTTAAGCCACAGTTGTATGACAAGGTCATTTTCACCAAGTCAAAATGCACTAAAATTACTACTTTTGAAAGCTAGCTTGTTGCTGCAGATAACGGTCATCTCAACGAGGAAATTGATGGGCAGTGAGAGTTTCTTGAAAATCATGGAAATTTTTTTAAGGAAAATGCATGTACATTCAATATTTCAAGAAATTTCAGAAAAGCCCCAGGACCCAGCTGAAGTTCATTCATATTCCACAAGTTAAAACCCTGAAAATGAAAACATGACTACTCTTCAGTTTGGGGTAGCTGAACTGTGAAGTAAATTAACTGCAAATATGACAATAAACAAGGCCACCTAAGGAATTGTTCATTTTCTTTTGCATAATCTAAGAATCTCCAACATGCACATGAATGTTAAAAGTCCAATTGTGTCAAAAACCTATAATTAATTCACAGAGGGATGTATAAACCTATCTGAGTTAAATGGCTTACCTTGGTTTCTTTTTATATGTCTAATTGAAATGAGCCCAAGAGCTTAGTGATAAGTATAGATCTACTTTTTTGTACTTTTCAGAGACAAGATCTTTTAATATCTGATGAATTCTTCCCTCTTCCTATAATGTATTCACAAATGAAGTTCATGAAATTCATAAATAGCTAAAGTACTTCAAATATTGAGGCCTATCATTTTTCTCTCAAGATTTTTAACATATTCCTCCCTCTACTTTCTATTTATAGGTAATTAGGAATGCCTTTTAAACTCCAAACTGTTTTGTTTGTATGTGTGTGCGCGTGTGTGTGTGTGTGTGTGTGTGTGTATGTGCATGTATTAGTGTAAATAATTGCCTTGACTTCACCACCACTTGTGATGACTAATTTTATCTGTCAAATTAGCTGGGTCACAGCACAGTGTGCCCAAATATTTGGTTAAACATTATTCTGTGTCTGTGGGGGTGTTTCTGGCTGAGATTAACATTTTAATCAGTAGACTGAGTAAATCTGATTGTCCTCCACAATGTACAGGTGGCCTCATCCAATCTGTTAAAGGCCTGAGTAGAGAAAAAGGCAGAATAAGAGAGAATTTTGTCTCTGTCTGACTCTGAGCCGAAACACTGGTCTCCTGCCTTATAGTGAAACTAACGCCATGCAATTTCCTGGCCCCGAGGCCTTCAGACTCAGACAGGAACTGTGCTATCAACTCTCCAAGTTCTCCAGGCTATCGACTGAGGATCTTGGAACTTAGCCTCTGTAACTGTGTGAGTCAATTCCTTAAAAGGTACTGATAATCCATCTGTTGATCTATCAATCTATCTATGCTATTGGTTATTGGTTCTGTTCCTCTAAAGAGTCTACACTGATACAGATTTAGGGAGTGGTTTTAGAAAAACAGGGTTTAAGGCTGAAGTTTTTGAATTGGCTTTGGGGTTTCATTAATTGATTAAAGACACTAGTCACTGTTTCTATTAGCAGAGAGAGTATTGCTAGTTCATGGCATGCTCTACCAATAGAGTTATGCAAAATATCTTTATTGGATACTCTATATCAAAGAACTGGGTGGTTGTGCATATAATTCTTGTAAAGATATTTATGGAAAACTAATAAATACAATAATGTTGGCTGATTGTTCCTAATGTCATTGGACAGAGTGGTGACAGACAAGGATGGGCTTAGGGAATTTAAATTCCCAGTTAAGTCAGGCATCGTGGCTCACACCTATAATCCCAACACTTGTGGAGGCAGAGGAGAGAACTCCTTGAGGCTGAGATTTTGTGACCAGCCGGGGCAACCTATTGAGACCCTATCTCCACAAATAGTAGTAATAATAATAATAATAAAAAATCGCCAAACATAGTGGTGTGTGCTTATAGTCCTAGCTACTTAAGAGGCTCAGGTGGGAGAATCACTTGGGCCGTGGAGTTTGAGGATGCTATGAGCTAAGATTGTGCCATTGAACTCCAGACTGGGTGACAGAGCAAGAATATCCTACCTCAAAGAAACACATACACACACACACACACACACACACACACACATATATATATGTGTGTGTGTGTGTGTGTGTGTGTGTATACATATATCCCCATCCAGAGTACATCATAAATAACCTGAAAGTTCATTTCTTAACAATTATTTATTTTTATTTTTGTAGGTATATAGTAAGTGTGTATGTTCATGGGGTATGTGAGATGTTTTGATAGAGGCATACAATGTGAAATAAGCATATCATGGAGAATAGGTATTCATCCCCTCAAGCATCTATCCTTTGTGTTACAAAGAATCCAATTACACTCAAGTTATTTTAAAATATACAACTGAGTTATAACTGACTATAGTCACCCTATTGTGCTATCAAATAGTAGGTCTTACTCATTCCCACTTCCACACTAGCCCCCCTCCCACCCATTACTCTTCCCACTCTCCAGTAACCATCCTTCTACTCTCTATGTCCATAAGTTTTTTAAATTTTTATTTATTTATTTATTTTTATTTTTAGATCCCACAAATAACTTAGAACGTGCAATGTCTGTCTTTCCGTGCCTGGCTTATTTCACTTAACATAATGATCTCCAGTTCCATCCATGATTTTACAAATGCCTGAATCTCATTCTTTTTTGTGGCTGAATAGTACTCATTGTGTATATGTACTACATTTTCTTAATTCATTCATCTGTTGATGGTCATTTAGGTTGCTTCAAATCTTAGCTATTGTAAACAGTGCTGCAACAAATATAGGGGTGTGGATATCTCTTCAATATACTATTTTCTTTTGCATATATACCCAGCTGTGAGATTGCTGGATCATATGGTAGCTCAGTTTTTGTCTTGTTTTATCTTATTTTGGTTTAGTTTTTGAGACAGAGTCTCCCTCTTGTTGCCCAGACTAGAGTGCAGAGGCAAAATCTCAGCTCACTGCAAACTCTGCCTTCCAGTTTTTTTTTTTTTCAAAGTTAATTTCAGACTCTATATTTTTAAGTTGTATATTAAAATCTCTCTCACCCTATGTATACTTTATTTTTATTTTTTTATTGCATTTTAGGTTTTGGGGTACATGTGAAGAACATGCAAGATTGTTGCATAGGTACACACATGGCAGTGTGCTTTGCTGCCTGCCTTCCAGTTTTGGGTGATTCTCCTGCCTCAGCCTCTTGAGTAGCTGGGATTACAGGCACCCACCACCATCCCTGGCTAATTTTTGTATTTTTAGAAGAGATGAAGTTTCACCGTGTTGGCCAGGCTGTTTTCTAATTCCTGACCTCGTGATCCTCCTGATTCAGCGTCCCAAAGTTCTGGAATTACAGGCATGAACCACCACACCTGGCCAATTTTTAGTTTTTTTGAGGAACTGCCAAACTGTTCTCCATAAGGCCAACCACTATTTACTGATTGCTTAAGTGTGCTATAAACAACTGATTTAATTATTGTGTCTCAAGTGTTAGGAATGCTATCACATGCTACTTGATGACCGTTTAATAGGATTGAACATTTTATAGCTTATTTTTTATTATCCCTTTCCTGAAGATTTTATTGAATCCATTTGTTATGCTATTTGTATCTTATATGTCTAATCCCCTCGGCTACTAAACTATTGACACTCTTCCTATTTAGGTATTATTTCACTGCTTGAAACTGTTGACATTCTTAGTCATTTATTTAACTAATGTGCATTAGTGCCTAGTAAGGAACAGTCACACTTTTAGGGGCTGGGGATAAAAACACTGGCAAAATGAACGATGCCTGTGCCCTCAGTCTATATTCTAGTGGAGTTTACATTTTAACATAATTCACATTTTAACATAATTCACACACAGAACTCACATAGACCTCTTTGATTTAGTTGTTTCTAACGTCTTTTAGGAAAAACTGAGATTAGGCGAAGACATGTTCCACCTATGCCCACCCTAAACCAATCTTCAAATACTTATTCAGCCATAGTTGATCTCTAGACTGGAACTCAGATCCTGACTTGGCTCTAAATATCTAGTACATTCTACTGCTTATCGAATTAAGCCAAAATAATTTGTCTTAACTTCTAAAGTTGGACATAATTGGATGTAAATTAACTTGATTTCAATATTATTTTCCACTAATTATTTTTCCTACCTGTGTTTTTACTAAATGTTACTAATTGTTCTTGGCTAGTTTTTAAATTATTATTATTATGTAAGTGTTTTTATTACTCTTTTAAAGTTTTCGTTAAAAAAATTAAATTCAGTGGGTACATGTGCAAGTTTGTAACCTGGGTATATTGTGTGTTGCTGAGGTTTGGGCCAGGTTTTTTTTTTTTTTTTTTTTTTTTTTTCATACCTTTCCCTGTGATTGGAATGTCTTTCCTTCCTAACTTTGGCTGTCAATATTATATCCATTTTTAAAGATTCAAATTGGCTATCGTTTCTTTCATGAATCATTTCATGTTCAGCAAAGCCAGAAAGAATGTCATTTTTAATGTCTGATATGTATACATATATATATTTACATATATATGTTTGTATATATATATATAGAGAGAGAGAGCATGGTGTGTGTATACATATCTCTCTCTGTGTGTGTATATATATATGGTGTGTGTGTGTATATATATAGCATATCTGATATATATATGTGTATATATATGTATTATATATATATGGCATTGTAGCTCATATCTGAAATTCTAGACACACACACATATGGTATACACACACACACACACAGATTTTGTGTGTGTGTGTATATATATATATATATATACACACACACACACAAACACACACACAGACACACACACAGAGAAACCCCCCTAAGTCTATATGTCTACATATATATATATATATATATATATATATATATGCGTGTGTGTGTGTGTGTGTGTGTGTGTGTGTATACAATTTTCTAAGTTGATATGCCTCATCAACTTTCCAGGTTAAATTTGAGTATTTACCATGTTTTTATTAACAGTCATATCTCTCCCATTAGATTATAATAGTAGTCATTATTAATCATTGTTTCTCTTTCAGTACATCTCAGATAGTTCTTGAAAAAAAAACACACAATATGGACGTGATATTTAATAAAAATATCAATTCACTGACTTTTCTCCCACCTCTCAAAGGATAATGGGCATCAAGAAGCATTGAAACATGATAGGAGAAACAATAAAATTTGGAATTCATAAATAGACATATTCTCCCTAGGATTGCTACTAATTAGCTGTATAATTTTGGACACACTTTTTAACATGTAGAATTAGTGAAGAAGGTATCCTATTTAATAGGGAACACTCGATAAAAGGCACAGGTAATTACTACTGACAGGATATATATGATGAGGAAATTTGGCAGGTAGACTATAAAGTGATAGGATTTGAGCCTTGACCTCACCACTGGAGTTACTATCCTAACCTAAGCAATTTCACTGCTTTGACCACACATCCACTTCAGGCAAATGAAGATAATAACAAGAGAGCTTGAGGATTAAATCAGTTAATAAAATAAGACAAATGAAACAGTGCTTGGCTCAGAGTAATCTAGCTATTATTATCCTTAAATTCTTATTTATTCATTCTTATCCACAAAACTGAAAACATGTAGTTGATTTTAGACTATATTTTTAATAAGACTCCTGTACTTGAATGCAGCGATATAAACATGAGATTAGGTTACTCCAAATATTTTATATTTAAGTTAGTCATAATTGGTCTGTGTAAAAGCTCTTCAGCTGTCATGTAGGTTTTTCAAATTGAGGGACTTTCTGAGGCTTACTTTTACTTGATTAAAGAATGCTAGCTGATATAGTCAAAAACTGCCTAAAGGCACAGATATGGCCCATATATAATACTATTTGTGTTAAAGCCAAAATGATACAGTATGTTGGCTATTTGTGCCAATTTCATGTATGAAATAGATTAAAATAAAATTTGATAAGACAGGCATATGGCATTTCACTCCTTAATAACTATGAAAAAGGTCAGTGATGGGAGTTTTATGATAAGCTCTTAAGTCTTTGATACACATCTAGTTGATGCTTGCAAGAATACAGCCATTCCCATTAGTTCTAATGTGAGATTGGAAACGAAACTTCACAATGTTTTACCTGACATTTTTCGTGTTAAATTTAAAAGAGAGGTAAGAAACAATATTGATTCCTCAATGCAGAAAATGCTTCAGGGGCTCTTTATCTTTTTATAACTATATATTTTAAGAGGTTTTCTAAAGGTTTTATAACTGCTTTTTACTTCACAAGTGCTTGATGCTGGAAGGGACCCATGGGGTCATCACCCTGCCTTAAGGCAGAGTATACCTAAACCCTCTTAGAGGACAAAGATGGAGAATTTGAGAATTCCGTCTACTCCACTGCGGGACTGCCCTCCTCACCCTACCTACCAAGCTCTGCAAGCTTAAGAATCAAAGATAAATTTAAATGCAGAAAACAGTCCTCCATAGAAAAGCTTGGTCTCAATATTTTACTGCCTGTTTTCAATCAACATCAGTAGATTCAGAGACTCAGTTCTTAGTCCCCTTTTTTATTTATTGTTATCCAAATTAAGTTTAAATATTTGTACATTTTATATTAGGTGGTATATGAGCAGTGTTGCCCTCAAATTTTATCCCTTTGGAAAAAAAAAAAAAAAACGGAAATTGTTGCTTAGTAATAAGGAAAGACAAAGGCTTACAAATACAAAACATATTACAGTCAAGCATACGAAGTCATACTAAATGATATCTAAAGGAATGCTTGATTGTGGCAACTCAATGAGAAAAAAACTGTTGCCTATTAGTTTTAACAGCAGGGTTTGTTATCATTTAAGTACACGCTCTAATACACTTAGTGTTTTGTGCTACATTTAACAAGATTAAGTGAACACACACTGTTTCAACTCAAATCTTTATCGGAAATCAGAGGCAAGCCTCATTTCTTGCCAAAACATTCTCTTGTGGCTTATTCTTGGAGCATATTCCATACAAGTAAATCTGTTTACCCAGGTGTACCATTGATCAGTTAAAGGATTTTCCCTTCAGGTAATTCTTTACTGAACTTTGAAAACTTTATCTAAAAATTCTAAAAAACTGAGATATCTGAAAGATGCCATTAAAGATTATAATTTGTGTTAAAACAAAAATGGCATTGTGAACATAGTAAACTATTAAAAGGAAATAGAAGGATTAGCTGCCAACGTTATTACATGATTTCACTTTAATGCTACAAATAATTAGAATCTATGGACAAGTAGTAGATGCTATATAGCGTACCTAAAAATCACACAATGTCATTGTCCCATACCTTAAATTTTCCCTCTTGACTAAAAACAATTGAACTGCCAGAAGTAAGCTTCAAGGAACATTCTTAAAGAGGTGCTTAGATCTTAACATTCAGAAAACCTTACTGAATATGCTAATGTGCCATTCTGTTCAATACATCAAATTCCCTTTTATAGTACAACACATTTCTAATTTCTTCCATTTCATATTATCATATAAGGCATTTCTCCGTGCATTTTGTGGTGAGCAAAAGCATATGCTTTAAAATCTATATCAATATAGATTCATATTTAACATTTTTGTATTCGATTGTTCCAGCTCAACTTAGATATTTATAGCCTCTATTTTTTTTTTAATTTTTCACATTTGTAACAAAATATGACCATATGAAGCATGACATAAAAGTGCTTTTCTCTATTACTATTTGTCTCACAGGTAATTTATAAATCCACAGTTACTTGGACATCACATCTTCATGGGGGATTTCACGTTTTCATTTGATTATTGTTTTCTATAAAAGAGTAAAAACATTTCTATCTTTATCAATGATCAACAGCCAAGGGCATGATGACAAAGTCATAGTTACACTTTCTTGATAGGTAGAATAATTGTTCCCCAAAATGCCTAAGCACTAATCTCATGAATATATTCACAAGGAGGTAGGTAGGTATATTCTACCTACCAAGATGTGGCAAAGGACATTCTACCTATAAAAATGTGGCAAAGGATATTTTGTATATGTAATTAAGATGACTGCCCTTGAGCTGGGAAGATTATCCTAGATTTCCCAAATAGGTTCCATCTAATTATGCAAACCCTTAAAGTGGAGAACTTTTTGTGGTTTTGGTTAGAAAATAATATATAAAAACAGAAGAGTCAGAGAGATGCAATGTTAAAAGCACTCGATGTGCAGTTGTTGGCACTGAAGAAGGAGGAAGGGGACATTGAGTCAAGGAGTGAGGGCAGCCTCTTGAAACTGGAGAAAGAATGGTAAAGATTTGGTCTTATATTCTCCAGAAAGAAGAATAGAAGATCAACACTTTGATCTTAAAATCCTTTACCCTTTTAGAAAAAAAGATCTTAAAACCCTTTACCCCTTAAAAAAAAGAATAGAAAGATCAACACTTTGATCTTAAAACCCTTTACCCTTTTAGAAAAAAAAAAAAAAAAAAAGTGCAGCTTGTTGTGAGCACTCATTTAATTTTACATAAACATGACTTATTGAGGCTGAAGCAAATCTAATTTATGTGAAAATAAACAAAAAAATGTTCTTGGAGTTATTTCTAAACAAAACTAACATCAGCATCATCTGAATTATTACAAGGGTCTATTTTGGAAAAATTGGATTTATCAAATGAATCTTTGCCCCACAACTGTTTGAGAATGATGTTTAGCATCAGGCATAGGAATGGCATGTTTTCTAGGATTTGATATTTTCAGCAACCAATAATTACTATATTTTGTAAATGGAAGTATCACTACTCCACTACTAAAACCAGATGCTATAAATAAAATGCTGTATTTTGTTTCTAAATTTGATACACTAGAGTGATGCAAAAATATTAATAAAAGTGAGATATTTCCTGGCAAAGTTATCTTGGGGTAAACCAATAGTAGCCATAACCTTGCCAGTGCATATTCTAGGGGCAGAGATATAGGGTTTAACCCAGTGAGACCTATGTTAGACTTCTGACATCCAGAACTGTTTATTAACTCATGGAATTTAAGCCACTAAACTTGTAATTTTTTTCTTGCAGCAATAAAAAACTAACACCAAATCTGAAGGTTCTGCATTTTTCCTTTAATTGTTAAAGACACTCAATCTCCTCCCTGTGATAATCCACTTCACCTGTTTTTCTACAGACTTGCTTTTCCTCCCTACATTCCAGACTTTGGAGGCTCATATCAAACTGACTTGTATATGTGATCATTTTTGTGAAGGTGACTGGAAAGTTGGAATATGATTTGTGGCTTGCTTTTTGTACAGTTATAAGATTTCTGCATGCGTTTTGAAACTAAATTTATATTTTGATTTAGCTGTTGTTTTTACAATCTCCTTTTCCTCTTGTCCTATTTTTTCTCAACCATTCATATTAGTGTTCTATATTTTATTAAATATTTTGAAGTTGTAATGAATCCTTCATGGGCTACAAATATATGCAAAATTAGATACTTATGAATGGACACTCTTGCAGACAATATATGTAGATAGACAGGTGCCCTCCTCTGCACTCCTATATTATACCCCACTTTTGTTGACAACATTTTAGACATTTATCTTTCCTTATCATACTTCCAAGCTTGCCACAAGTCAAGTAAATCACAAAAGAGTTAGATGAGGAGGAGGGGTTGTTTATTAATTTTTCATTTATTATCAAATTTTTCCCCATTCATTTTTGTTACCAACAGCAATTTCTGAACACTGTTCATTTTAAGTCATTTTTTTGTCAATAAACATTGTTTAGACAGAAGCATGATTCTAAATTACAAGAGGGAGCTTTATCAGAATTCCAAAAAGGCAGAAACAAGATTGAATTTTTTCTTACAGCACTGTCAACTTCAGAGATTGAGAAGCTGGTATTTGAATGCTACATAAGCCATCACTGAGTATTATTCCAATAATACCTTCCAAAATTGCTTTCAAGAGGACACTAAAACTCAGAATATTTAAATTTACTTTCAAGGTATCTACGATATCAAATGACAAAGTGCAACCTTTTTTGTTCCATTACAGTGATTTTTAAAAGTGAATTATTTCAGTACCACACAAAATGTCAGATACCTATTTTAAGATTTATGTTACAGATTTTTTTAGTAAATAATATTGCCTTGTAGTAAAATAAACATTCATAAGTGTAACAGAAGACTGTAATATTTGTGAAGTAATACATCTTCTTTAACAGATGCAAAATACATCTCTGGAGTTTGTCATACAGGAAATACATATATATATATATATATATATATATAGAGAGAGAGAGAGAGAGAGAGAGAGAGAGAGAGAGATTTGCTCAAAAGAAAAAATATAAAATGCTATTTAGATTTCCTTACAAAATAGGAATTGTGCATAGTTGCTCTGAAAAAAAAAAATTGGAAGTCATGAGACCTGAGTTTTATTCTTGCCTCAGCTACTTACAAAATGTGAACTTTCCAAGTTGAAAATATTTTGGATCACAGATCTGTTTTCTGAAAATAATAGAACAGTAGTGACTTCCTCATGAGCTGATTCCTCTAGGGTAATTGTGGTATATTGAACATGTTTGTATCCCAGCCCATAATCTTGCCCTTTATTGAATAAAATTACATGTTGAGTGGATTAACGAATTACCAAAAGATCTTCATAAAGCCTCTTGTGAAATTATAACAAATTATACAAAAGTAGCACACAATTTCTACCTACATAAATATCATGCTCAACCATTAAAGGAAATGGTGAAGCAACAGGTGTAGTGGTCTTGGCTAAGTTCCTGATCTGTTTTCAGCCTAGGTTCCTCATATGCCAACAGGGCCCTCTATCAATACTTCGACGAGTGTATTAAAAGGCTAATTATTCTCTAAATTTCATGTCCTTTTTCCTGCGTACAAAGTTGGATCAGATTTCCTTGCCCCTCTTGTGCTCCTCCAGTGAGATGCAAGGGGGAGTGAAGTGTATCCCAGAAACTTGCCCCACACACTCCTCCTTGCTCTCTGCCCCTTCCTACCAATTGGAGGGGAACCCCAAGGAAGACCTCAAAAGCCAGTTCAGAGACAGCAGAGCCACTGGCCCCCTAAGGTCCTCAGTGACTGTGAAGAAAGCCCTCCTATGACTGTGTCATTGCTGAAAATCACTACGTGGTCAACAATCAAACCAGTACCTTCATATTGTTGAAACATATGCTTGGGTCTATTTGTTACCATGGCTTAGTCTACCCTACTTATTTATTTTTTTGTGTGAGTTTTAGAGGCCACCTAGATGCTTCTGAAAAATAAATTTTATTATACTTATTTACTAGTTTTCTGCCAAACAAATTACCACCAACTTAGTAGCCTAAAATGAAAGGTATTTATTATCTTACAGATTCTATGAGTCAAGAATCCAGACATGTCTTCACTTGTCCTTTCCTCAGCGGTCACAAGGCTGCAAGCAAACCGTCAGGTAGGGCTGGGGTCTCCTAAGAAGCTTATGATCTTTTTCCAAGCTCAGACCCTTCCATAAAGGTGAAACCACAAGGCTGTTTTTTTTTTGTTTTTTTTTTTTTGTTTTTTTTTGTTTGTTTGTTTGTTTGTTTGTTTTTAAGCAGGTGAGAGATTCTCTGATCTCCAGATCTTCTTTCAAAGGGTTTTTCTGATTAGGTTAACCTATCCAAGATAATCTCTTAACTCATAGTCAACTAATTAGGAACCTTAATACACCTGCAAAATCCCTTCTCTTTTTGTCATAGAGCAAAACATAATCACAGGAATGATATTCCACCACCACTGCCACCGCTATGTTCTCAGTATTATCTAAATATATTAGAAAAAATATGGAAAAATCAACTCATTTCCCAAAAGGGACTTTATGAAGCAAGACTGTTTGCAGCCCCACTTTATAGACGGGGGAACAGAGACCAAGACAGTCTAAGGGTCACAGCCAGACTGCCTCATGCAGCCATGATTTTAAGCCATTCACTTTGTACTTTCTTCCCATGGCTCACTTGCTTCCACTACTGCGTATGACTAATCTCAGCTGCTGTCCTTTGTCTAACCTTGTTTATTCTTATTCACATATAAGAAAAAGAGCACAAAGTCTTATTTTCTATAAATTCCAGGAAATCTTTCGTGGCTTCTCATTTCACATAAGAGAAGTGATATTAATCTCACTAAATATTGGAAGTGTAAATGTCTTACATATTTTAGAAGAAGGCCTAACTAAAGCCAGGGATCTCGTCCCCCAGACACCATATAGTAAATTTACTGCATCATAATAGAGCATCAGAGGTGTTTAGAAAAGAGTTAACATAGCAGGCCTTAACTGCTACCTTCAGAAAGGCTGACATGCAAGGTTAATCCTCAGCAGCATCTGGGAACTTGGATTTTGTGAGTGTTCCTGTCATTCCCTAATTGATGAATGTGGTTTATTGTGCCTAAACTGTTTGGACAAACATGTGGTTTATGTTGAACATCTGCTTACCCCTTCCCCCGCCTTGGAGTCTGGAATTTTGGCAGGTGTTTAGACAGAAGGTGCCTATATGACTAGGCCCCATGAAAACCTTTGACACCAAATGTCTTCAGAGTTTCTGCAACACTGCAGGAATGAGCTACCCTGTAACGCTTTTCTCCTGTCGTCACAGCTTGATCCTAGAGGGATGAAGCACATTCTGTGTAACTCTGACGGGAAAGAACTGTCTTGGGATTTTGTCCTGTGTGCCTCTTCTCTGTGCTGATTTTGCTTTGAAACCTGTTGCTGTAATAAATCTTAGCCATGAATATGACTATATACTGAGTCCTGCACTTCTTCCCAGTGAATTACTGGACTTCAGGGTAATCTTGGGGCTTCTCCACACGGAAGGATATAGGAGTTTGCACAAGGCTCAAAATGGTCATAACTGCTATTATTTCATTATTTTTAGCTTCACCATTAACATTTGGTTATGTCACCATGATTTAATTTTTCTAATTTGAGTTATTCTAATCAACAAGAACATTTTATTTGATAGATGATTGTGAAGTAACAGTTAATCATTACAACTTAGAGAACTTTGTGCTTATAATCCACATATTGGGAATAATATGATCTTGCTCCAAAAATGACTGGAAGAATGCTAAATGCTCACTTATGTTTTTAATCAAAACTTTTATAAAATCAGAGAAAAAGTATCAGTAGTCATCATCTGTTTGTGTTTAGTAACAATGACCAATAAAATTACATCTGCTCTGCCTATATTCTCTTTCAGACTGAACTCTCAGAAATCTCAGGTATTGACAGGTCTCAGTTAATTCCCTCCCAAGGAACAAACCTTGCCAAAGGGAAATACTCCCTCACCACCTACTGTGATTCAGCCTCTTGCTTAGTGAGATCTTGCTTAACTCCTTTCCTTATGGGCAAATTTACTGCTCAAAAACTTCCTGTGAGCAAACCTCAATCTCACGTTATTTTTTTCAAGAAACTTGACCTAAGGAAAAGTCATAACATTTAAAGTGTCTGTTAAGTTTCTAAAGGAAACAGACTATCTAGCCTGTAATGATGCCTTTCTGATGATAAAATACGTTATAATTTAAGGATTCAGAAGCTGAGGCTTGATATTCTTTGCATAAGTTCCACTGGAATGAATGGCCACTATACTGGGTATCTAATTGCATATAGAAGGTGAAGTTTTCAATTTTAAGCAGTTATGATTCAAGCACTTATCCCAAAGGAATAATGAAAACTACTTTTTAAATTTTAGCACAAAAGATGTAACATACCATACAAATTAATTCTATCACTCTTTATAAATGCGACAATTGCGGTGCAGAAATTTCTATAAATTACTAAGATAAATTTCTCATTTGCAAGACTGTGAATACATTCTTCTCAGGGTTATTTAATCACAAGTATTTTTGGAGTGCTTTTCATACATCTATCACTGAATGTGCTGGGGGCAATGAGGGAAAAATTTAATATAGGATGTATTCACAAAGTACTTGAAATCAGAATGGTATTAAAGAGGTATGCTCATCATTAAATATTGAAAAAATAGAACCATATTCAACAGTGTGATTTACTAAATGCCAGATACTTATTGTTGGTTGCTTAAATTTTTCTGCCTACAGAATGCTCATTTTATTTAGAATATGAATAAATTGTCATTAATTCCAGCCAATTACAAAAATCCTCTTCCTTTTGAATGATACTTGATTTTTCAAGTTCTTATCTAATTAGGAACGGCTATATGGACTGCTTATGGTTAAAAAGAAGTAAAAAGATATCAATGGAGGCTGCCGGTGCTACCTCTTTGTTAACCTTTCTTCCCTGAATACAGATATGATACTATGATATCTGGCATGGCATCTGTGATATGTGTGTGAGAGTATGGGTGCACATATATAGTAAGTTCTGTAAATTTACACAAATGATATAATATACTATAAAATATAAAACTTCTTACTCTCAACAATGTTTTTAATTTTGTCAATGTTTTTTACGGAGATATATTTTCCTTTTAACTGCGAACTATGCCGTCAAATGAAATTATAGCAGCATAAACAAAAGCATTGTATGGTTTCACCATTACAAATAAAGATGCAAAAAATAATCCAAATTAATGTTGCAATAAATATCCAAATGCAAATCTTGCCCTCTTGCGTAAAAGTTTCTGGCATGGGATTTCTGAGGGATAATTTGCATATATGTCCTTTTTTTCCCCCTAGATATTGACAATTTACCCTGCAGAGCTTATAAGAAAAAGCATATATCCCACCAGGTATATATGAAAATTCCCATATCTTCACATCCTTTTCAAAATTGAAAACATCCAAATTTATTGATTTTTTAATATCGAGGTTGAAGATGATAATTCACTGTCTTTTTAAATATATTCCCCAATGACTACTAGTTGAGGACCTTCTCATTTGTTTCTTTTAATTTTCTTTTAATTTATGCTATTTTTATACTTCCGATCCATCAGGTGATTTAGCACAAGAAAAAACTTTCAGCTAAAATATATCAAAATGATCTAGAGTTATAGGCATAAGATATCAAGACGTAACTGCCTGAAAACTGATGGCAAGCAGCAGTGAATCAATATTCTAGAAAACTTCCAAGCATGTCTGGAATTGCCTCAGTCATCAAGATTACTGACTCTAGAGGCACATCTGTTTTGGGTTCCTCTTCTCTGCTCTCATGAAAGAAGCATGCTTTTTAGCACATAAACGCGTCCACTTATATAACTTAAAGAGTCACAATGCCACAGTGGGCCTGTTTAATCATTTTTCTAATGAAAATAATAAGAGCTCTCTTTTCTAAACTTAGTTCAGTCCTAAGTATAGAGTTACATATAGGAAAACACCCATTGTATTGTAAAGCACTATACAATGTAAGGTATTATCTTTATTAACTAGGGTTATTGGAGTTAAATTCTAGAAGATTGTGTAGTGCATTTCAATTGGCCTCCAACTATAAAGACACGTTTGAATACAAGAAGTGAACATATTTCTTTTGAGTATAAATACCAAAGCAAAATCCATCTTGCAATTCTTCTATATAACATGAAAGTTTAATATCCTTAGAGTGCATGTCATCTCATTCACTAACATATAGCAGCAAATTGTTTGCTTTTTACTTTGGTGCTGTAATACTAGAGAATATTTTTCGCATCACTTGAACAGAGGCTTTGGTCATCAATAGATGAAAGTGTGAACTACATTCCCCTTGCCAAAGTCACAGAGAGTGCAGCTATGGAAATCACAGCTCCAATCTTCAGTGAGAAAAAAAATGTCCCCAGATGTTGAGTTTTTTGTTTTTTTTTTTTTTTTTTTTTTTTTTTTTAATGACAAACTCCTTTACTTTGTTCTATGTTTTCATAGAATCTAAGCTCACAGCAATGGATTTATCCATATCTGTAAATTCCCTAGAGTCCAGAAGACCAGTATAGTTACAAAAAATGATTATTCCCAAGTTATTGCTCTACATGAAATCTCCTGAGTTGAAAGTATAATTCTCACTCCTCCTTTTATTGTGAAGAAAAGGATACAAGTGATTTCCAAGGAATTCTATACATCTATATTTGAAGCATTAAATGTTTTAAAATATTTTTTTAAATACAGTATAATAGCAACTATTTTTTAAAAAGCAACAATTTATATTCTGTGATCAACCATCAAAGAGTGAAGAAGCTTTTGCTGGAATTCCCAGCCAAAAGAGTGATATGTAAATTTCTAAGATGAATAGAAAACTCTTTCAGGGAATTCATATAAACACACACACACACACACACACACACACACACACACACACACACACACACATTCTCTCTCTCTCTCTCTCTCTCTCTCTCTCTCTCTCTCTCTCTGTCTGTCTTTCATATATCTTTGGGGATAACCTAACCTTCAGGGAAAGAACGTGCCTGTAAATCAACTTTTTTTTTTTTTTTAGATCCAGTGACTAGTTATTAAATAACTAATCTTTTCAGCTATGCAAGATCATTTCCTAAGAGGTTTCCCCAAAATAGGTTTTGAATCAGAAAACAGTTACTATACATTAATATAATGCCATTGGTCTGAGAGGAAAGAATTAAGTGCTCCTTTCTCCTCCAAAGACAAGAAACTGAGCAAACCTTTGTTGAAGATCATTCACTTCGTACCCTCTTTTTCAAATAAGAAAAACTTGAAGAGCTCTTTGCTGTAAAGGGTACACTTTTTATTAAGCATAACTAATCAAATACAGGGCCCATAACTGTGTGTAAATGGTACTCATTTCAGTGTTGCTGCTTTACATTTTCCTAAGAATAAAATTCTTCAGGCTGGGTGTGGTGGCTCACACCTCTAATCCCACCACTTTGTGAGACTGAGCAGGGTAGATCATGAGGTAAGGAGTTCAAGACCAGCTTGGCCAAATACTAAAACATTCTCTACTGAAAATACAAAAATTAGCCAGGTATGGTAGTGAGTGCCTGTAGTCCTAGCCACTTGGGAGGCTGAGGCAGGAGAATCTCTTGAACCTGGGAGGTGGAGGTTGCAGTGAGCCAAGATTGCACCACTGCACTCCACTTAAGCAACAGAGTGAGACACAATAGAGTGAGACTTCATCTCAAACAAACAAACAAAATTCTTCAAGAGCATACAGTTCTTTCAAGTTATCATTTTACCTTCTGCATTTTTCAAAGTATTCGGGCATTTTGTTTCATAGATGTTTTGTAAAACAGGTTTCTTATTAATGTAATAAGGCAATTTGTGTCATAACTTATAAGTTGTGTTATGATCTGTAAGTGTAGAATTTACTCTTTGATAAATGAGATAGTTCAGATTGGTTTTCTGTTGTTTATTGCCATCTACTATCTTGATAGTATATGTGTGTGTATATATACATTTTTTTCTCAAGCCACATAGAGAAAGCATATAGATATTTGGTTGTAAGATAATTAATATTCATTTGCTTTCTATATAAACTTGTCCAACTGTGTCACAGACATAAGATTGCTCAAAATAATTTATATTTTATAACATTATATGAGTTAGATAATAGTTATATTCTATGGGAGAGTCTATATGCTTTCAGTGATACCATTTGGTGATAATTTACCCAGGCCCTTTCCTTGTAATTCAATACTAATAAATTTTTAAAACCTTAAACATATATTAAGAAACACCCTACAAAATGAGCTATGATGATTAACTTAGTAGCGCTCAAGGAATGAAATAGAACACAACTTTTTGAAAAGTTAGAGTGCAAATTTTCTAGTCTAAAAATAGTCTCCCAAATCACTGCTGGTGGAGTTATATCCAGTATTTTGGTTGATGTAAATTGGTTAATCCAAAGCTTCCCAAAGGCTTATGGCCTCTCCCACAAGGAAATATGAAATCATACTAACAAATCATCTTTAAGGAAAATATTTGCTTCAAAAATTCCTTAGCATCTAAGAACTCCCATTATAACTAATATTCTCTGATGATAGAATTTGACAACAAAGTCTCCTATATCTTACCCTTAATGATACATCAACCATTATCTGGAGGTAAATATGGAAAGGACAGGCAGTTAGCCATCTCACAACAAGATATTAAACAGAAACTCAATCTCAAACAAATCTTGTAGTTTTTTCAAATTAATGAAGTTATATTAATAGAAATTAATATGCTTTAACGATTCCAGATATTAAACACAATCATCCATTTATAAATATAGAGGGCAGGTGTTAATGCTTAATAATAATGAATATTCAATAGTGGATCTAAATTTATGAACTATTTGCACATGATACTGTATTCCTTTAAAAGTAAGAAGAATGTAGTTTCTAACTCCATGGCATGTAGGAATTCTCTTTCTATTTCTATATTTCTCATTTAAACTGGGTTTAATAGAAGTCATGAAGGCAATGGCTCAACTAAATGTGTTGATAAACTAAATCATTTCTTGCTTTAAGGAATATGTTTTGATGCAAAGCTCCTGTAATAATCATAATGTTATCTTTCTTGACAATCCAAGTGTTTTTTTCAACAAATAAAAAATATATTATTTTAAAGGTATATCTCATTAAGAAGTAATTGAATATTTTCTGTCACTAAATAAGCTTTATGCTAACAGGTCCAAGAGTGAGTATATAAGCTTATCCATTTTAGGATAAAATAAGGACTTCTAAGAAGTCATCCAAAAATCAAAAGTGGAAAAATAAAAATAAAAACAAACTGGTCTATATTGACACTCCCCTCAAATTAATGTTTGTTTTATCGGTAATTCCACTCTACACTTAAAAGAAAGAGTTTGATCTGATTTACTCCTTTTTCCTTGTTACTAAATACTGACAATTCTATTTTTTTTTCCTTTAAAATTATTTTGATGCAGGCCAGGTGCAGTGGCTCATGTCTGTAATCCCAGCACTTTGGAAGGCTGAGACAGGTGGATCACCTGAGGTCAGAGGTCAGAGACATGGTGAAATGCTGTTTCTATTAAAAATAGCTGGGAGTAGTGGCACACACCTGTAATCCCAGCTACTTAGAAGGCTAAGACAGGAAAATTGCTTGAATCCAGGAGGTGGACATTGCAGGGAGCTGAGATCGTGCCATTACTCACCAGCCTGGGTGACAGAGCAAGACTCCGTCTCAAATAATAATAATAATAAATGAAAAATAAAATTATTTATTTGCTCTAAGACACTTTTGTGATAAATACATCATTTAGTGTAATTGAATACCTTATGAGGAAGAAAAATCAGAAAAATGCAATAGAGTACAGGGCTTAGAAAGACATCACAACCCTAACTTTAAAATGTTTCTGTGTTTGCCTCTCAATAGAAGACATATGTGTGGCCAACAAACATTTAAAAAAAAATGCTCAGCATCACTTATTATCAGAGAAATGCAAATCCAAACCACAATGAGATATTACCTCAGCTCAGTCAGGATGGCTGTTGTTAAAAAGTCAGAAAACAATAGATGCTGGTGAGGCTGCCAAGAAAAGGGAATGTGTACACACTGCTGATTGGAATGTAAATCAGTCCAGCTGCTGTGGAAAGCAGTCCGAAGATTTCTCAAAGAACTTAAAACAAAGCTACCATTTGAGCCAGCAATCCCATGACTGGCATATACTCAAAGGAAAATAACTCACTACCCAAAAGACACACCTGCTCATGTTTTCCCTGCTGTGCTACCCACAATAGCAAAGACATGGAATCAACCCAGGTGCCTGCCAATGGTAGATTGGATAAAGAAATTGTGGTACATACACACCATGGAATATTATACAGCCATAAAAAAGAATGAAATCATGTCCTTTGCAGCAACATAGATAGAGCTGGAGGTCATAATCCTAAACAAATTAATGTAGGAACTGAAAACCAAATACCACAAGTTCTCACTTACAGGTGATAGCTAAACAGTGAACCAATATGGGCATAAATACAAGAGTAACAGATACTACAACCTGCTAGAGGGTGGAAAGAGGGGGTGAATGGGTTGAAAAAGTACCTATCAAGTGTTATGCTCAGTACTTGGGTGATGGGATCCATACCCCAAACCTCAGCATCACGGAATACTCCCATGTAACAAACCTGCACACGTACCCTCTGTATCTGAAAGTTGAAATGTTTTTAAAAAATTAAAATAATGTTTCTGTGTTTAGATTGGTAAATTTTATTACGAATAGTTACTTCAAAAATTCTCTTCAGATCAGAAAAAAAACACATGTAATATTAGCCATTGGATTATATTTTTGAAACATTTTTCTAGATTCATTTGATAAGAGTTTCATTGTAACTTTATTGAATTAGCATGAACTATCTTACTACAGTCTCATTGCATAGGACTCCAACTGACAGTTATGAACATTAATACTACTTATCATAGGGCTTGAAGAAATGGAAAAAAGAAAATGATGTCAAGAAAAAACATTCTTACATTGTCTCTGGTGCCCCATTGATATTATGTCAACTAGTGAATGTAAAAATTTATGGTAAGTATTGTTCTGATCCTTAATTTAGTGTGTAGGATAGGCTTTAAGCTTACCCTGATGTATGTATATCAAGCAATCTCAGCATAACAAGTTTTTTTTAAAAGGAAACTTTAGGCATGTAAGGAGTATAGCATACTAGATGGAATCATCATGAGATAAGAAATCTCGGTGAAACTCAATAATCCATTGTAAATGACACCCTAGCTAAGAAATCTATAATGTTGTCTTGAAATCAAGAAAAAAATATGGCAAAAACTTCAATTAGAAATAAGTTATTCAAAACCTGAACAATAATAATCGGATTTCCTGAATACTTTCAATTTTTTTTAATTAGGTAACTTTTTGTTATTCAAGAACAGTAACTTTCCTCTTTAAGCATTCTGATTCCCTTATTCATTGTTCTTGATATTGATACAGGTGTTTTCTTAAAACCAAAACACCCTCATTATTTTTTAAAATAGACCTTATTAAGAAGTTAGTGATGACTTTCCTTCAATAAGTTTTTTTTTTTTTTCCTAACAACAGTGAATATATAAGCTTAAACATATCAGCATAAAACAAGGATTTCTAAGGAGTCATCCAAAAAGCATATAATGGGGGTGAGGAAACTCAGGTCATTTTAAACTGGGAAACACACATGACCTCCGCCCCCACAGGTAGATAGGAGACATGAAGCAGTAGGGGTCAAGTAGGATAGGTGTAGGAAGAAGCTAATACACAATGTACTGTGAACTAAGCACTCCGCGCATCAGAAAAGGGAAGCGAAATTGAACCTCATCAAGGTGAGGGCAGTCCAGGAGAAGAAAACGGAATTCTCCTTTTGCTACAGTGGAAACAAAAATATAATATACTGACTAGTGGCAGGAGAGTCCAAAACACAGTTTATGTTTGAGAACAAGAGGAAACCAGGCAAAATAAATAATTAAAAAGTGAGAAATATTTGCATGTACCAGTTAACCAGTTGGCTGTTTGCACAAGATCGGCCAAAAAGAAAAAAAGAATCCCATAAAGTTGCTCAACTTTTGGTTAGAGAGAAGTAAAGAAAAATGGAACTTAGATACAAGAAACTCATTATTAGTAGAAAAATTTAATTAGTCTTGAACATAGCTTTGACTTCTACCTTAACAATGGTTTATTCGTGAAAATAGTCTTTCTTCAATAATGACTAATAAAAACATTTTAATAGAATATGTAAAAAGATTATTTTCAAAGATGTAAAAAGTAGGAAAAAATACATGAAAAACGCAAAACTCCCCACCAAAAAGATGTTGCTGGGGAGCAAATAAATATTGTGAGGATACATTTTCACCATGAATTAAAAAGAGGAATTGCTTCAATTAATCAAGAATGCAAGGCAAGAGCTCAGGGGAGATAATGCATTTCAATAACAAAGTTATCAGTCACACTGAACTTGCCCATTTTTGCTTAAGTCTTTCTTTAGGGATTTTCCAGAGGCCAAACTCCAGATAATCCAGGAATGACTAGAGATTTGGGGCAAAAGAACTCTGCTCAGGGTTACCAGATACAATGCAAAATGCTTAATATTTGGAATGGATCATGTGACATTTTATGCCAAAAATTATTCTATATTTATCTACAATTCAAATTCAGTGATGTGTTCTCTATTTTTATTTGCTAAAGTTGACAACTCTAACTGTTATGAACATTGAATCTCTTTCACTGCAAGACGATTAGTAAATAAATGTGGGGATTAGGGTTTCAGAATAACAAGCAAATGTTCTATAAGTGGGCATTTTAGATATGGCATAACAAAAAAGAAGTGGAAGAAGAGGGAAGAAAGGCCAAAGGAAAGCAAGGTATTTTGATCCCTCATCTTTAGTAACTAAAGAGAATGCAACATAAAAGTTGACTGGCAAGCAAGACATGTGTAAGTATATATGACATTAAAAACGTGCACTCTAAGAGAGTTAATGAAATAAACTAAAATCAGGTGATGAACAAACAGAAAAGGGGTGAATAGAAAAAATACGATAATTTTGTAAACGATCAGCTAAGAAGAAGAAACACTAAAAGCAGCAGATTAATCATATCATGTACAGTTCTATAAAATTATAGGGATAAAGTTAAACATCAAAATGAAGTAAAAGTAAATAGGAAATGTAAAACATAAATAAAAATGCTATAAAGCAAACAATAACGTGGGAAATAAGACAAAACAAATTCACAAATTAAAGAAGACATCTATTTTTTCCCCAAAGCAAAACTCAATTTTAGTCTTTACAAAAAAAACCAAAAAGCCCCTCACAGGACATAAAGTACAGAAAGTACAACGTGAAGATTTAAGAGTATACAAACATTTTACACAAAAAGAAATCCAGGATTGAGATTATTTTTTGTAGGTAAAGATTAATTCAGATCACAAAACATTACACAAACTGAAGAAGGGTACTTTTATTGTTAACAAATCACATTGTACACATGAATATATATGTCCATAATGCTACATCATGAACAGTTACGAAGCAAAGTAGAGAGAAATCGATCAATACATTAGTCTTTTCACCTATGAAATCTAAAGGGGAAAAAATAAGTAAGGACTTAGAAGACTTAAACATAACTAATAAACTTCGAATGATGTATATCAAAGTCTTATCTTGAAAGAGAACACAATGTACCTTCAAGTATCCATGGATTATTTACAAAAATTGGTCATACTTTAGGCCATAAAGGAAAAAAAAAAATCAGTTAATTCCAAAAATTTTAAAACTGCATCTTTTCATCATTCTGCAAATATTAATAACAAAAATAAAACCATCGAGAAATAAAAACTGAAATCTCTCTCCTTGAGTCATAGAAAAATCCTATCCAAGACTAAAAAATATCCAGAAAAATAAAAATACAGAGAAACCAAAATATTTTTCTAGACACAATTCACAAATCACCTGAGAATATGATCTTGTTTCACTTATTTATATATATTTCATTAAATTTGAGGTCCAAGGGCCTAATAGCCACAGAGAAAATTAAACAAAGGGCCAAATTTAAATCCAGGTTTGACTGACTAAATGTGTTCTTTTCACATTAGTCATCAATGCCTTTCGGAGCATTAGAACTCTTCTTTCTTCATCTGTAAAATGAGGAAGTTGAATTACAAAACAATACCTAGCGTTTTTGTATTGCTTATAGTATGGTAAGCAGTGTTTTTGCAAGTAAGACATGCTTTCCATGCATTAATATTTAATCTTCATGTCAATTGTATGGGGTGAATACTAGTATCATGACTAATTGAAAGGAAAATAAATTGAGGAATATAGAATTTAAATAACATCACCAAGTTACATAGCTGCTAACAAAACAGTCAAGTAAAAATCTGAATTCAGAGAGCTGATTTGGCTGTAGACTTAGGCACCTTTTAGAGACAGTCTGCCTCAAAGGTATTCTCTAGCTCTGGAATTCTGTTAAAACACATACCTCGGTATTCATGACATGAATACTTTAATTCATCACAGAGCAAAGTATGGCTTTCAGTGAATTACATCTGGATAAAAAGAATGACTATTCAGATGAGTTTTCCTCCAGGGTAAACAAAGAGTAAAATGCCAGAGTCCAATCACACAGAACAACACACCCAATTGTTAACGAAACAAAAGAACCGTTTTAGTACTGTAGGCAGCACATGTCCCAAGTAAGCTTTTTTAACCAACACAGATGGTGTAGGTTTGATCCAGAACTGTTATATAAACACGTTAGTTTATAAATGAAATTGTCCAACCTCAGTGACAAATAGCTGTACATCTGCTTAATAATCATTCCTGTACCAATTTTAGAAGAGTACTGTAATTATTTTCCCTGATTACAAAGAATTTGGAAATGAATCACACAGATGCTTTGCTATGTACAGTTAGACAATGATTTTCCTCCTTCTTCCTTACTGCTCAATAATATTTCTTTATTATGTTGAACCTAAAAATTGAACTAGGAAAGGTAAATGTAAGCCAATATACCACAGATAGTAATCACCCAAATTGCTACTACTGGGAAAATAATTCTACCATATGGACTCTGTTCGATTGATTGTGAAATTACTATCCTCATTATATGGTATGCATGACCCTTAGTAGTGTAACCACCATTTTCCTCTTTTAGAGACCCAATAATTTCATTGCCTCTCTTTCATCCTTGGAATACAAATCTTATCTAATAATAAAATGTTCCATCTTTTCCTTGGCCGATCTCATCTATTGCTGCTACGCTACCTTCAATTAGATGCCTCAGAAAAAATTTGGTTATTTATTATGTGGCTATCAATCTAGTAAATGCTACAGGGGATAAAAATAAGACATAATATTGGACAGTAAGTATTTATATTGCAGGCAGTATTGTTCTGTATTTGTAGAAGGAACTCTTATACAATGATATTTTATATAGCTTAGGAGAATTGTTATCTTACACAATAATACCTTACATAGCTTAGGAGAACTGTTACTTTTCAGGGGTTTATATGAACAAGATAATTTGTTTGAGAGATTCAAAGAAGGGCAGAATCTGAGCTTGGTAAATTTCCTTCTGGCATTGCTTTTACAGTTGTATTATTGGATACTAGATACTTAGATGTTCAGCAAATATATAAGGAGTACTTTCTATATGACTGATATGTGGCAAGCTCTTTAACTTTGAGTGATCCTCGTTATCTTGGAATCTTAGAGGTGAAAGAGACATTAAACCACTCATTGATTGAACTGAGTATCTCAAATGAGAATTCAAAAGTACACAAAATTCCATATAAAAATACAGTACTTTAGCCCATATAGAAGCCAACAGAAGTAACTGAGTTATGTTTATTAAAGAATAGTCATGTGCTTAATATCAGGATAAGCAGATTATATAGTAGAATAAGTAAGTATTATGGAATTCTGCAAACGAAAATTTGAACCTTGCCCTACCACTAACAACCTGTAATCTCACAGTGATAAAGATCAACATTTTTTTAAAAAAAAAAACAACAACAACAAAAAAAGAGGCCAGCCATCCTGGCTCATGCCTGTAATCCCAGCACTTTGGGAGGCAGAGGCAGGAGGATCACCTGAGGTCAGGAGTTGAAGATCAGCCTGGTCAACATGACAAAACCCTTCTCTACTAAAAATACAAAAATTAGCCAGACATGGTAGTGCACACCTGGAATCCCAGCTACTATACTCGGAGGCTGACACTGGCTTGAACCCAGGAGGCAGAGGTTGCAGTGAGCCAAGAGATCACGCCACTTCACTCCAGCCTGGGCAACAGAGCAAGGCTCTGTCTCAAAAAAAAAAAAAGAAAGAAAAAGAAAAAGAAAAAAAAGTAAGTCATGTGTGGTCAGTCTTTGAAAACTCCTGTTCTAATACACTATGACTGATGATACCTACTGAAGATTCTCAGAGCACATGTGCGTAAAATAAAGTGGGCTTCTATTTTGAATGTCATATTTTTTTCCTATGATAATATGACATTTCATAAATGTTAGAAGTACAAATTCTTGTAAGAAAGTTAACCCTAAGCCTATCTCTGAATCCCTGTGAATATCAAATCAATAATTACATAAAACCATCAATATTTTATTGGGCCACTAAACAATTATAATATGTTAATTAACCTTTAATTCTGATGTGATGCCTTCTAGTAGTTTGGGTGAATAAAAATTTAAGAATAGTTGTAATCATACTGGCATTCTGGCCATAAAGTCAAGAGTTTCTTGTTAACTAAGTCAGCTATGGTAAAAAAAAAATTATGAAAGTTATTCACAGTGAACATAATGTTCTATCTATTGTTTTTGTTTGAACTGAATAGCAAACACACCATTATAAATGGTTCAAAACTAGTTCATTTGACCCATCCAAAATTGATTTGTTACATGAACCAACAGCAAATTCATCTATTACTTTAGAAAAGCAAGGTTATAAATGCTATTTATTCATGAATAAAAACAATCCTACTTTACATAAGCAATTTAACACAGTTCATTTCATTCAGGTGTACATGATGAGAAACAATTTATATACAATATTATTCTCTGTGTCTGCTACATCCTCATATTGCATTCATTTCCCAAGAGTAGCAGTTTAAAGAAAGCAACAGGAGATCCTCCTTCATTTTACCTATAGCTAGATGACTTTCTGTAAGAAAAACATTGCAAACATAAAGTTTTGTCCTACATTTTGAAAGAGCCAAGAGCCCTGTCATTCTTCAACAGCCCAAAAACTGGCACAGATTTTAACTAAATGGTGCCCATTTTGTTATTACTGTTATTGATGTTAGTACTAGAAGTATTCATGATAATAATAGTAATAATATTTGTATTTGACATCTCTTGAATGAAATCATACATTGCTAAGATTAGAAAAGATTCACATTTTTCAGAAACATATATAGTCTATATGTGGGAAAAGTTAAGAGAAACAAGCACAGTAACTTCCCAGAAATGAATAAATGGAATATTTCCTTCTTTACTATACTCTTATTGTGTATCACATATCTGACTGGGCCAAATGTGACCCAATAATAGCAGAGGTTCTACCTTGGTGTTTCTGAATTTTACTATGTCTCCTCATCTTGACATTTTTGAAGGGAAAGAATTTGAGAATCTCATTTCCATCATATGTTAACCAATCTTCCCTCATTTGAAGAAACAGCACATGATCTTTCCAATAATAAGTATCAGAGTAATATGAAGGTAATTCTTTAGTGAGTTACGTTCAATGTTTGCTTATGGGTGCATAACAGATAACAGTTGGGCACCAAATTACTGATAGCTACAAATTACTGATAAAGGTTGCTGAGTAGTGCTCCAACCAGTATTTCATTTTGCCTACAGTTAAGACTGACATTGTCTCTCTGTGTCCCTCTCTCAATTTGTGCCTGTCAGTAGAAAGTGAAGAATGATGTGGTCGGTTTTCTTATTCATCTAATTTTATAGAAAGCAAAAATGTTGCTCTTTCTTGCTGCCTTTCTCCCAGGTGTCAGATAAAATTTCCCTGGCCACTGAGATGATAGCAGTTCTCTCATTTCCTGTGAAAATTATTTATCAAATACATTTATAAAACTCATAAAACATATATGGACATTTTAATTTAAAATTCATTTGTGTCTTTTATATTTGACCTCTCCCCCACCAGAATGTAAGCTTCGGGAGAGCAGGGAACATAGAATTTAATTATACTAAATTCCAAAACTTAGCACAGTATTTGTATTTGTTAAATGATGACTATTATGAAACTATCAGAAGAGGAAAATCAAACACCTCAACTACAGAATCTAAAACTCTCCACTTGAAGTAAGAACTGGCATGATACTGGAATAAAGTACTTGGCCCTCAGAGGAGTTTATGTAAGCACAGAATATTCATCATTATTGATTGACTTTCACTGACATACACAGAGACATTCTTGTTAAGATTGGTGTCTCATAATTTCTGCTTGGAAACAGAAACTATAAATAATCTGTTAATTATTATACAGGTTTTATTTAAGTTGAGCTAAATAGATTGAATATATTCTCAAATAGATTAAGGTCAGACTTAAAAGAGGCCAACTTATTTAATCAGTTCCTTCAGTTTCACTGTTTGTGAAAACAACCTCAATAATGAATGAGAAGATAGTATGGCAATATGCTCATGACAAATGAAGCTATGAATAAGCAGATATTTTCCAGAATGGATTTCACTTTAGATGAAAAGTGTTGTGACATTAGATATTACCTGTGGAACTTCTTTATACAGTTTAGGAATTAATTCCAACACCATGAACACCTACCTGTATTTCTACTGTACACTAGATTTTAAGTGTTTTGGCTAATAGTCAATTATTACTAAACTTTGTAATGAAGCTGTATCTAAAAGCAATATTTTAAAGTAATTTTTTAGCCCATAATGTTTCATAATCTATTTCTTTTTTCAGTTTTTTGTTTAATATTGGCATAAACTGCACAGGCTTATAGAATAAATCTGGTTAGAGTGATTTATTGATAGCAAACATTTAATATTGCAAGAAAATATTCTGCTTTTTAAGTTTTTACTGAAGTAAAAAATAAATAATATGCAGCTAAATCAAAGATGAGGAAAGTCGCTGTGCCCACATGTGCTCACACAAAGCTTGGTGGAAACTTCTGGCTGATAACAGTATAACACCTGAAAAGCTATTTAAATAACTCACGGCTACTGTTCAAATATCTGTAGCATTAAATGAATTGATGATAAAATGCCAACATATTATTTGTGAGTGCTTGACTCTGGTAACAGAATGATTAAGAGCTGAGAAACTGAAACATTGTTAAAACAGTGACGTCCAGTATCTCCTGGGTAACAAGGCTTAAATTCTGTCACAAAAATAAAATGAACTTAGGAACTGAAAATATCTAGGTTTTCCTCTTGCCTCTAACTTTCTAAGTCTACACCAGCAAAATGTAGGCATTAATATCTCTGCAGTGCATTGCTAATATTCAATGGAATTATATGCATAAATGGGATAGCAGAGTGACTAGAACAGTTACATATGTTAATTTATTCTAAGTCTGACTGAGGATTCCATTAAGAATATCCATACAAAGAGGGGATGTAAAAGAATACTTAATTGAAGGTCAGAAAAAAACAACTAACATGCACCTGACACTTTTGTGCTATACATGTTAACACAAAATTCACTAATTTAATCAGAGACACTCTTTTGAGGCATTACACAAGGGAATATAAGTACAGAGAGGTTAAGAAACGTGTCCAACACTGTATACCAAATGAGGGGAAGAGTCAGGATTTTAACAAAAGCTGTCGCTTCTAGAGTCCAGGCTAGACTACCTCTCTAAAATGTTCTGACAGTACTGATATGTTGACCTTTGGTTAAAACCAGTTAATAGTGCTCTCATCTAAGTGGGATAGACATATATGATCTTAAAAATGTCTCTATTAAATTTTGTGAGTTTCCAACAAACATGAAGGCATTTGGGATGGCATAATTTGAAATCTACGTGGGATAGCACATTTGAAATCCAGTGTCAGAGTTTTTGGGGAAACCTCAAAGAGACTGGCTGTTATCATCTACAGCTGCTGAAATTTAGGTACAGGAAGATGTCCATATGGCAAAATTAAAAGAAAGAAGAGCAGAATTGCTGAATTTCATTATGCTTCTTCTTATGGATAATGATCCAAAGAAACATTGAGAAAATAATTGAGGTTTGTTTATTTATTTTAAATTTCCTAGCAATGCTAGATATACTATTACTAATAACATTCATACACATATTCACTTTGCTAAATATATATGCGACTACACTTATATCTCATAATAATCATATGGGAGAATCTATTTTTAAATTCGTTCTACACACCAAGCAGCTTGACTGAGATGAAAGCATGGATTTCCCAACTCACACAGCTAGTAAACAGTAGAGTCTGGATTTGAATCCAAATCTTTACTTACAAATTCTATTTGAGGTACCTCCCATGGTGCTGAGGATGAAAATCTTTACTTGATTAAAATGCAAGAAATTATTTAAAGTCAGAACTCATTGTATTACACAAAGTGGATCTGAATTGATCATGTCTGCTCTTGTCACGCTCATTTTTTAATTTGAATTGGTGCCTATGATGATGCAAAAAAAGAGTATTAGAAGAACAAATGCTGATATTGGGGTTAAAATAGACTAAAATTGCCTCACTGGTATCAGTTCTGAGAAGGTATCTTAGTTTAAACTTAGTGTTTTTGTCCTTTGGATCTTACAGTGATTTATGCAAAGTTGAGGGTTCTAACCATAAGAACATGTTAAAGATATAGTTTGCTGCTATTGCAGGTATTTTTTTTTCCAATGGGACTCTTAAAAACTCTTGAACTATTAACATACTTGTAAGAACTACTAGCTAATAAAAATAGTATTTATGGATAACATTTAAGATTTCTAATATTACTACTTGTAGTATCTCATTATTGTACAGTGGAGAAATCCAGTTATCAGCTTCTAACATGATTCTGTTCACAACACATGGGCAGAGAATGTTTCACACATGGTTAGTGCACACAGATCATCCAGATTTGCTAATCAGTTCAGGAAAGCAGTCTCCAAAGATGTACACTGATTCTCTGCTAGAGGTATGATGCTTCAGGGTGCTAGTTCCACACAAGCATGCTTCACATTGAAAGAATAAGTTGTTTAAAAATCCATTCGAATGAAATCCTGGAACTATCATACATTATAACCTCTCTTAACAGAAAGTTATCTTGATTAGCCACATGAAAGCCAAGTCCACTTAAGAGCAGTCTCACCTTCTGAGTGCCCAAGACAATTTGCATTTAGTATTAGGTTGGTGCAAAAGTAATTGCATTTTTTTGCCATTTAAAGTAATATTTCAGTATCTGTAGTATCACTAGCAAATGATCAGTTTTGTAAAACTTAAGACTGTGGGAGAAATTATTTTTCTGAGTTTTCAATAAACATGTCCTTTACTAATTTGTAAATTCTTAGGGTAATAAAGTGAAAAGTACGTGAGCTCCAGTCTTTTATCTGGGTTTTAACATCAGCTTGATCTCTTACTAGATGAGAGATATTTGCAACATCACATCCACTTTAATGTTCAATTTCTTCATCTTTAATAATTATATCAGGGATGCTATAAAGTGCATGAAATAATGCATATAAATAAATAATGCATATAAATAAATATTCTGACATTCCTGGTAGATATTAAAAATATGAGTTGATGGTGAATTTGTTGCTATTATGATGTTATTTTTATTAATATTACTCCTTTATTGATTGCAGCCAATGATCACAAACTCATAATTCTAGTCTGTCTTGGATAGAGTCAATATATTCCACTAGAGATACCCAAGAAATTAATTTCATGAAAATCCACCAAGCATTTATAAGTTTAGATATTCACAAAGTACTTGGGCTCCAAGATAATTTCATCTATGGTATGGTTTGAATGTGTCTCCCAAAGTTCATGTGTTGGAAACTCAATTCCCTATACAGCAGTGCAAAAAGGTGGGACTTCAAAAGGTGATTAGGTCATGAGGCATATTGTTTCATTTCTATTACTATAAATGAATAGTAATAGAAACTGGATAACTGAAAAGGAAACGAGCCTTACTTAGTTCATGGTTTTTCAGGCTGTACTAGCATGGTATCAGCATCTGCTGAGCTTTGGGGAGGGCTCAGGAAGCTTTCACTTATGGTGGAAGCCAAAGCGGTAGCAGATGTGTCACATGACAAGAGAGAAAGAAAGAAAGAGAGAAAGAGGTGCTACGCTTTTTTTAAATACCAGCTCTCACGTGAACTAAGAGAGTGAGATCTCACTCATTACCGCAGGGAGGTCACCAAGCCATTAATGAGGGATCCACCCTCAAGACCCAAACACTTCCCACTAGGTCCCACCTCCAATGAGGGGGGTTACATGTCCACATGAGATTTGGGAGGGGGGAAACATCCAATCTATATTAGGAGGGTTTTGGCCTTATAAGTGAATTAAATCCTTTATTATATGAGTGGAGCAGTTAATCACAAATAGAAAGGATGAGTTTGGTTCTCTTCATCACTAAAATGGTGGAAAATACAATTTTAAACTTCAAGTACTTCAATATTCCTACAATGCAATCTTAACATTTTCATTTCTTTCTAGTTCCATTGTATGACATAATTTCGAAAATGAGATTTATGTAATGGGCTTTTACTCAGAGTCTGCTCACCCATCGACTGCTAAAAGTCTCTCTGCAAAGGTTCCTGGGTTCTTTTAATGAAAGCAGTAAAGGTTTAAGGACAAAGACCTCTGTCTTCAAGAAAATCTCAGTATAATCAGCTTGATTTTTTTCTTAATTTAATTTTAATATTCAGATTTTTATAGTAATTGAAATTTTCCACCAGTATTTTGGAGATAATTTGGGGGCCCATGTTTAGGATTCAGCTGTTTTGGGTCTCTATTAATCTGTATTATAACCATTTATTTGCATCCATTTTTTAGATATAATAAAGAATAATTACATAAGTCTTTAATGATTAATGTTTTTATATCAAGAACAAACAAAATTTATCATTTCTTTCATCTTCTTATCTCTCACTCCTTAAGTCTATGAATATAGCAATCTGGAAGACATATGGCACTGAATTTATTTGCAGACATTCTTCCACTAATGATTAATAAAAGCTAATTTTGTCAACAGATTCGTGCTGAACATACATTTATTCAACAGGAAATTTCATAAATCAATCATAGCCTATTGAAAATTTATTTTTTTAAGTATTATATCATTTAGAAAAAGAATTGATTTACTAAATTTTAGAATTATCAGTGACATTTAATGATTTTGTCTACTAGATTAAAAATAGAACCATATAAATACTGCTTCATGAAATTATAGTAATTTCATTATAAAACTATAAAAACAGAGTTGCAAAAATTGTAAAATCTTATTCACATATTTATTATATTTAAAAATCATTTCAAATTATCTCTTTTGCTTCTGGACTGAAATCTGATTTGAATTTTTCTAAGTAAAGCAGGGACTGAATTCCCAAAACATTGTCTACAGTGAAGACTTCTTCTGCAAAACAAATTACACTCTTAAGCATAGTACACTTAAATTTTATATCCACAATTTCACTATAATTCAACAGATGTATTACCTACAAATAGAAAATGACACTTAGGCACTTTCTCACCAAATTAAAAACAAAAACAACAAATAAATAGGCCTAAAAACCCAATGGAAATTGACAATTTTATTAAGATATAGGAGGTTCTTCCAGATATAATAAAGAATACAGAAGTAGAAAAAATATGCTGAGGCTATTTGTATTTCAGTATAAGAATATTGTGTGCATTATGAAATTTTGGCAAGATGCCCATGATAATAATAGTATAGTGTTTTGCCAAACTCCTGAATCAAACGGGGGAAGAAAAAAAACACTTTGGAGTTCAAGATATAGAATAGTCAAAGCATTTTTCTCTAGCCCAATCTATGAAAAGAGGACTCCTAAGAGATAGGAGAATATCTGGAAATAAGAGGAAATGCAATTATATCTGTGGGGCTATGATACATAAGGCAAGCAAAAGCAAAGAGAGCTGGAAATAACCAGTTATGTTTGGAAAGAAGGGGAGGCCACTGATGAGTTATTAGTTCAGAGTGACAGTTTAAGAGTAGGATGAGGTTGAGTGAAGTTGGGAGGCTACTCTTCCAAAATGACCCAGGATGTAGATGTGTTCATCATGGCTAATTATCTGTGCCCATTCTGAGAAGTATGCAGTATTTAGACATGTTATGAAGCTCAATATTCAGTGAAGACCTTTTATTTTTGACAGATCATTTATATATTACTTGATTTGATTAGAGAGAGTTGCTACCCTCATGGAGCTTTGTAGCTTGTATTCCAGTTGAAGTAGGCTCATCTCCCTGCCTTTTCGGTTGGAAGCAGGAAAGATAACAGCAAAATAGAGTTCCATGGAGGGTGTCTTCAGGACAGATATATTTCGAGTCACAATGAGAGATGATTACTCAAACCTCTTGTGTGGTAAAAACTACTATACATTTTCAAAAGGGGCTTTTCCTGTGTAATCGTAATGGGCAGAAATAGAAGGCCCACAGATGGAGAAAATTCTGGCACTGGCTGGCGTGGAAACAAGAGTCTCCAGGAGTGTGAGACGATGCTAGGCGTATTCATTTCCTAGGGCTGCTCTAACAAAGTGCCACATCCGGGTGGCTCAATATGGGAGAGATTTATTCTCCCATATTTCTGGAAGCCAGAAGCTCAATATCTGTGTATCAACAAGGCAACGTTCCAATGAGAGTCCAAGTAGAAAATTCTTCCTTGACTCTTCCTAGTTTCTTCTAGTAGCCATAAATGCTTGGTGTTCCTTGGCTGGTAGCTCTGTCACTCCAAGCTCTGCCTGTTCTCACATGGTGGTGCTCCCCCATGTGTCCACGTGTCTTTACATGGCCCTCGGCCCTCTGTCATGCTCTTCCTAATAATACGATGACACCAGTCATATTGGATTAAGGGTCCATTTACCCTACCCCACTATGATCTCATCTGAACTAATTCCATCTGCAAGACCGTATTTCCAAATAAGGTAACATTTTAAGGTATTTGGGGTCAGGAATTCAACATATCATTTTGGAAGACAAAATAAAACCATTAACACTAGGCAAGCCAAAATTTCGGAAAAAATCAAGTTTCTTTCTTTAGGTTATAGGTTTCAGAGCTAGAGGAGCTATGTTAAAAGAAGTGATACTTTTCTTTAAGATTGGAAAGAGAAAAAAAGTAAAGTTTTAATGTTTCCCAAAGTAAGGAAGTTTTAAGTATAGTATTGTTATGATTAACAGCACTTTCAAAATAACAAAGATGATCAGTTTTACGAACTAATTAATTGAATTATTTCACTAATTAAGTTTATTCTTCATTTCTTGATAACTTTCTTTCTTTTCTTTTTTTTTTTTTTTTTTGAGATGGAGTGTTGCTCTGTCTCCCAGGCTGGAGTGCAGTGGCAGAATCTTGGCTCACTGCAACCTCCACCTCCTGGGTTCAAATGATTCTCCTGCCTCACCTTCCTCAGTAGCTGGGTGTGTGTCACCACACCCAACTAGTTTTTGTATTTTTAGTAAAAATACAAAATGTTGGTCAGGCTGGTCTCAAACCCCTGACCTCGTGATCCACCTCCCTTGGCCTCCCAAAGTGCTGAGATTACAGGTGTGAGCCACCACACTCAGCCTCCTGATAACTTTTTTTGTTGTCTTAAGCATGTTACATTTTTGTTAGTAGCATGAATGCCTTTTCCATCTATATTTTCAAAGTTTTTCTCTACCCTAATCCCACACTTCGTAAGGATGTGAAAAGGCCTTTAGACTCCCAATATTCCGTAAGACTTAAATAGATAAACAATAACATTTATTTCATAAATGTTTTAACTTTTAACTCTAAAACATCAGTGCCATTATTTTCTATCTTATATTTAATCTTTCAAATTCATTTTTCACACAATTTGTCTATTCAAGTTTTATTTCAGGTCAAAAAATATGTGCTAAACAATAATGAGGCCTCATGTGTTGATTAAGAATATGGATATTTTTTATTGCGTTTTAGGTTTTGGGGCTCATGTGAAAAACATGCAGGATTGTTGCATAGGTACATACATGACAATGTGGTTTGCTGCCTTCATCCCTCCCATCACCTATATCTGGCATTTCCCCCCATGTTATCAGTCCCCAACTCCCCACCCCGCACTGTCCCTCCCCTAGTTCCCCCACAGACCTCAGTGTGTGATGCTTCCCTCCCTGTGTCCATGTGTTCTCATTGTTCAATACCCGCCTATGACTGAGAACGTTCGGTGTTTGATTTTCTGCTTTTGTGTCAGTTTGCTGAGAATGATGGTTTCTAAGTCAGATAGCATGGCTTCCTATCCTCACTCTACTGTTGCCTTGCTAATAGTGGTCATGTTACTTAACTTTCTTTGTCCCCATTTTCTCATCACTAACAAAGGTGTAACAATAGTGCCTACTTGGTAGGGTTATTCTGAGAATTAAACAAATTAATACACTAAAAACATTAAGAAGAATGCCTGCTATGATGAAAGTGTTGTGTATATATATATAAGCCATTATTATCGACATATAAACTCACATTAAAATACAACAGCATGCATATCTTTAGGAGAACTTTCCCTACATCTAGTTTAAGATAGATGGAATGGGAGGCTTTTATATATATATATATCTATATACATATATAGATATATATGTGTGTATATATATATATAGATAAATAGATAGATAGATAGATAGATATCTCAATACTACTTAGCCATGAAAAAAAAAAACTAAAATCGTGTCTTTTTTAGCAACCTGAATGGAACTGGTGGCTATCATCTTAAGTGAAATAACTCAGAAACAGAAAGTCAAATACCAAGTATTCTCATGCATAAGTAGGGACTAAACAAAGGGTACTTGCAGACATACAGAATGGAATAGCAGACATTGACTCCAAAAAATTGAAGGATGGGAGAGGGATGAGGGATGAAAAATTGTCTATTGGGTACAATGTTTACTGTTGGGATTTTTGTTACAATAAAAGCTCAAACTTTACCACTTCACAATATATTCATGTAATAAAACTGCATGTGTACGCTTTAAATCCATAAAAATAAAAAAAAACCATTATGTAAAAAGAAGTTACTGCAATATCAATAGAAACATGAAAAGAGAGCCAGTGGGAAAAAAATAAAGAAAGACATACAAAGTAGGAGGCATAGTCAATACATTCTTAGTAAATGACTACGTGCAGAGTGAATAAGGAATGGAAGAAAAAGTGATGTCTCCAAGGCACCCACAGAAAAAGGTTCTTAAGGTGATGCCGACTTTGCTGTGCATATTTTACCTCACAAGTCACACATGGTATTATTAGTAGTAGTGGTACCTAACATATTATATTTCTCTACTCTTCTAAATCGTCACACACATACTGCCACAATTTTAATTCCTTACTTATTTTTAAAGGTCTTATGGCCTCTAATTTTGTTCCTACCAATCAGTCATAGTTTTCTCTGCAAGTCAAAAGAAGCATTCTAATATAACTACAAAAATAGCATTTTCATCTGGGAAAATGTAATTTAAAAACTCATTTCTGAAACACTGTCCATATGATAGTTTATTACATTATAGATTCTATTGTGCTTGCAAGTTTGATGAGGAGTAGCATCAGAGAACCTTCTGGCAATACCTTCAATACTGTAGTTTACTTAAAAACCAGGACCAGCATTATTTAATGATTTTAGAGAATGATTTCTTCCTGTTAGTTATTACTCATGAAAAAAGACACAGGGAAGCACTTGAAAAACTTAGCAAGTACCTGTAGTAAAAATTATCATCATATTATCTAACATGACTAAAATTAATAAAACTAATAGTTTAATAATTTACATTTTAATAGTTAACAACTAAAATCAATAAAATACATATCTATATGTAACCTGATCAGACTTCTGTCCTATTTTTGAATCAAAATAATACTTAATTTTAAAATATAAATAAAAACAAAATTCTAACTCTGTAAGTTAAATTCTCTAAACAGAATTGAGTAACATAGTAATTTGTACTAAAGAATGATTCATAAAAAATTAAAAAAACTTACTTGTAATTATGCTTATTTTTGAATATAGTAATGTCAGATACTTGGGCTACTTTAAGCCCTTATAAGCCATTTTTATTGGGAAAAGTATCCATAGTACAGATATAATTCAAAACAAAGATGGATAAAAAAGATTTGGACAAAATCTTTATAGAATACATTCTAGGACCTAAATAAAACAAAAAATAGTTGATATGAATGTAAGAGTCACAGTGATGATACTCAATGTAATTTACTGGTGAGATTTGAATTCCAATTTTTCTATGCCACAAAATTAGAAATGATACTAAAGAAGAACAACTAAACCAATCTTTCATTGAAAACTTTCAGAATTTATAAGATCAGCAAAAATTTTAAAAGTCACTAAAATCTCATTGTCAAGTTATCAGATCCTAAACTCATAAAGAGGAAGATGATTAACATAACAGTTCTGAGCATAACCCAGTAGATGGCAGTAGGCTGTTACAAAGTCAGAAAGATTGAGACATAAATTATACATTGCTAGTATTACACACATAGATAGAACATCTAATAAAAAGAGAAGGCCATTCTTTCTAATAGAATACAGGTACCACATCCTAAAATGCATTACACTTTATCCTGATTTGGTGGTAGTAACCCATACATTGCTAAACACTACACACACCTAATGTACCTTTCACATAAAATGGCAACAATTACTCATAACTCAATCTCAGGAAAATTCAATTATAATTAACAAATTTAGAGATGGTTTAATATAAATAAAATAAATATTAAATTTGAGTATCTAATTCATTCATTTGGAAAAAAATAAAAATATAATTTAAAGAGAAAATATTTTGTAACAAACTGTTAGTGTTCAGGTGTCATAAGATAAGGGTTTCAGATGTGATTTACGCACTTCAAGTGTATAATTTTGAGCAAAATTGCATAATTGTGTCACTGAACATGTCTGTACCTTAATTTCTTTATTTCCACAATAGTAACCACAAGGCTTTCCCGACACAGCTCAAGCTCTACATATAAAATAAAATAGCATATGCAAAGAAAGATAAAAATATTATACAAATATTACATTATTATTTTCACAAACATGAAGTTTTAAAAACGGAGTTTTAAAAAGAGAATTTGTCCAAATGAATCACAGAAAATAAAATGCTGAGGAGAAAAGTCAGTGGGTTTGGTGCTCTGGGAGTTGTTCTAGGGTATATCTTGAATAACATGGTGAATATATTTTGATCTGGATGAAATTTGTCTTCCCATTGCTCCCATGATATGGTGTAGAGGTTATACACACAGGTTCCAAAGTTGGAACACCCAGGCTCATTATTAGCTTTCCATTCAGTTTACTGTGTGACCTTAAGTAAATCATCTAAGTCTCTGTGCCTTAGCTTGTTCATCTTTATGATGGAGGTAATAACAATAACTGCCTCAACTTGAACAAATACCTGCCAGTTTTCTCCTCTAAAATGGAAGTAACATCTCATTTAATTGTGAGCCTCAAATGAGAATGTTTATGAAAGTTATAAAATATGACACAGAAGCTTTCCATTGACTAATATTTTAATTTTATTTTTGATTATTTTTACTACCTGTTTTGTCTCATAATGATGAATACATGCAGAAATATCTCTACACTCACGTGAAGGGGATATCCTACTAGATGATTTTCAGATACCACACTCAAGGACTGCTTTCAAATAGCATCAAGAGTACATCTTGTGGTAGCAAACAAGGGAAGAATTATGTAGGCAGCCTAGCAAGCTCCTTAACATTTTCTTATTCATCAGACAGAAAGGGGTTGTGCTATTATCCTTCCATTAGAAATAAATATCATGACAAACAATTCAGAACTGTGTTATTGTCCTAACATCCTTTTTCCAACGTGTAAATGCTCTTATGTTTTCCTCAACTGCTTATGGAATTGTTGGGCTCATCTTGCCTTCTCTCATTCAATTCACAATTTGAAAACGGGTTTTCAAGTTTAGAGTATTCTTTGAGGCCATGGAGGAAGTAAATTTCTCTGGTCTCTGAAGGTACATAATCCATGTCTCAAAACCCTTCAGAAGCCCAATAAAACTATGATTGTCATAAAAACAGTGGGAAAGAGAAGACTTTTTATTCAAGTCCAAGCAAATATGTAAAAACTATGTACGTAATAATGCAAAATTTAGGACTATATATATATAGTCCTATATATATATATGTATATATATATACATGTATATTTTCTTATTTTTGAATTAACACACAATGCATTTATCAGTCTCTATATGTGTATATATGTTCTTACTTTGAATGAATGTTCAAATATATAATATCATGTAGATTAAGATTATTTTGCTTTATGTTTGTAAAATTGCTTCTGTTGCAATGAAAGCAACAGAAGACTCTTTCTGTTTCACTCTGGGTTATCCAGCCAGAAAACTCAGCACAGCACAACCAGACAAAAATAAGCCACGTAAGACAGAATTTTTTCAGCATTTGTACGTTTGCCTTTTCCAACTCCGTGTAAAAGAATCTCGTTTCTACCAAACAGGGTCCACTTAGTTCACTAATCCATAATGTAACATTATCTCAAGAGATCATTTAAGTTACACATTTCTAAAGGTGGCACAGAATAATTAGAACCACTGTACAGTGGTATTATGAAATCACTCTTCCTTCCACCCTATTGGAAGTAGGTGATAATCTTTGTTAATTACTAACAAAAGAATTCCCTGGTGATATCTGTGTCTGTCTTTGGTTCCTGAAAATCCTTTGATCCATAGTCCTCATTCTTATTGAACTCAGCTGCCCTTGAAGAGATGTGTTCTGGTCTGCACTTACATGCAATACTACTTAACTCCCCATGGGAAGGTCTGCCAGTGTCCTCTCCTTCTAATGAATGTGTGGGTTACTCTACTTCTACAGTTTAGAACTCAGGAGTATATTGTTGCTACACGATGAATCCTCACCCTCTAAGTCAGCTATCAAGATATCTGGATCTACCTGACTTATTAGTCAATCATTTCATTGGTTCTGAATTCAAGCAGGGAAAATGTTTTTATTAAGCTATATCAAATTCCAACAATGAAGAAATACACATATATCATCTAGGGATACAGATATATGTAGCAAAAGCATAGATATGCCTAACTATAATATACTACAAGCCTCAAGCTAAACAGAAGTTTTACTATAGTTCAACATGTTTCATTTCTTAGGCTGGATATTAGATACACAAGAATTCGTTACATTATTCCTGAAAATATTTTTGCTGGTTTCTTTATAGAACTTGAGCAATTCTTGCTTAATTCTGTTTCCTCTGCTGTTGGCAGAGCACTGTCAACCTGGGGTAATAGGATTTATATTCAACAAATTTTTATAAAGAACAGAATAGCAATTATTAAAGTACAGGGTGAAAGAATTGATTTTTTATTGTTTGGCACCATGAAATTTTTCCCATTAAAAGAAGCACAAGGGTGTTACCTGTGTGACCGTTTGAAAGCTGATACTGAGAGCATATGACCCACCAAAAGGCTAGGTCTATTGCTTTTCCCTTTACCATGGCAAACATAGCAACAAATCATAGAGAATCAGAGTCATCATTGTCTCCTTCAGTTTGGAAGGTGTTCTTGGGTAACTTATCAGCACTTACATGGTCCTTGAAAAAGATTAATCTCTTTAAATCATTCCCATAGCACAGATTTAAACTGCAGCCAAATGTAATAAGCTAATTATGGGTAAGATTCAAGTGTCATTCCTTATTAAATCACTGCTGTAAAACCCTTCCTAAGTCTCCTAATCAGTAGACATGAACAATTAACATCTAATTAGTCCTCCATCATACTCACTAGAAATGTTTTAAAAGGAAATTTAAAGAGATTCCTCTCATAAAGATTTCACTGAAAATGTGTGATAGTGTCCTCTTCCACTTACATATTCATCATTTATATTTAGTAGCCTACTTGCTAAGATGATTATTTTAAGCATGATATCTGTTGATTGGAATTCATCAGAAATTCCATCATTTTATGGCTATGAATGACATTATTGACAATTAATCCAGCCAATTAACTCTCTAGAGGAGAAAATTGAGACCAAGGGAGGCATAACTTGACAAAGCCACAGTTGCCTATTTCAAGGGTGTTTGAGGCCAAATCTCAAGTCGGTGTACTATTACCCTCTTCTTTCCTTTATAGTTTAAAAATAACATTTTAATATCTTCAACCTACTTCCTAAGTTCACTGAGTTTCCTATTGGTGGTGCTACATAAGTAAAACAGCATTCTAGCTTTAGCACATCTGAATAAATTAGTAATTATAAGCTAGGGATCTAGAGTCAAAGTACCTAGACTCAAATTCCAATTATAGCACTTATTAGTTGTGTGGCTTTAGAGAATTTACTTTTTGCCTTTCTCATTCCTGAAATAAACATGATGATGCTAATGACAGTATCTGTTCTATACATTTGTATTAGGATTAAATGAATTAATTCCCTAAAATGTTTATATCAGTGTATGGAAATTTTAAGTGTTAATTAACTGTTATCTTTTACATAAACGGTAACTCTATAACTTGTGTATTTTCTCCAGATTCATTTTCCAGAAATTAATGAATACACTGGCCTATAAGCTAGTGAGACCATCATTCAGAAAACACAGTTCTCTGGACTTTGTATATTCCTCCCATGTCTAAGACCAGTAGAGAAGATTCAACACCAGGGAAAGTGAAGTATGCACAAAAGAGAGGGGAAAAATGAGAAAAGCCCAATCATTAAGTCACTCTCAAACATGAGGTGGTTTTTATGTTCATTCAAGCTCATATGTCCTGGAAGACGACGTTGGCATACCTACTGTCTCAGCAGCAGCAGCCCGACTAGGAGTCATGTCCAAAATGGAAAGCTACAAAATGACTTAACCTAGGTGGAGCCTAGAATAAAGCGATAATGGACATCAAGAAACCCAGTAGCAACACCTGCCTAGATTTGATGGCCTGCAAAGAAAAACTGGTTTGAGATTTGTTCACCTCTTTTTAATTAACCTCTTCAAATGGACCTTTTTATTGACCCTTTCTCTTAAGCTTCCCAGCTTCCAGTGATTCCAGGCATCCTCAGGTATCTGTGGTCTAGTATGCGCGTGTGCAGTCTGTAAGCATAATCAGTATAAAAACATAATGAAACTTAATGGTCCTCTCCCCTTTCTTTACCATTGAGCATTACAAGGAATAATTCTCTTCTCTTCATTAGCAAACATTTAACATTTAAGAGCTGTGCATATGAGCAGAGTATGCATTGCAGACTCCCACTATATGTAACACTCTTGTTTTCTTCAATTAGAAACCTATTTGGAAGCTATACTAAGTACAGAACACTATAGAGTAGGTGTCGAGACAATGGGGAAGAAATAGCTCCTATCTTCTTGGACCTCATTGTAATCTAATTATATATATATATATATATATATATATATATATATATATATATGTGTGTGTGTGTGTGTGTGTGTGTGTGTGTGTGTGTGTGTGTATGTATGTGTATATATATATGTGTGTGTGTGTGTGTGTGTGCAAGAAAACTCAATTATTTAAAATGTGGTGAGTGTTCTGGTAGGAGGACTCTGCTATTCTGTTTCCCAGAAACCATAAACCATCCATTACCTTAACTTTGTCCTATATCTGGAAGCTTCCTTTCTTTTCTGGATAACTCTTTTAGCTTTTAAATATGTTCAGGTCTCTCTATATTAAAACACATTTCTTCATCTCATTTCCTTTTTAGGGTAAAATTGTTCATATTTGTCTATACTTTCAATCTCCAAATCTTTATATTTAGTTCATTCATCAATGCTGAAAAATCTGGCTTTCATTCATTCCTTCTACCAAAATAAATGGTACTACCTTCTTAAGTATTCCTAATCACTAAATCCAATGCCCACTTTTCAATCTACATCTTTCTGGATCTCTGAACATTCCTTACCATAGAACAATTTATCTAGAAACACTTTTCTTTGCTTCCAAGTGAGTATGATTTTTCTTTTACTACTTTGACTACTAATAAAAAATGATTTTTTTGCAGCTAATCTTTCTCTAGCAAGCTGTTAAATATTGATTTTATCAAAGTTCAAGTACAGGTATTCTTTTTTCTCACTATAACCCTGATATCTAATAGAAGAATAGTCACAAATACCATGTGAAATTTTACATGTTTTATTAGCTACATAAAAAGATATGAAAAGAAACAAAGAAGATTAATTTTAATATTCCAGTATATCCAAAATATTATTCCTCAAAATACAACCAATATATGCAAGTACTACTGAGATATTTTACATTCTTTGTTGCCACCTAAGTCTTCAAAATCTGGTGTGATTTCAGATTCAAGCAGCCACATTTCAAAGGCTTAGTAGCCTCATGTGCCTTCCTGTATTAAACCATGCAGCTCCAGACTTAAAAGAACTACATAATCTCATCTGTCCTCACGGCTTTCATTTCCACTTTAAAATCATGACTCCAAAATATCTATCTCCAGCTTAGACCTCTCCTGAGTTCTGAATACTTTATATTTGATGTCTCCCTTTTGGTGCTGCAAATTCATGTTTTTATGTTTAAAAGTGTGATTATTCCCTCCAAACTTGAACTTGTTCCATTATCCCTTATCTTAAAAGTTGGCACTACTGTCTGCATAGTGTTGCAAGATGGAAACCTAGCTGTTATATTGATAAATTTTTTCGCAACTATGATGATGATATTAACATTATATCTGTATCAGGTATAATATTAACACAATAATCCTATTGAGAAGTAATCTCATCACATCTTTCCTCTATTGTAGCCCAAGTTAATATTAACTCTATGATGACTACTGACTTTCTGGACAAGATTTGTTTCATTGTTGCATGCTTCCTCAGTTTTCTGTTTGTTTACACACAGCACTCTTTACAATTAAAATAATTTTGATTATCTTGTTAATTTATTTACCAATTACCAAGTTGTAAATTCAATGAGCAATGGCTACGCCTTCTTTGCTCATAATTGTATCCTATATGCTTAACAGGTACTTGACACATTATAGGCACATAATAAATACATGTTAAATGAAGAGAACTTAACCTGGCATTGAAGAGTCCAGAAAAATCAGAAAGTACTGTACTGTCTTTCTTACTGAGATAGATTTATCAGAAAGCAATTTGCTCTTATTTTCTAAGTTACAAGTATGTTTGTTCTTTGATCCATATACTACTTCTAGAAAGTTATGCCCCAGAAATAATCATGCTTGTATAGCATAGTAATGGCTTCAGAGCATATTTTATGCCAGGATCATCTTATCCCTTTTATGTTTTACTTAATCTCCCCCAATAACTCTATGAAATATATATTATTATCCTTATTTTACAAATAAAAAATAAAGTTCAACTCTATTCAATATACATTTTAAGTACAATTTATTATCTGTGTAAGAACATAGGTTTGCAAATGCACAAACATTGGAATGGAAAGATTCACACAATATTACAAGAATATTTAGCTATAGAGTCTTGAAGTTGCATAGAGCAGCTAAACAGCAGTTTTTCTATTTAGTTCCATATAGACATTTATTGGTTGGCACTTTTATGGAAAAAATGGATGTATTATTTATAAACAACAATAGATAATGTTTATAAATGTGGTGATTCTATTGAGCTTGAAATGAATCACAGTATTTTTCTTCCCAACTGGTATCTCCAAATAAATCAAGAAGAACAATGCCATCAGTCAGTACCTGGACGTTGAAACAAATAAAGCTGAAAGAATAGCCCAAGGATTCATGGGTTCAAAGTAATTGAAGGATAAACAATTACAGAAACATGTCCTAGTTGATCTTTTTAATATGGATTCTGGTGGTTAAAAAACGCACAGGACTACGCATGAGCATATGAGCCCAATCCTTTTTGCAGACCTGCACTATCTGGAACCTCAGAAAACAAAATAGGAATCATCACCTGTAATCCTCCCCCTTACCTACAAATGAAAACTACTCTGAGAAGATTGCTGGAAATTTGACCAATACATCAATTGGAGAATCCATGGCAACATGGCCAAAAGGCTACAGAAGGAAAGTAATTTCTGTACTTGCAGTTAACCAGCCAGAAGAGCTCCTATCACACTTTCATTTCCTCCCTCCCTTCCCTCCTTCTTTCTCTTAGGATTTTAGTAAGCTATATTCCAAAACATTTGAGTGAATGTAATGCTAACGTAGAGAAAGAAAATCAGAAATTTTGCAGATTTTTAACAAATAAAATGTGCTTTTTTGGCACAAGTATAAAATTCACAGGACCCTATGTGCAGAGTTTGTGAAAGTTCAGTTTTTTATTGTTAGTCATTTTCTTCAAGTATCCTAATATTTCAATTTCAACATAAAATATCCACTGCTTTTCAGTCAAAACCACCTAACGGCAATTTGAAACATTTTCTATAATTTAACTCATTCATATTTTAGAAAATCTCACAAGAAATATGTGCCTTAGAAAAAAATGAACCTGCAGTGATTTGGTAATTACATTTGTTTCAGCACAAAATGCAGATCTATGCTCTTCACTTAAAACATAATGGGTGTTTAGAAGTCAAGGAGTCCACAGAGACACTACAAGGACTAAATATATTATCCTTAAATACTAATTCTGTCATTTATGATTCATAGCCAACTCCTTAAGTAAAGTTACAGATTTTCAAATTATCCCGTTGAGAGAGATAGAAGAGGAGGAAAGGAACGGCTAAACTCACATCTGTCTTGGCTGCCAAGGAATTGCAGTAATAACTAACTTTCTCGGTGGCTTGCTAAGAATGCCATTTTCATCTCTGTTTCCTAAAAGAACCTCTTTTGAAGAAAATCCACATATCATTTTACTTTACTGAATGCTGGAATGAAAAATAGATGCCCACTGTCACCCAGCTATATTGATTATGAGTGAAAATGTGATCATTTTGCATTGAGTTGCCCCACAGCACTGAGTCCCTTCAAAGCAGCAGAAGGAAATCAATGCTTTCATATTGTGCCTCAGAAAAATACGAGATGTTGCTCACTTTGCCCTCTAGACAAAGAGGTATATACAACAGCTGAAAGGTAATAGCTTTCAGAACATGAATTTGAGACTTCTAATAAAATCATCATTTTATGCACAAAAAATAATGAACCCATGGCCATGGTATTTAAGACAGCCATTTGTAGTTGTTACCTCCTACACCATAACGTTTACTATGTTAGGAACCAGTATTTTTCAAATTAAAACTATGCTTCTGTTTTATTTAGATTATATTTCTTAAATGATAATTTATTATATATACATACCGATCAAACAATATAAAATCTCTAAATTGGTAATGACAGGAATTGTTATTTTTTCATATTTATTTGATTTTTCTTTTACCAAAAAGACTAATGATCTTAATAGCGTGGATCTATATAAGTTGATTTGCATAATGACTTTATTTAGCATTAGTAGTTACTAACATACAGACTTTCACTTAAAACTTAGGCAAACACAAAAATTGAAAGTTGAAAATATCAAAAATAAAATTTATAACATGTAAAATCTAAAAACGTAGAGATATTTTGCATTCTCATGAATTTGTATTTTTGAAAATTTACCTTTCTCATCAATGACATTCTCTATAGAACCGCACATGCTATTTCTTTTTCTTTTTCTTTTTTCAATTGTACTTTAGATTCTGCAGTACGTGTGCAGATCATGCAAGACTGTCTCATAGGTACATTCACGGCAAGGTGGTTTGATGCCACCATCCTCCCATCACATATACCTGACATTTCTCCCTATGTTATCCCTCTCCCACCCTCCCGTAGCCCCCACAATGGACCCCAGTGTGTGATGCTCCCCTTTGTGTCCAAGTGTTCTCATTGTTCAACATCCACCCATGAGTGACAACATGTGCTATTTGATTTTCTGTTCTTGTGTCAGTTTTCTGAGAATGATGGTTTCCAGGTTCATCCACGTCCCTGCAAAGGACAGGAACTCATCATTTTTTCGGGCTCCATAGTTTTCCATGTTGTATATGTGCCACATTTTCCTTGTTCAGTCTGTCAACGATGGGCATTTGGGTTGGTTCCGGGTCTTTGCTATTGTAAACAATGCCATGATAAACATATGTGTGCATGTGTCTTTATAGCAGAAAGATTTACAGTCCTTTGGGTATGTACCCAGTAATGGGATTGCTGGGTCAAATGGAATTTCTATTTCTAGATCCTTGAGGAATCACAACACTGTCTTCCACAATGGTTGAACTAATTTACACTCCCACCAACAGTGTAAAAGTGTTCCTCTTTCTCCACATCCTCTCCAGCATTTGTTGTCTCCAGATTTTTTAATGATCGCCATTCTAACTGGAGTGAGATGGTGTCTCTATGTGATTGATTTGCATCTCTCAACGACCAGTGATAATGAGCTTTTTTTCATATTTGTTGGCCTCATATATGTCTTCTTTTGAAAAGTGTCTGTTCATATCCTTTGCTCACTTTTGGATGAGTTTGTTTTTTTCTTGTAAATCTGTTTCAGTTCTTTGTAGATTCTGGATATTAGCCCTTTGTCAGATGGATAGATTGCAAAAATTTTTCCCATTCTGTTGGGTACCGGTTCACTCTAATGACTGTTTCTTTTGCTGTACAGAAGCTCTGAAGTTTAATTAGATCCCATTTGTCTATTTTGGCTTTTGTTGTCATTGCTTTTACTGTTTTAGTCATGAAGTCCTTGCCTATGCCTATGTCCTGAATGGTTTTGCCTAGGTTTTCTTCTAGGGTTTTTATGGTGTTAGGTCTTATGTTTAAGTCTTTAATCCATCTGGAGTTAATTTTAGTGTAAGGTGTCAGGAAGGGGTCCAGTTTCTGCTTTCTGCACACTGCTAGCCACTTTTCCCAACACCATTTATTAAATAGGGAATCCTTTCCCCATTACTTGTTTTTGTCAAGTTTGTCAAAGATCCAATGGTTATCGATGTGTAGTGTTGCTCCGGAGGCCTCTGTTCTGTTCCATTGGTCTATGTCTCTCTTTCGATACCAGTATCATGCTGTTTTGATTACTGTTGCCTTGTAGTACAGCTTGAATTGAAGTCCAGCAGCGTGATGCTGCCAGATTTGTTCTTTTGCTTACGATTGTCTTGGCTATGCAGGCTCTTTTTTGGTTCCATATGAAGTTTAAAGTGGTTTTTTTTTTTTTTTTCCTGTTATATGAAGAAGATCATTGGTAGTTTGATGGGGATAGCATTAAATCTATAACGTACTTCGGGCAGTCAAGCATAGTATATGCCTTGTATATAATTCATAATATATGTGCCGTACACATACATTGACAGTATCATATATACTACTGCAGTATTTTCTATGTGTTTTGTTGTTTTCTCATAGATTTTTGACATTCAGTGGACCCTGAGTACACATATGTCTAATAATAGATTAGTGCTGTCTTCACATATAGAAAACCACTGAGCTTTGACATATCATTATTTGAATTATTATTCTAGCAATGGTATAATGATATATAAAATTTCAGTGGTCAGCTCAACATATGCTTCTCTTATTTGGTTTTACATAGATGTTTGCAACAACTTTTTTTTTTTATTATTGTCTTTCCTTTTTGGTTTAGTGATTTCACATTTCTTTTATTATTGGAAATAAAAGTTGTTTGTTTCTCTGCAGCACTTCATTAATTTTTTCTGTGATACAATGGGCCTTTTAAATTCACAATGTATAGTTGTCTTAGTTTTAAGCGTTTTCTTTTTTTTTTTTTTCTATTATGCCTTTCACTACTGCTTATCTCCCATGTGTTCTGATAGCAGAAACAAAGTCTCATGTTGGATTTTCTTTCTCTGTTAAACATATTATCTTCTCACTGTGTGCCTTTTGCATCTTAATCTCATACTCTCATTCACTCAGCCCAAAATTATAAGAGAGTTTCTTTAGTGTGTCTCCCAAATCACGTTTTCCTACAATTTAATTCTACTTATTATTGCTTCTGATGCTGACATTAATGCTGAGATTATTGTTTCTATTATATAATCTTTAAAATCTTTACTGCCACCTAACTCACAGACAGGTCACTTTTTATAACAGTCAGTTGTCCCATCTCATCTATTCTGATTCATGAACTCCAACTTACCTAAATTGTATTAATAGTACAAAGCAATTATGATTTATTTCTATTTAGAAAAAAATCATTTTCTTCAGTAACCTGAAAGCTGTATTTTATCCTATAAACATATTGGTTGATTTTATAGTTTTCCTTCCTCCCCTATTTATTTTTCTTGAAATGAACAATATTTAGTTTTGTTATCTGATAATAGAGGGTTAATGGACTCTCCTCTCTGGAATCTTTCAGATTTTATTTCACTGTGAATATACTGATTTGAAAGAAACAACGGGGTTACTATAGTCAATCATAACTTAATTATACATATAAAATAACTTAAACAGGGTGTCATTTTGTAAAGAGCAGTATATTTTATTTGTGAATCTTCCAGAGAAGATTTAATTCTTCCCTTGTGAGATGGAGCCTTGGGGCATCCTTCTCTCACAGCTCTTCTAAGCCCAGTTACATTTCATTATTGACTGTGCATCCTTGAAAACAAAACAAAATCTCAAACCTGTTTCTCTGAGTGGCACTGCATTGTTGGGAAGATTTGCTGGGAAAAAATTAGTGAGGGCTGCCTGCCCTAGCAGGTCTCCTTCCTGCTCCTGAGGACTAGGAGTGCTTTCCGACATTTATCTGGTCACTGGATGGGCTGATCCTATAAGGCAGGCATGCTAAATTGATTATTATGAGAAAAACCCACTGAGGGTTCTATTTGTTTCTTTCTTTAGATTGTGTGTGTGTGTGTGTGTGTGTGTGTGTGTGTGTGTGTGCACGAGCACATGCACTTGAGATTGTTATACATTTTCCAGCACATTTCTACTATTTTTCCTCAGGGTTTCATGTACCTATGTTTATCAAGAATTCTTTTTGTGATCTAGCACATATTTAATCCATAACTTTCCATTTTTTCACATATGAGAAAAAAATTAGAAACCTCAAATGTTTGCTACCTTAACCAGACAGCCCTATAAATATTTCCAACTATCCTGTTGTAGATTCTTTTACTATGAGGATGACCAAGTCTAATAAAGAGACTTTTATTGTAAAAGTTGACAACACAGAAATAGTATAAAATGCCACACATTTTCCTATAACTGTCAGTGTTTATTTTCTATAAGATAACTCCACCATTTTTTTTCTATAAGGTTGCTTATTTTCTGATATAAAGATTTACAGGCATAAAAAGTTGTATTTATGGCTCATCCGTCTTTAACTGAAATAAAGAAAGCATTATGATATGAAGCTCAACTGCAAATTTTAGGACCTTAACTGTAAACAAATTCCATTTGAGTTCCTGGAAGGAATGAGGTTGAAGAACATTTATCTTTAAAAAAAAAATCATTCCAAGCAATGTATATAAACATATATAACTGTAAAAATGATTATATATGAGAATATACTATGCCTAATATATATGTACAAATATAAAATTATTTTATATTATAATATATTGTGCATAATATATTATAAACAGCATTACTTTTCATGCAGGCCTGTGTGACTGCTAATAAATATTTGCCATATGCACTTTTGACAGAAAGAAATTTTATGAATAAACAATACCAAAATCTCTTGTGTGGCAAAGATGATCAATATAACATGCTATGTTAATGTCTACTTGTCATAGAAAAGAAAGAACACCCGTTATACAGAGCCGGCAAACACAAGACAGAAGAAATGAGGATCATCTGACGCTGATGGTGTTAACGTCAGACTTCCCATGTATTAAACTTTATCATCAGTAAAATCTGTATCATTCACATAAAGGCAATAGAAAGACAATCATGATTACATCAGAAGACAAATATAAAGACTAGAATATTTAAATCAACTTCCTTTGTTGAAACCAAAATTTACATCTCAAAAGTATCCCAAAACAGACATAATCAGCCACGTTTTACTCAACAGAAAAGGGAGAATAAGTTTTCTACATTTGAGCTATGATGTAAAATACCTTCATAAGTGGCACACTAAATACAAATTGATTTGAGGAATATGTTTTTATGAATGCAAAGTGAATGTCTTCAGTGATGTCTATCAGGAAAGTACTTCAAAGTGTTCTTTTGTCAGGGTTGACTGAGTCACTGAGAATGTTTGCATTTTTCTACTGTTTCTCAAAATAGACAAAGAAATGTTAATATCAGCTCCTTAGGAAATAGCTTCACAGATTAAATATGACCTGGTAACAATTCCTAAATATAGGATGTGTCTCTAAGATAAAATTTTATAAAGCATGTAGCTGAAGAGACTGGATTTACTAAGAGCAATAAAAATGATCCTAGCAGAAACAAGTTCAGAGTTTATGACTTTTGGTACAATACCTGTTATTTGGGGGTACCCAGAGAGTAACAATGACCCAGATCCTAGTAGAAAAGAGATGGATGTATTGGGAGGAAATAAATCACAGATTATTAGTTATTTAACTTAGAGGATAGAAGTTATGCCATTAGCCATTACCATTAATTTGAAACAATAAATCAAACAACTATTAAAGAGAAAATGACATATTAGACTTCAAGATGATTAGTTAGATATTTAGAATCAAAAACAGAAATATAAAGGCAGCATTGGATTTTTACTTGGTCACCTCTAGGGTCAAGCTAGTAATAAAATGAACTAACAGATAATCAAGTAAATTTTAACAATTTCAAAAATATGTATATTTTTTAAATTAATAAACTTTACATTTTAGAGTTGTTAGGTTCACAGGCTAATTGATTGGTAAGTACAAAAAGTCCTCATAAACTTTTTGACCCCACACATCCACAACACTCCACAATATCAACATCCCACATCAGATACATTTGTAAGATGCGATGAACTTATACTGACACCTCATTATCACCCAAAGTCCACAGTCTGTGTTACAGTTCACTCTAGATGCTGTACGTTCTATAGGTTTTGAAAAATGTATAAATGCCATATATGCACCAGTAGTGTATCATATAGAATAATTTCACTCTCCTAAAAATCCGCTGTGCTCTGCCTAATCATTTCTCCCTACCCCCTAATTCCTGGTAACCACTAATCCTTTTTTTATTGTCTATACAGTTTTGCTTTTTCCAGAAGGTCATATAGTTGAAATTAGACAATATTTAGCCTTTCTGTATTGGCTTATTTCACTTAGTAATATATATTTAAGGTTTTTCTATGTTTTTATAGCTTGATAGCTTATTTATTTTTAAAATATTGAGTAATAGTCCATTGCCTGGAGGTACTAGGTTTATTTACACACTCAACTACTGAAGGATATCTTAGTTGCTTCCAAATTTCAGCAATTATGAATAAAAGTGCCATAAACATTCATGTGCAGGTTTTCATTCCAACATAAGTTTTCAGTTTATTTGGGTGGATATCTGCAAATGGAATTGCAAGATCACATGGAAGAGTCTGATACTTTTCTAAGAAACTTTGAATTGGTCTTCCAAGGTGGCTGCACCATTTTGTAGCCCCCAGCAGCAATGAATGAGAGTTTCCATTGCCCCACATCCTCCTCAGCATCTGGTGGTGTCAGTGATGGATTTTGGGCATTCTAGCAGTGATTTCTCATTATCATTTTAATTTGGTATTTCTTAATTATGTATGTTGAATATATTTTGAAAAGCTTATTTTATTTTCCATGTTTATATCTTCTTTAATGATGTGTCACTTTATGCTGTTTGCTCGTTTTTTAATTGAGTTATTTATTGTTGAGGTTTAAGAGTTCTTTGTGTATTTTAGATAGCATTCCTGTATCAAATGTGTTGTTTGCAAATATGCATTCTCAGTCTGTAGCTTATCTTATCCTTCTCTTCATAGTGGCTGTTATGAGCAAATGTTTTCAATTTTTATCAAGTCCAGCTTATCAATTATATTCTTCATAGATCATGCCTTTGAAGCTTTTTCTAGAGTCATGGTCATACTCAAAGTCATCCAGATTTTCTCCTATGTTATATCTTCTAGGAGCTTTATAGTTTTGTGTTTTAACATCTAGATTGGTAGTTCATTTTGAATTATTTTGTGGGAGAGTTGTAAGGCCTATGTCCAAATTCACTTAATTGTTTTGCATGTGGGTGTCCAGTTGTTCCAGTACCATTTTCTGAAAAGACTATCTTTGCTCCATTGTATTGCCTTTACTCCTTCATCAAAGATCAGTTAACTACATTTATGTGGGTCTATTTCTGGGCTCTCTATTCTGTTCTATCGATCTATTTGTCTATTCTTCCACACACCACACTACTTTGATTACAATAGCTTTATAGTACATCAGTTTGATAGCATCAATCCTCCAACTTGATCCTTCTTCAATGTTAAGTTGGCTATTGTGGTTCGTTTGCTTCTCTGTAAAAACATTAGAATTAGTTTGTTAATATCTATAGAATAACTTGCTGAGATTATTTTGGATTGTTTAGAAAATACAGATCAAGTTTGGAAGAACTGATATCTTGACTACCTTGAGTTTTTTATGTAAAATCATGAAATATATCCTCATTTATTTGTTTTTTGTTTTGTTTGCTTTTTTTTTTTTTTTTTTTTTTTTTGGCAGGATCTCACTCTGTCACCCAGGCTGGAGTACAGAGGCGTAATCTCCTGGATTCAAGTGATTCTCCTGCCTGAGCCTCCCTAGTAACTAGGATTACAGGTGCCTGCCATCATGCCTGGCTAATTTTTTTATTTTTAGTAGAGATGGGGTTTCACCATGTTGGCCAGCTGGTCTCGAACTCCTGACCTCAGGTGATCTCCCTGCCTCAGTCTCCCAAATTGTTGGCATGACAGGCATGAGCCACTGCACCCAGCTTAGTTCTGTTCCTTGTTTACTGAGAGTTTTATCATGAATGGGTGTTTGATTTTTTCAAATTTTTTTTCTTCTTATATTGATATTACCATGTAATTTGTCTTCTTCAGTCTGTTGATGGGATGCATTACACTAATTGATTTTTAAATGTTTAACCAGACTTGCATGCCTAGATAAATCTAATTTGGTTGTGGTATATAATTCTTTTTATACATAGTTGGATTTAATATGCTAATATTTTGTTGAGTATTACTGCAGCTGTTTTCCTGACATACTGTTTTGTAGTTTGCTTTTCTTATAATGTAGTTTTCTTTTCTTATAAAGTTTCTGTCTGATTTTGGTATTAGGATAAAGCTGACCTGAAATAATGAGTTTGAAAATATTTCATTTGTTTTTGTAATTAAAATTAAACATATCATATATACTTAATTATATGTTTAATTTTAATATATATATATTAAATGCACACACACACATACACATATATATGTAATATATATACATGGAAAATTAAAACTGCTTGCCCTACAGATTGCAATATATCTCTATATATATGTGTATATATATATGTATATATACCTAAAGATATATATATATATATATACAAAGATATATATATATACACACACACACACCCCAGTTTACACACATATATACATTGTGTGTGTGTGTGTGTGAGATGTGTGTGTGTAAACTTGTAAACTGGGGGGTTTGCATTACACAAACTCTGAAGCAGATAATGGATAAGCTTTAAGAATAAGAATAGTCAGGACTTCCAAGCACACAGGTGTTACATTAGTTTCATAAATTTTTTTTAAAAGCCTAAATATTACCTAATTAATGTATTTGGGTACTAATTCAGACAGATTCTGAATCTTTAAGTGTTTCATTTTATTTTATTCATTTAATTAAGCTAAGTTTCCATGTGTTTCACAGAATAAGATATGGTCTGGAGATTGCATGAGTCCATAGAGAATATCCTAATTGCCTCTTGAGCAGCAAGGACTATTATGAATGTGATTTTCTTCTGTAAGGTGGTAATTCTTCTGTCAGTGCATGTAGATAGAAAAGAAATATAAACCTCATAATTTCAAATCCATTTATGGATATGAGAAGGAGGTGGAGACAGGGCACTAGTATGAGACAGACTTTTTTAGAGGAAACCTAATGCCAGACATTACAGTGGAAATCGTAATCTGTAGCCAAATTCTGGCCAAGACAGATGGAATAACATTGCGGGACTTAGAATAGGTTAGGATTTAATTTCTGCATCTGTGCTTCAATTAACTGTGTAATTTTGAGTAAATTCCTTAACCTTTCTGTTGCTCAGATTTCTTATCTGTAGATCAGTGGTAATAACTGCCTCATAGAATTAAGCTGAAAATTAACTGATATAATGTTTATAAAATACGTCACACAATTAATGGCACATGATAAGTGTACTAATTAGGACTCCGGTGGTTGTGGAGAAGAAAAGACTAAACAACTCTGCCTTAAGTAACAGCCATTTCTTATTTCGTATCACTAAAAATTCTACATGAGGCATGATGAAGAGCTTCCACAGCGATTTTCTTTTTGTTTCTCAGATCCACATTCTTCTACGTATTTGGCTTCATACTGAAGTCTTTGCTTTTATGATTACAACATATGAGCAGCTGTTTCTCATATTCCCTCAAGAAAAAACACAAAAGTGTCTGCGTTTTTCTTAGGAATTCTATTAATTCTAACATATTATTGAAACTGCATGTATCCAGCAGTCTCAGTTCCATGAAAAACAACAGAGTGAGAGTGGCTAAGTGACCATTTCCCAGGGATAAGTTGGAATAAGCTTACCAATGGATGAGTGGCTTTCAAATGCCTCCCTAACGAGCATGCAGTAGTGGTAACCATCATATTGCCATCATTGTGGCGATTGCTATAATGGAATTTTGGTGACCAATTTAGAGGAGAGAGAAAAGGATGTGCACCTGCAAAAGTCTACATGTGATTCAATTATTTCTGCTTGGTAACATATAGAACAAAAGGAAAGACATTTAAACAGGAAATAAGTACACAGAACAAGCCATAGGAAGTGTAGGCTTTTGGGACAGGAAGAACCACTTCAGATGCTGGTTCTATCAGGGATCTGGTGAAAGACAAAAAATGTTCTATGAATCTAAACTCCAATGTTGGTCTAAAAATATTTTTGAAATCTAAAAGCTTAGTCAATTTCTATACTTAAATTTAAAATGCAAAAAATCACAAACCATTCTAGTAAAAAAAAAAAAAGTGTACTATTTTTCCATCCCATGCTGTTGTTACAAAATAAAACCAAAACAAAAACTTATCTAGTTCTCATGATGAACTGTGATCGATCTCAAAGACTCCCAGTGCAACCTTGGAATAACAGAATTTTTGTCGTCCTCAACTCTTGTTTTAATTAATATCATTTACTTCCTGATCTTTACATTTTTTTCCAGATGCTCTAAACTTTGCAGTATTTACATTCTTATACCACTAAATGACTTGTATACTTGTGTCTTCTACTGCTATTAATTTTTAATGATTTATAAGTCTCTACCTTAATCTCAGATCTTTCTCTTGGGCCCCAGGCCTGCAGTTCCATTCCCTATTGACTGATAGAGAACTGATGTTCAACATGTCTGACACTGAATTTATGATCTCCATCCCAAACGTGTTCATATTACATTTCATCTCAGTGAATGTCATCATAATTCTTCCTCTCTCTCCCACACTTAGAAGGAAGGGCTTCCTCTTTTAATCTTTCCTCCCTTATCACATATAAGCCATCACCAAATACACTTCTTGATTTAATTTAGAAAAGCTTCTTAAGTCTGTTGTCTCTACTCTATGTCCATGGTCTTCATGAGCTCACATTTTGAAAAAACAATTGATTTATTCACAAAGTATTTACTGAGTAGCTACTATGTCCCAGGCAATATTCTGGTCACTGAGGCTAGGGCAATAATCTCAAAAGATATAAAAAACTATATAGCAGTTGGAAAATCTTAACTACTCCTGTAATGATTTTTTTTAAAGAAAAATAAAATTGGAAATAAGGAAACAGTAGCAGCAGCTGACATTTAAAGAAGGTGGTTCGAATTAATCTGTGTAAAGTGGCAATATTTAAGCAGAAACTTGAAGGAGGTAAAGACAAACGGCTTGTCAATCCCTCCCTCTACTAACTTGTCACTCTCTCCTGAACAATCTTTTCCATGGAAAACAGGAGTTATTTTGTATCCAGATAAGAGTCAATGATGTAGCTCCTCTATTTAAGAAACTGTCACTTGTTTACCCTCTTGTTCCTGCTTCTCATTTCCCACTCTGCATCCTATACTCTAATTATCTACACTTCCCATTGATCTCCGAACATAGCATAATTTTTTATACCTTTACACACCTGCTTTTAAAAAAAAATCTAAATGGAATTTTCCTCTTCCTTATCCATTAAATTTCTGCTAAACCCTTAAGGATTCATCTTAAATGTCACTCTGGTAAGTGTTTCCTAATTTCTGGTAGTGACAGTAGTCACACCATCTCTTATACCTACTGTGGCATGGCATGTAACACAATGGATCGAAGTTTCCTACCTTTTACATCAGTCTACCTTTAGGGTGGTGATTGACATTTATTTGGGCATATGACACAGTGATTGATACTTGCAGCTTCTAAATATGTTTGTTGAATAAATCAGTTAGCTTGGACTGAAGAAAGGAGATTAGTGGTTGGGGGCTCAATTATCTTCTCCAGTCACAAAAATTTGTGGCTTGATTCTAATTTCATTAGTAAAATAAATTTCTATTTTAAATGCATGTCTATGCTTCTGCATGTGAGTATTTTGCTCTTGAGGATTTACTTTATCTTTTCTTTCAGTTCTTCTGGAGAGAGAAAGAGAGAGAGAAAGAGAGAGAGAGAAAGAGAGAGAGAAAGAGAGAGAGAGACAGAGAGAGAGAGAGAGAGAGAGAGAATGTGTGTATGTGTTTGTATTTGCATGTACCATTTTGTATTCTAAATAAAGCACAAAGGGAAATTGTACAAACTTAAAACCATGATAGGCTAGCATACTTACAGACCTTTAAAGGAAAGGTGTGGTATCAAGCTCCAGAGAAATAAGAACACTTATGATAAAGGGGATCTTAAGCTCCTTATCCAGCAGCCTCAGATTTGGGTTGTTTTCTGATGGCAAATTTCTCTGTAGGAGCTGAGTGAAGTGAAACTTATCTAAAGCATTCAATTCATTTCTGCTTCTGTGACATAGATGAATTTCTCATTCTCATTCAATTCTATGGCAGATGTTGAAGGACAGGAAAGTATTAAAACAAGTTATTTATTATTTGTATTATCATTTATTGATTGCTTAACCATGTGAGGCTGAGCTAAGCTCATATTATCAAATAGTACTCTTTTTACTATCCCTTTGTTGACACATGATTTTCAGCATTTACAGAGAAAATTCATTCAGATAGGTTCAGTTACGTGACTATTCATCTATCTATTAAGAAGTAGAGCTGGGACAAAATTCAAGTATCAAAATCAGTCTACATAAATCTGTTTTAGAATCATAGTGTTAATTTCCATCTAGTAAGTACCTATGTCTGCTTAAAAATGTAACTTGTACATGGAATAGGAGATATATATATATACATATATATAAAATATAAATATAAATAAATATAAATATAAATATTTATAAATATAAATATAAAATATAAATATAAAATATATATATGTATATATATACATATATATGTAAAAAAGTATTAAACTCTAATTTTCAATAATTCTCATGAATTTGCCTTCAAAGTGGGTGGCAAAGTATTGCTAATGCTCCTGATGTTTTGCCACAAAGCCTTTAACAAGCTTTCTTTTTTAAAGAGGAGCTATACATTTCACTTGGTTGCCTTTTTCCCATAAACAAGCCAGTCTCCTTAGCATTAGAGAATATTTTTTAAAAAGAATATTAATAAGACAAACCATTGTAAAATTGCATGTCATACTGGCAAAATCAACGATTATGAATATTTTTAAGAATGCCTTAAATACGGTAATTTCAGTACCCCAAAGAAAAAAAATAACCGATTTTCTCTTTGCATTAAGAGTTATATATCTTACTACATATCCTTGGCATATTTAGATCTGTTATAGATGACTGAAAAATAAGTTTTAACAGATAATTGTCCCCTGCAATAGATGAAAATAAAGACTGACATCTAATTTTAAAATGCTTTCATTTATAAATGTGACAACTGAGTAGACAGGGACCAGATATACATGATCAAAAAATTCTTTGTAACCAACTCCTCAGAGCAATTTAGTGGTTACTTGATTAAACAAATAGAATGAATCTGAAACTTAACAATGGCAGAAATTAGCAGCTTTTGCAGAAATGAAGTAGCATGTGTTATACTCCTATCACCAGGCTGAAATATTGTTTTCTACAATATAATCCAGGCTTCAGTGCTTTCCACCCGAAGTCTCGCACAAGTGGGTCTTGGGGAACACTAGAAAAAACATGGTCGAATTTTACTTTAGGACTGAATTATAAATATCTTCACGGTCTTACTATGTGAGGATATCTGATAGGAAAGCAGGGATAATAAGTGGTGAAGCCGAAATTGAACTGATTTTCCGGTTTTCAGTATACACTGAGCCTGGGTCAGATAGTTAGACAGGGGTGTTTTTGTCAGCATACTGGCTAAGGCTTATAAACTCTGACTGGAATTACTCATCCTCCATAAATCACTTGTAGGCTGAGAGCTGAGTCAATATTTTGCTAGATTTAAGTTTGCCTTAAACATGAGAGATCAGTGTGTCATATTTCTACACACAAGGGTAAATTTAAATATTATATTTAAATGAAGGCCAATTATGTTTTCTCATTCTCATATATTCCTGCTATGAGGGCAACAATCAGGCAGATCATTGGTTCTATTTTTCTTCTCTCATTTTCCAGATTACAAGATTTTTAGTGAAGCCAATCATTTAATATTTTGTAAAAATTTCATTTTTTTGGTTAGTCCGTTTTTGTAATTTGAACCTACTTAGTTAGACTTTGCTTCACTTAAAAAAAGAATTTTAAATGTTTAATGATACATAATAATTGCACATATTTATGGGGGTATATGTGATATGTTGATAAACACATACGATATTTAATGATCAAATGAGGGTTATTGGGACATTCAACACCACGAGAATTTCTTATTTGTGTTAGGAACATTCCAACTTCACTCTTCTAGTTATTTTGAAATACACAATAAATTCCTTTTACCTGTGGTTACTTTATTGTGATAATGAACACTAGATTTTATTACTTTCATCTAACTGTATTTATACACATTAACCAATCCCTCTTAATACTTCTTTATTCATTATCCTACCCAGCTTGTTATAACCATTATTTTACTATCTCTATAAGATCAAAAATTTTTTAGCTCCCACATAAGAGTGAGAATATGAGATACTGGTATTGCTGTGCCTAGCTCACTTCACTTAACATGATGGCTTCCAGTTCCATCCATGTGCTCAACATCACTAATCATCAGTGAAATGAAGATCAAAAGTACAATGAGCTATTATCTCACCCCAGTTAAAACGGCTTTTATCAAAAAATAAAACACAGGCAACAAGGAATGAGGAGAAGGGGGAACACTTGTACGCTTTAGTAGAAATGTAAATTAGTACAATTATTGTAGAAAGCAATATGGAGGTCCCTCAGAAAATTAAAAATTAAAGTTATTTTATTATATATTATGTACTTCAATTACATCGAGCAAGATTTTTGTTTATCTTTAAAATATCATGTTATACTAGTTAACCTGTTGAACAACTTGGTATTGTTCTTTAAAACCTTATTACCGAGGCCATGCATGGTGGCTCACACCTATAATCGCAGCACTTCAAGAGGCTCAAGGAAGGAAGATTTCTTGAGCTCAGGAATTCAAGACCAGCCTGAGGAACATAGGGAGACCCTTTCTCTGCAAAAGAATGAAAAATAGCTGGGCATGGTGATGTATGTCTGTAGTTCTAGCTACATTGGGAAACTGAGGCAGGAGGCTTGCTTGCTCCCAAGATGTCAAAGCTGCAGTGAACTATGATCATGCTATTGTACTCCAGCCTGGAAACAACAGGACAAAACCCTGTCTCTAAAAAAATATAAATAAACAAATGAATAAATAGCTCACTGCTAAATCTAACCCTAGGATTGAGTTGTGTAAAAGATGACTCAGATTCTCCAAATGCATCCAAATCTGTTTCTATGAAAAAACATTATAGGCTAAGTAATAGAACAATTTTAGAATATCAGCTCAGAAACATTAACAAAAAATATGACCTACCTCACAACCAATAATGAAAACACAGTTTTTATGATCCTCTGTCTACTAAATTCTACCACATGTGCATTGATTACCACTCCTTTCTAATTGCCACTAAAGGAAGAATATATTCCAGTATTGCAGAATTTTGAAAAATTAAGCAGTTCTCTGGAAAGAAGAAAGGGAGTGGAAAGCAGGTTGTTAGCAGTAAGTTTACACTGGAGTTCCATTCTAAAAAATGAAAAATTGATGCTCTTCTGTTTCATTTTGGTAGCAAAAGGTAGAATGGTTATCAAGGGAAGTTGGCAACTAGTATTTGTCTTAGAATTTGAATAGACTCCTTAAATCAATTCTTTGCTCTTCCAACTCACTTTGCTGATTATTTTCATTTTGTTCCTGGTTTTCCACTGCAACTCAAAATCTACAGTATTTTAATATTCAATTATCTATTTTGTCTTTCAAGTTTCTTAAAATTTTAATTTTTCACATCCTGTGTTTTGTCCTCAGACATTTGTATATTATTTCTTATTTTAAATAAAAATAGGTCAGGAAAAATATTGCTCAAGTCAAGAAGAATCTTTATATTGAAAATTCATTATGGTTTTTATTTATTACTGTTGTTATTAATATTTTGAGATGGAGTATTGCTCTGTCACCCAGGCTGGAGTGCAGTGGTGAAATCTTGGTTCACTACAACCTTCGCCTCCCAGGTTCTAGCAATTCTTCTGCCTCAGCCTCCTGAGTAGCTGGAACTACAAGTGCCTGCCACCCCATACTGCTACTTTTTGTAGTATAAGTAGAGATGGAGTTCACCATGTTGTCCAGGCTGATCTCAAACTCCTGACCTCAAATGATCCAGCTACCTCGGCCTCCCAAAATGCTGAGATTACAGGTGTGAGCCACCTTGTTCAGCCTCATTAAAGTTTTAAAACATTATCAAATTTATATGAGATTTCCAAATACCCCAATCCCCAGTCGGATGTTGTATTGCTTCTCTATACATTATGAGAAACATTTAAAATATAATCACTCCATCCATGGACTCAATAATTGAAACTGCCATTCATATTGCATTTATTATGTACTGCTAAAAAAATATGTTTTGGGGGATAATCAACAACAAATAAATAAAAGCAAACAAACTTCACTTTTGTACTGCCAGGGAGTAAAATATTGCAATACAGAAGTAGAGCCAGAATAAAACAGAAAAATACTGACTAGTGGAAATACAGTAAATACTCCGACTTCATGATAAATTCAACCTAGACATCTGAGCTTACATAAAAGATCAAAACAACAGTTATAATTTAACAGGGCTAGTTCGACGGTACAACAGTTAAAGTCACCCGAGTTGTAAAAAGACAATGTATGGCATCTCTTTAATTAGAGTTTAAATCTGCTCATCTTGGATGCAGTAATAAACTGAGAAATGCCAGGTTATGTGCTCTTTTGGAAGACAGCAATTTTATATAATCCATGTAGCAGTTTCCAATTCAAGGCCTGATTCTTGGCTCCTGCTTCTGAAACACAATGTTTCATTTTAATGAAAAATACATTACTGCGGTAAGATAGGTCATCAGCTGTTAAGTGTAATGCAATTTCTGTAATAAAATTAATTTTATAGCTTGCATAAAAGACTTTACATAGGTTAAATACTTTTAATTACTAGGTAAATTTTGTTCCTTCAAATGCATAAATGAAGCACTTCCACCCTCTATAAAAAGAATGCATATAGTATAAAATGTCAGTAGGATTCTTTATGATTTCCGTTATTCATATCATGCTAAAATGCCAGCCACAGCCAACTGTGAGTTAATATGGCCTTTCATTGGTCACTGAAACAGAGGATATATTTGCTGGTGTCTTAAGACTAAAGCAGTTTACTGGTGAATGATCAACGTGATTTTCTTATAGGTTAGTTATTTAGGGATAGAAATTCCAATAAAAAAACTGATACATGGTTATAGATTCACATAACCTAAATTAACCATCCAGCAACTGGATACAATTGATCTCAAAAGGAGCTGCAGGAGAGTAGAGGAGATTCAATCTCACCTATCACCAACATGGGAAAAACATTTCAATGTGGGTAAAATTACAGTCACATAAAAGGACAAATATTATTGGCCAAATGTACATGTAAGCATTAATGCAATAACATTTTTGCTTTGTGAAAAGTTTTCACTGAGCTATTTGCTAAAATAATGTCTTAAGTAATAAAGACTTTAGAATTAGTACAGAATATAGAATTGGAGAGCTGTAAATTTGAATTCAAACTTTTTTTTTAACAATAAGTTACTTAGATCTAGGACAAGTTACTTAATCTTCCTGATCCTGTTTTATTATCTGCTCTGTAAGTAAGGACAAGACAATTGCCACAAAGCGTTATTGTCATGCCTGAATATAATGATGAATAAAAATTTCCCGGCACTATGGTGGCCTTTATAGATATCACTTTTCCTTCTGTTTTGTTCTTTCTGTGGACTTATGGGAGCCATTAAGGAAGAGATGTGATCAGATTTTAGATGTTCATTTGTTTGGCTATGTTATTGGGATACTGTAGCAAATCACTGCCTTGAATGGAGTGATACCTGCTTTAAAAAGGCATTACATTGTGTAAAATGTTAAATTTAATTCAATCTAATAAATTTTAAATTAGTTTTGCAAATAGCAATTTTAAATTAGTTTTGCAAATATCACTTTTTGATACTTGTTTATAGAAGACAGCAACCCTAGCAGAAAAAAAAAAATAGGAAAAGTCTTCAGTAGAACATTTTTTAAAATATTCCTCATTTAACTCTAGCCAGGCATCAAAGATAGAGGAACAGAGTATAGAAATTTCTAGAGGTGGAATGAGGTCAGAGATTCTTTACTCTGCATTTTGTCACATTCAGGCTGTAGATAATACCAACGTACCCTGCTTTCCTGGTAACAGGGACACAATCTCCTTTCTTCCTGCCCTGGCTACTCTCAGCCTTCGAAGTTAGTCATAGGAGATACTGATGAGCCATCCTGAGCTGGCACTGGCACAGAAAGCATGAGTGACACAACTCCACACAAGCAGAGCACCAGTCAGTCAGGCCATGGGAAAGATCATGCAGGGGGAAGCAATGTCATTTCAACAAAGAACTAAGCAGGAAAAACATGATCAAGCTCATAGCTCGAAAATTATCGCTTGTTTCTGAATCTCCTCTATTTTTGTTTGTATTCATCCCCACTGGGTTAGGTCTCATCTTCCAAGTATGTTTCTAATGAATATGAAAAACTCTATTGTCACATATTATTTTTTTACTTTTTATACAACTACTATCATTTCATAAACTTTTGCTTAAAGGAACATTTTTTAAAAGTAATGTGACATGTTACTTTACCAGTTTTTGATCAACTTATCTTGTGTCTTCTTTACATATACTTTGAAAGGCCATAACTGAAACAGAAGTTTCTTTTTTAAAATTAAAAAACTAGCAAATGTGGTCGCCTTTCTATTTATTTTATTGGTTATTTTACTACGAACACTCTTATATTTTACTTTATACCAATTCCTCTAGATTAATGACAAGTATTTAACCTAATATATTGATCCATCTCACTTAATACTAGTTTAATTTCATTTAATTCCTTCCTTTTTACTCATAATCAACTATTTTTCCTGATGAGAAATTAAGAAAGAAGGTATGTTTTGGTACCTCTGTCCATCCCTTTACCTATTTCTTACTCCTCTAAGAAGGGAGGGGAAAATCGAATCTGATTACACATTACCGATTAATTGGGCCACATTTACTTTCGGGCAGGCTGGCTGAATATTTTTAACTCATGAGCAAACCATGGGCCTCTCCTTCTCTCTCGCCTCTGCTTTAATGAAGTAAGGAGCTTTCCTTGCTTATTTCCTTTCTCATTGCAGCAGAGTCGAAATGTTGAGACTGGGCCTGGCTTCTCCCAACAACCTTTGCCATAGTGTCTGATGACGCTGAAGAGTGAGAAACGACCCTGATGAACCTTGAGCCCCAGATTCACATTTCTACATGGGTTCCACAGAATCCCCGTATTGGAGGGTAAGCTCAAGATAATCCTTTATTAGAAAAGTTTTTTAAAGGGAAACCAAATTCACATTTGTCAAGACACTGCTTATCTGTCCAGTTGAACCTGTATAACTTATTTTGTAAGATAATAAGATACAAAGAATCTTAATTTTCTATCTACCAGGACACTTGAAATGAATTTAAAGCTCACTTACAACAGCTATAGCATACCAAATACCTTTGACTATCCTCCAGTTTAATTTAGTATTGTCCAGTTATTATATAATTGTCTCCTTTTATTGTGCTTAATGTTTTTATGAATTTAACATTTTAAGAAGATACTCTTCTTAAAATATTTTAAATAAGTTTAAAAGTTAGTTAGGCTTAAGTTTTTAAATATCTTAAATGTTTTTAAAATATTAAAGGCACACATACGAAATAATGATGCTAGACTTAATTACGGAGAGCAGTCTCCCCTGCAAATTTCAGCAGCAATACAAGAGCAATAAGAAGATCAGTTTACTTATCTTAATTCCCACATTTCAAGTGACTGGGGAAAAACAGGAACAAAATAAAACAAAACAAAATAAAGGTTCCTTTCGGAATACTGAGAAATTACCATGTGTCAAAGTGTAAGAATGCTTTATATATCTATCAGCTCATCTGTCCTGGGAGGCAGATTCTATTATTGATTTCTTTTGACAAATGAGGAAACAGAGGTCTGAATAGGTACAGAAACGATTGTCAACTTTCGACTTCTTAGTACAACTTTACTTCTTCTGAGGCCTGGCTACGTTTCTGCACCGGGTTTCATGAACACTGCTTGAGGCCATTGGTCCTATGTCTGTCATCTTTTATGTTTCATTTATAACGACTCTCAGCTCTTGATCGGTGAAGGTCTTAATAAAGACAGTTATACCAAATTGTTGTACTTTAAAGAATAATACATGTTATTAAGAAATAGTATTTCTGATAACAGCTTAAACCATAATGTGAAGTGGATACAAGAGGAGTTTGTAGATCTTAAAAAAAAAAGAGAAAAAGAAAACAAAATTCTAAGCTTTCATTTTGTACAAGTTTCTGACTTTTTTGCTAAAATTTATATCCATATATACATACACACACACACACACACACACACACACACACACACACAAGGCTTTATTGAATTAACTGGTAAATGCATCTTTCAAGTTTATTTTATATTCAACAAAATATGAAGAAAAAATAAAAATAAAATATAACAAAGAAATAAAACATTGGTTACTTTTATAAAATTTCTCTACAAAATAGGGGTAAAAAGTTTCTACACAATGTTTTGAATCTCTATTTCTTTATATCCTAAAGGAAATAAGAATTTGATATGCCTCAAGGAAAAAAAAATCCAACAAGGATATTTTTTTGGAGGAAAGAAAAACTACTATCCAACCTCAGAGATTAAATTTAAAAGCCAAGGAAAACTTTCTTAGATTGTAGTGTTACAGAGCAAACCAATCTTTAAATCCACCAAAACACTCCTAGAATGCAAAAACACTGTATGTGTGAAAACAATCACAAGTGTTTTGAGAAACATAATTTTATCTCCTAAACCACTGACTTATAAAGTATGAAAAGATGTTATATAATGTGGATTTGATAATATATACTATAGAGAAACTATTAACAAGCTTTCTTTGGTATTGAAGCGTGTTCCACAACAGTTTTTACTGTCACATGAAGAAGAAAATTTATAAAAAGTAAACCACCAAAAAGAGGTATTAGTTTTACATTAAGAATCTACAAATCCACATTTGTTTACATTCTTAAAAATCAACTTTTAATTAATAATAATGGGATTATAATCATTAAAAATATTATTTTATTTTATTTAAAACATTTATTTACTTTCCCTAACTTGTAAATCATTACTGATGTTTTCTAACTCTCTTAGTGAATTTAAATGACAACATAATTCCTTAATTTTTCTATTACTTGAAAAAGTTCATTAGAAAATGGGCAAATTGCTCACAATGCTGATAGAAATCAAAGTAAAAACTTGCACTTAAATAAAACAAGAAATACCTAAAAATATGAATGTACCCTAAATATCACAAAGCATGTAAACTTGGCTGAAATAAAAAAATCAAAGGGGCAATTACATAACATAAAGCCAGATAACAACCACTTCATAACATTTTATACTTAATATAGGATATTATAAATTAGACAGTTACTGATGAGATAATAGCTTTTATAGTTAACTCTGTAGTAATTAAGTAGGATGCCAAGGCAGCAAAGAGGTCAAATTAATTTCTGAGTTCTTCCATTTATCTTTAAAAATGATGAGAAAATTCTAATCCCAAAAGTGTTTTGTGGGTTCTAAAGAACAAACATGAGATCTTAAGAAAGCATTTGTGATTAAGCAATCTGACATAAAGAGTTATAGCAAATTATTAGAACCAGTTGATGTTTATCTGAATGAATAAATAATTCATCAGAATAATTATCAACTCAGGAAAACTACAGATCCTGAAATTGCAATTATGAAAGAGAATCAGTCAAATGTTATGACCAAATTAAAAATTTTAGCAATGTAGAAATTACGAACCATAAAATTTTGACTCAGGAAATGCAACACATAGATAGTATATTAAAAACTAGATGGCTAATGAGATATTTATATGATTTCTTTCTACACTTGTTTTTGTGCTATTAAGACTCTTAAAGAATCCTAAATTCAAATACAGCAATAGCCCTCTCCTCTCTGAGTTCAGCTTAGACTTTCTCTAAGCTAACATGTCTGAATGTGCTCTTTGTTCTTGAGCAGGAGTTCACGATTAAAACTCATATACAAAGAACTTATTAAGACTTTACGAAACACAGTCTAAGATATTTGTAATTTTTATGAAATAAATAGTTTAGGTATTTTAATGAGATCACATAATTTCTAAGTCAGTTATTTAAGATCCATCAAATTATAATAATTTATTTCTTTCAGAAAAAAAAAAAAAAACAAAAAAAAAAAAAAAAAAAAAAACTAAAAATAATCCTGCTGTCTGGCTTCATTAGCTCAAGATGCAAACAGGAAGCTAAGGCAATATTCCACTGAGAGCTGATGGTGGTTTAGACCAGTGCAGTGTCCATGTAAATTACTTCAATTGGTATTCAATTTAAAAGTAGAATTGCAGGGGTTCCTGATGGATTAAGTATGGGAAAATAAGAAATAACAGCTAAGGATAACTTCACAGATTTTGGTTTAAATAATTGAAGAATAATATTTTCATTTCTTGAATTGGCCTAGTTGTGGGAGAACCAGGTTTAGTAGGAAAATCAGAGGGTCAGTTTTGCAAATAATAACCTTGAGTTACTTATTAAGATTTCAAGAGGTAATATCAACTAGGTAGTTGAATGTACAATGCCAGAGTTCTACAGCACAATGAAGGCTGGGGATTAATAACTTGAAAATTGGTAGTATACACGTAGAAGTTAAAGCATGACGCCATGTAAGATAAAAAGAAAATGAATTTAAATAAAGGAAGAATTGCCAGAATCATTCCTTCCGTGCAATAATTGAGAAATCAGGAAGATGGTTGTCAACAAAGAAACCTAGGACAAAGCAGAATTGAAATTACAGTGTCCTGGAGTCCAAGTGAAAAATATGTTTTAAGGAAAAGTCAGTGATTACCTATATCGAATTCTGTGAAAATGACTGAAAGTTGAAGAATATGGAGATCAATCTTGTCTTTGGCAACAACAAATTTTGGAAAGTAGAAAAGGAGAAGGCAGATTTGGGTGGAATCTAAAAACCAAGATGAAAGGATTTGGGTACAGTGGGTGCATGGACTTTTGCTCTGAGGATCAGAGAAAGGCAGCAGTGTCTTCAGAGATTTGTAGGATATGGAAACGTATTTTAAAATAAGAATAGTTGTAGCATGTTTGCATATTAAGAATATTAATTACCAAAAGGAGAAATGATGATGCAGAAGAAAGGAAAATGTTGATGAATAATGTTCCCGCATTAGTTGAGAGGTGATGTTGTCCAGCACACAGATAAAAGGCTTAGCATTTCCTAGGAGCACACCATAGCCCCTTAGGGTACCTTCTCCATGGCAGCCACAGAAATCTTTTATCATATCAAGCCAGATCACAAGGTATGGCAGGATAAAAACTCTTCAGTGGTTTTTCATATTCAAAATAAAATCCTGAGATGTTACAGAGGCCTACAAGGAACTAAGTAATTTGGCTCCGTTACCCCACTGTCTCCTTCTGCTCTCACTGTCCCTTAGCTGACTACAACCCAGTCACCATGAAGTCCTTGCCCTCCCTCCAACATACCAGACACCTGCTAGCTTCTCTACCTGCAAAGTCTATGTTCTTAACAAGTAGGCGATTCTGCATGGTGTGTCTTCTCTTTTGTGTGTGTGACTTTGCTCACATTTTATCTAGTTAATGAAGTTTTTCCTGATCATATAACCCTCCACCCTCCATATATATTTCTTCTCCTTAGAACTTACCAATATATGACATATTAGGAGTTTTAAGTATTTTCTTTGATGATTGTCTTATAATGGATTTTAAGATAACACAGATTTTTGGCTGTTGCTCACTGCTATATATCCAGCAGCTAAATTACTATCTATCAAGTATTACATGCTCAGTAAGTTTGACAAATAAATTAAGAAAATGAGATTTTAGGGCTTAACCTCAAATTTTTATTGCTTTGAAACTTCTGTCATTATCTAAGCATACAAATCCTAAAACAATATTTATGTTTAAACAATATGCAGTCATGTACTAGAGGGTATTTTATTTTTCAGTGAGATTTCTCATATGACTAGACTAGAAGACAAAAATAAGTATTGGTAACTATAGCACTGGTGAAACATAAATACATATATATATATATATATATGTATGTATCACACTTTTGATTTGTGGTAAATCGGGAATTCAAACCACAAAAGCCAACTCCAGAATAAGCTGAACCACTTTGCTCAACTACTGCCTGGGGCTTTCTAGCTCAGCCATTCAATCTCAGGAACCCTACAGTCATTGAGCTGGAGATTGGTATTTGTCCATGCAAAGTATCTTTGTTTGGAAAGAGCTAATGAAGAATTCACATTAAAGAAAAAGACAATTGAAAAGAAATTGCTTCCCTTAAACACACAGCCAAGAAGATAACGGCTGGATTCCAAAAGATTCCAACACAATCTAAGCTACTTTGATTCATTATATCTATCAGTCTAATTATCTTTTAATATTTATATAAAATATTATTTCTTAAATTCTTAAAGCTCAATAAACAAAATTTTAAAGAGAACAAAAAAGAACTTATTATAAAGTACCACTAAAATAAATGATGGAAAACCTAATTTCTAATTCCATTTCTTTGTCAGCCTAACGGATTGCATTGCTTAGCATAGGTAAGCTGGTTTCCTCACGTATAGAATTGGCAGACTACATCATATTTCTCTATTCCTTTCTTCTCTGTGGATTCCAATATCCTTAAAATAAAGTTTTCTCTTAAATTTATTCTTGCTAATTTTAAAAATGTTCAATAAACATCTCAGTTTTTGCAAAGCCTTGTTAGTTTTATGTCTATTGCATTATTCTTAAGAAAATGGTTCATTATAAAACATTTGGTGTCGTACAGAATATTAAATTACAAAACCAAATTTTTTAAATAATAAACCATTTTCTTAAGAATAATACAATAGACATTTTAAAAAGGCTTTGCAAAATATTATGTATTTGCAAAAACTTTTGTAAAATTTTAGAAAACTTAAACAATTTTGAATATTCATTTGCATTATGCATTATAAGGTATAAACTGGCACAAGACTATAGATTTGATGAAAGAAACTGGATGCTGACTAATCATTCTGATCCAAGTTTACAAAGAATAATTTCAACTCTCTAAAATGGAGTGATTTATTAGCATGTCATGCTATTTATTGTGTGATATGATAAATATAATATGATTCATCATGACATTCTATAAATATTGCAAAGGATTATTAAAGCGATAAAATCCAGTGGCAGAAATATAATGAGATCATGTCACATTTGTATAAAAGCTACATGATAAATTGTGCTCCCTACAGAGGCTGTTGTAACCTTAGATGGATTTAAAGTGAGAATTCATGGAACACAAAGCAAAATAAAACAACCCTAATCATATTTAGGGTTCAATTAAGAACACTGATTAAAGCAGGAGCTGAGAGCGTGGAGTAATACAGGAGTAGAGGAGATTACTATCTGCACTGTCATTGATAGACAGTTTTTAAATATAGGGACTATTGTTTAAATAGTCTAAAATATTTCAGATCAGATGTGGAATCACCACTTCACTGAATCAACATGTCTAAGTAAAACTTCAAATGACAGCGTATATGTATATATATATGCATATGTTTAATTTAAAAATTAGTATAAATATAAAATCTCATACAGGCTGCCTTTGTATGCATTTACTTTTTATTTAGTTCCTAATATTATGAAAATAAACTCTTTGGAGGAAAGGTTATTATTAGGAAATTTTATTTTCTAAGTAGATGCTTTTTAGGTTTCTGATGCTTTTACAGACAGAATTAGATAGATATTTTGTTTCTTGTAGTGTAAAATATGGTTAATTAGTGGCCAAGAATCTTTGGCATAGATTTGGAAGTCATTATTCAACACAATTCTTGTATCTTTCAAAATAATTTTTGAGTCATATAAACAGGTTTTTGTTGTTGTTATCGTTGTTCTTTTTGATTTTGTTTTTGTTTTTGTTGTTTTATTTTGTGAGATGTAGTTTCACTCCTGTTGCCCAGGTCAGAGCGCCATGGCACAATATCAGCTCACCACAACCTCCACCTCCAGGGTTTAAGCAATTCTCCTGCCTCAGCCTCCCAAGTAGCTGGGATTACAGGTATGCACCATGACATCTGGCAAATTTTTGTCATTTTAGTAGAAACAGGATGTCTTCATGTTGGTCAGGCTGTTCTTGAACTCCTGACCTCAGGTGATTCACTGACCTTGGCCTCCCAAAGTGCTAGGATTACAGGTATGAGCCACCACACCCTACCAAATACATAGTTTTTTTAAAAGCAATATTGTAGTCATCTTTCTTGAGATTGTAAATTCATTTCACATTATTTATAATATCCTGAGGATAATCACTAATTACTGCTTTACAATTAATCAAAGATAAACATATTCTATAATTCTAGGATGAGCAACCACAATGATTTGTTAAAAGCACTTTTTTGGGAGGAAATGTAGTTAACTTTGACAATGGAGAGATGCAGAGCCTATGTCCTTGACTACATTAACAAAATCTTTACGGGCTACAAATTTTTCAGTTTCTTACAATAATTTTCATGTTATTTTATTTATTAACCACTTTTGCTTCATTTATTTCTTAAAGTTATTTCAACTTAACTATGTCCTTATTTTATGGACTCAATTTAAAAACAATCTGGAATGCAAATTAATTAATGACTATACATATAATTTTTGTTACCTTCTTGTGATGAAGCTATAGAAGTCAAGTACAAACAAAGAAAAACAAATCATACCTTTATTTTATGGCAGCATGACAAAATTGAAAAAAAAATAGGTACTAATAGGAATATACATCTTTAAAAATATTTAGATCATTCTCTTTTTATTTTTAAAATGTTATTTCCAGGAGCATAGATTCAAGTTTCCCTGAAATATCTTAGCTCTATCGTACTTTTACACTGCATGTATTTTTTCCAGGCCAAAAAATTTTATTTTGCATTAAACTAAAATGAGTTTAAAAATAAAATACGTGATTCAGATGTACCTCTATTTGCTAAAGGAATAAAGGTAATTATTAGAAATTTTTTTCTTTCTTGTTAAGGATTGTTAGAGAGCTAATCATATCTTAGTACTCAGATAAATTTGAAATCGCCAATAATTTGCAATTCAATCTGGTCATTAGAAAATCAAACCACAATTCTCTAATGAGAGTTGTACTACCTAGTAGCTTGACCCAGAGTGTGAGGGCTATGCTGGGTCCCCTGGACTGGTTCACTGCTGATTCCTTTAATTTGAAGGCAACAATCTATAACCGGAGAGACCAGAGGATTTGTAGCCGAGCTTCCTGGACAAAATCTTTTATTTAGCCACTCATCAGCTGTGTGACCTTCATGATGTGTGTCAGTTTTTTCTCGCTGCATAACAGATTACAACAATTAGAGGCTCAACACGACACATGCGTATAATCTCACATTTTCCATGGGTCAGGAGTTTGACAGTAGCTCAACTGGGTCCTCTGCTCTGGGTCTCACAAGGCTAAAATCAAGGTATCAACCAGTCTGCAATTCTCATACGGAACTGGGAGGTCCTTTTCCAGTCTCACTCAGATTGATGGCAGAATTAAGCTTCCTGTAGTTAGAGGACTGATGTCACTATTTCTTTGCTGGCTGTCAACGGAAGTTGCTCTCAACTCTTAGACGCCACCCTCAAATCCTAGCCATATCGCCCTCTCAAAACATAGCAGCTTACTTCTCCAAAGCTTGTAGGAAACTCTCCAGTCTGTTATAAATGGGGCTTATGTAACAAAAAAATAATCACAAGAAGGCTGTCCCATCACTCTTGTGGTATAATTTGCTTGGTTATATCCACACACACCAATTCCACTCAAAGATAGGGTATTATACAAAGCACACGTACCCAGGAGGCAAAACAGAAGTACAAAGTTTTTTACTCTGTCATAAGTCTGCTGAGTGGCCTTTGTCAAGTTAGATCTCAGTATATGAATAAGCTCGGTACCTATCTCAAAAGTTTGGTAGAAAGAAAAGTTAGCATAGGCTGGGCACAGTGATTCATGCCTGTAATCCCCACATTTTGGGAGATCGAGACAGGAGCATGTATCTTGAGGCCAGGAGTTCAAGACAAGCCCGAGTCTCAGAGTGAGACCTCATCTCTGCAAAAAAATAAAATTGGTCAAGTGTGGTGGCAACACCTGTGGTCCCAACTACTCAGGGGTCTGAGGTGGGAGGATTGCTTGAGCCCAAAGTGGGTCAAGACTGCAGTGAGCCATCATTGTGCCACTGCACTTTAGCCTGGGCAAGAAAGTGAGACTCTGTCTTGGAAACAAACAAACAAAAAAAAGGTAGCATTAAAAAAATATGCCTATGCTGTGGACTCAGTGAATGGTAGCTACTTTTAGACTTTGCCCAGTAACTCAAAAGGCCCCGTGCTCTCTGCCACATCATGGTGTGCTCATGACTAACAATGAATAGCTTGCACAACTGCCAAATATAGTAAATCATTTCCTCTTTAAAGACTAGAGTTAGTGTTACCTTGCAAAAACAAAGGCTAAGTATTTGATTATCGTTGTTTAAATGAGCTGATACGTGACAAAATGTAACCAGGCTTTTAGAATGAATGAATCTAATAAGCTTAATCAAGGACTTACAGTAACTGATTTCTAACTTATAGATAGGAAATCAGTTAAATGAATTCTAATTGTTAAGAAAAATAGACAAATATTAGCATCAGTAGGCATCATTTTCTCCTCCCTGAATTCCAACATATATGATTTTTAACAATTTCGCATCTTCCCAAATGTTTTCCCTGCTTTCTCACCATCAAAGTCATGTTAGTTGGTGGTCTAGAAGCTATTATGTGGGGAAAACAAAACAAAACAAAGCTATGGCTTGCTAGGAGCAAGCAATGACTATGTTCTGACAGCCCTACAGCTAACGTTGCTCATTGCTTTTTGATCTGTACTTCTTTGCATACTGTGCCTGTGTCTGGGAAAATTTCATTTTATAAATTCTTCTCTAAGATGAAAGCACAAACCTGATTTCCCTTACATCTAGAACATAGACCTATAAATCTTCCTGAGATTTGTATTTAAAAGAGAGATTCTTGAAGGAGGTGATATCCGGGCACCCTTTTGATGAGGGCTCCAGTGCATAGCAGAGACTGCCAGCTTTAAGAAGCTGTGGTGACAGAGGCTCTGGCAGGAGTGGTTTTTACCCTGGGTCAGGCAACAGCAGCAGTAGCTTCATGAGAGCAGTCATGGACTGAGGTCTGACACTGTTTCTGGAAGCACAACCTCAAAGTCTGTTTCTTTTTCCAAGCTCAAGTTTGTGAGTGGTCCTAATATTGTTTAACACCTTTTGATCTGTGTCTGAACCAGCCAGAGTTAACCTAAATGAAGTTATCAAGAATAACTGGGGACTCCAAATGAAATAAGCTCTCAATAAGCAAATCAAAATAATTTAGGCAAAGAAGACGCTCAACAAGGTCACATCAATGGATATAATCTTTTTTGCTGAACATATGTTTGAGTCGGTAGCTGGGGAGGTGCTTAAAGGATTTAAGGATAACCATAGTCCCAGTCCAACCCGGAAATACCAATATGACCCTTAGCTAATCTCTTCACCTTTGTCTATCTCATTCTCCTCATGTCTAGAATAAAATATTTAGCCTAAAAATATCTGAGCTTTATTCCAGATTTACATAGCTATGGATTTAACGTCAAGCCCCAGTCCTCATATAAGCATATGTTGCTCATCATAAGAACGAAGAAGAATACTAGGTACGATTGACTATTGACTTCACTTCATGTGAATGAACGAGAGAGAAACTTGGATTTGAGATTTTTCATTTTATGACTGATAAAACCTGGTACAATGTTTTGCTAATGTTGTTAAACTATAGTGACTCTTAACACCTGTAATTGTTTGGGGACGACATTAGTGAAATAGACAGCATATAACTCTGCTAGAATTTCTGATAAAAAATAATGTTTCAATTGAAATTTTTCTTACCTTTTTAAGAAAATTATATTAGACTTGCTGTTTTGATTACTTTATTAACACTTAAATTGTACTGCTGTATCCAAAAATCAGTTATGCCTTTCAGAGATTGTTTTAAAAGTTAGCTTCATTTTTCTGGTAGGAAGAATTAGCCATATCCTGCATGAATGTCCACATTCTAATCTCTATAACCCTGTGAATATGTTAGGTTACATGGCACAGGGAAAGTAATGTTGCTAACCAGCTGTCCTCAAAATAGATAGGTTATCTGGAGTCCTAGCAAGCCCAGTGGAATCAGAATGGTTCTTTAAAATGGGAAAGAGAAGCTGAAGAGCTAGAGCCAGAGGGAGATGTGACTATGGAAGAAATAGAGAGACACAATGTTGCTGGCTTTGGCTTTGAAGATGCTGTGGGAGCACAGGCCAAGGAATGCAGGTGGCCCCTACTGGCTGGAGGAAGAAAGGAAATGGACCCTCTAGAGCCTCCAAAAAGGAATTCAGTCCTGCTGATACCTTGATTTGAGCCCAGCGAGACTCTTGTTGAATTTCTAAGCTACATAATTAAAAGATAATGAATTTGTGGAGTTTTAGCCACCAAGCCATTAGAAGTAATTTGTTATAGCAGTTGTACAGAACTAATACAATTAATAAATGTGACTTTAATTTCTCCAGGAGGAAAATTTCTGGTGCTTCTGGTTGTATATCAAAAAGTATTTTGTAAATAGGTTCATCTAGATAAAATATATTTTTTCACGAATTTTGACAGAACACACCTCTGCTATCAAACGACTCTGTTAATAACTCCTATATGAAAACACAGGCAAGCAATATATGTGTCCACTTTAAGTTACAGAGTAAACAATGACTAAAGTTTCCTATAAAAGTATCTTACCAAAAAAAAGAAAATCCAAATATGAATAATGAGACTATACTTAAATACAAACAGAATTCAAACAACTCAGCTGAAATGTGACGCATTTCTTTTTTTTTTTTTTTTTTTTAGACAGAATTTCACTCTTGTTACCCAGGCTGGAGTCAGTGGGGCAATCTCCACTCACTGCAACCTCTGCCTCCTGGGTTCAAGCAATTATCCTGCCTCAGTCTCCCAAGTAGCTGGGACTACAGGCGTGTGCCACCATGCCCAGCTAAATTTTGTATTTTTAGTAGAGATGGGGTTTCACCATGTTGACCAGGATGGTCTCGATGTCTTGACCTTGTGATCCACCTGTCTCAGCCTCCCAAACTGCTGGGATTATAGGCATGAGCCACCGCACCCCGCCAATGCATTTCTTAATTATTAACTTGGCTGCTGACCATCAGATGCAGGATACAGGTGTTTAAAGGAAGCATGCGCTTTACCTGAATTTATTCAATAAAACAATTCCAGCTTCTAAACTTGGTCTTAGGAATGGTAAACAACGATAAACTTTTTAAAGTTTGACATGAAATTAACTTGTTGCTAAGAATTTGCAGATGTGAATTCACCTTGACATTGATTTTTCAGAATCTTTATAAAGAATAACACAAATAAACATGGCATATTCCAGGTGGTTGAAAATCGTACCAGGGAAAATAAAATCCTCAAATAGAGTGGAGTTTTTCAATAATCTTGTTTTTGGGGTAAAACTATAGCAAGAACACGCATCTAGAATTTCTAATATTGAAACACTGACTGCTGTCCAAGATGGAAGAACATTAACTCAAACTCCAAGGTGGGAATAGGGATGATCATGAGATGGCAAAGTTTGAGATTTCCTATTCTCTGTTATTTCTCTGTCCATAATAAATCAGTTTTCCAGGTTAAGAGTCACAGACAAGGTCTGTTAATTATCTTTCATACAACAGTAAGAAGGAGATGTCTATTCCTGACTTGAAAAAATTAGAAAGAGTTGTAACATTGGTGTGATAACCTTAAGCAAAAATCTTGGACTTGTATTTTTGTAGTTGTAAAGGGACCCAAATTAGCCACAGCAGTCAGATTATATTTACATTTACCACTGTTAGGGATGAAAATCCTTGGTGACAGTTGCCAACCAGAAATCGCTGCCAGCCTTCAAAATGACAACCTTCTGTGGAAGTCAATGTTTTCCTAAAAAACAAAAGATCTGGAGCCAAAATGTCCTATGCTGATTAAAATAATTCACTCCAGTAAAATTTTATAAATTTTAGAGAGCTGCAACAGCAGATGAGTTTTATTATTTACTAAAAGGTAATATATGTCTTAAGATTATGGTTATAGATAGACTTATTTGTTCTTACATTGTTCACACAATATCCATATTAGGTTTTTTCTTCTATTTCTGATACATACAAAAATCATGTCTCTGTGTGAAAATGCTTTCTAACTTATATCTGAATGAACATTCAGCATAGATATGATTGGTAATAATTTTTTCACAGGTAGTTTTTGGATTATAGGAACATGGAAATGATTTATAGTTATGATCAGTGATGATATTCAAATATTCAAATCACATTGTCTTTAAAAAAAACCATTTTCTAGCCTATTAGGTGGTAAATCACACCAAAGAAACTTGATACGGTAATGCTTTAATAATATAAAAGAGTAAAGAGTTGCTGCTCTTTTGATGTGTGATAGTTCATATGTAATGTTCATTGACAAGTGGAAATTGTCACTTGACCCAGTTCATCTATTAGATTGCAATGTGTTTTATAATTACACACTAGGTGCTTCATCCAAAAGGCAATATTATATTTAAAATATGAACTTATTAGAATCTTTAAATATATTGAGTAGCAATAACTATAGGATCTGTTTCTCTATTAAAAGTGTTCTTTATAATGACTACAATCCTGAACCTTACAATACTATCCTCCTAAAATCACATTATTGGATTTCTTTTTCTACCTCACCCATGTTTCATGTTTAATCATAACCCTTCACAAACACATGGTAAATGCAGTGATTTATTGTCCTGGATTTTTAACTACCTATCTACATTTATTCTTTGCTGTTAAATCTGTCATTCCTGACAAATATAGCTAAACAAGAACATTTGTTTATGATACGAGATTAGTAAAAAAAATAAATAAATAAAATAATTATTTAGAACAGGGAACAATCTGAATTTTCAGACAAAGAAAACTTAATTGAATTGTTACTGGAACAAGGAAAGACAAGACAAAGAACATTTGGGGAATATTTGCAAAAAGGAAAAAGAAAAGCTGGTCTCACTGGTCGGCAGCAGTGATCTACAGCTCTGCAAAATAGGCTTCCAGCTCTATAAATCTGTTCTACTCCACAGTACTTTCCTGAGAAAGTGATATATTTCTAAAAAGTTCCATCTAAATGTCACCCTGAAAGCTGACTATGTTGAGGATAATTCCAAATGCAGAAGTGTGCAGCACACCCTTTTTTGTGACCCCAGGCCGACTTATTTATCAACCATGAACATGTTTATAAAGTAAATATGGAAATATTCTAGCATGTTAAGGAGAATTCTTGTTTCCTTTAAAGTCTTCATAACTTCCAAAGCTTGTAAACGCTAACACCTCTAAGCATAAGCAGCTTTGTTCCTCCTGAGGTACTGAGGATCACACTTACTGAATTACTGAAGTAACAAACGTGTACTATAACCCATGCCATAGATACTGCATGCTGTGGGTGGTACACACTTGAATAAGTCCACAAACGCCTAAATCAGATTGAAGCACACATAAATAAAAGATTCTAGAAGGTGAGAGATGATGGTAACTTAAAATATGACATACAAAGGAAGGGAATCTAGATTCGCATGAAATATTTCAAGATCTCATCTTGTTTCTAACTGGTCTTTAGAAACTTTGGGGAAATCCAAAGATTAGTAGCTAGAATACTCATGTCAATAACACAGTTTCAATACGTACACATGCACACACAACATAATTATTTTTTTAAAAATTTAGCTGTTTTGTTTTGCTTTAATGAGGGATTGAAACTGTGTACTGTTAACATATGTCCAAGAATTGCAATGACTACATCTGACTTTACACTTTCCTCTTTCATGGGGTAATCTTTAGCAAATCAATTTGCAGATTATAAAGTATGACCAATTACCACTTCTTAATTCATAATCTACCTCTTTAAATTACCATAACATCTGCAATCCTACCATTATAAATGTTCCTCAGAATGTTACAAGAATCAAATTTAAGTGTATGCTAAGTATTCTGAAGGCAATTGCTTCAATACAGTGATACATGTAAGAACCTTTTTATTTTATTTTTGTAACCTCCTCTATAAATAGGCAACAAAACTTCAGTATTTTAAAAGTGAGTGAATTTTTTTTTCAATTTTATTTTGGGAACCCTTTTAGAATATGTAGTTAAAATTAAATACGACCAAATCACCATTTTTTAAATCACCATTTTACTCGTTTCTTACATAAAATGGTGTAAGATGTGCATATAATCTATACACATCCTCCCATATACTTCAAATTATCTCCAAAGGTTTTATAATATTTAATACAATGTGAATGCTCTGTAGTTGTTATACTGTATTGTTTTTCATTTGTATTATTTTTACCTTTTTTATTTTTTATATATTTTCAATCAGTACTTGGTTGAATCTATGGATGCAAAACCGAGGATGTATTTTTAATCCCAAAAGGGTTGAATGAGTCACCACAACTAGTAAAATTGGTCAATCAAATTTGTTTTAAAAAGCTGGTGGTCACCAGTTGATTGGCTAAAAAAAATGTGGCATATATACACCATGGAACACCATGCAGCCATAAAAATAATAAAATCATGCCTTTGGCAGTAATGTGGATGGAGCTGAAGCCTGTTATCCTAACTGAATTAACCCGAAAGCAGAAAATCAAATATTTCATGTTTTCACAAGTAGGAGCTAAATAATGGGGCACATGGACATAAAGATGGAGATAATAGACACCGAGAACTCCAAAAGGTGGGAGGACTACAGGGGAATGAGGATTAATAAACTACCTATTGGGTATAATGTTCAATATTTGAGTGACAGGTATAGTAGAAGCCCATTCCATATCATCACACATGTAACAGCCATGTAACAAACATGAATAATATCTGAATCTAAAATTAGAAAATAAGATAAATAAAAAGATGATGGTGATGATAAATAAGGTCTACCTGATATGGTTTGGCTCATGTCCCTACCTAAATGTCACCTTTAATTGTAGCTCCCATAATCCCCACAGGCTATGGGAGACACCCCGTGGGACATAACTGAATCATGGAGGTGGATACTGAATAAGTCGCATGAGCTCTGACGGTTTTCTAGAGGAGAGCTCTCCTGCACATGCCCTCTTGCCTGCCAACATGTAATACGTGACTTTGCCCTTCATTCACCTTCAACCACGATTATGAGGCCTCTCCAGCCATGTGGAATTGTGAGTCAATTAAACCTCTTCCCTTATAAATTTCCCAGTCTTGGGTATGCCCTTATTGTCAGCATGAGAACAGACTAATACATTGCCCTTTCAAATTTATAATCAATAAACTTAAGGATATGTACAGAGATTTCTCACCTCCCCAAACTTCAGCTCAAGGGTTTAAAGGATAACAAAGGATGTGTCAGCGAATGCATAAGCAAGCATACCAAGATGACAGCTAGAAGATGTCTGCTCTTCTCTCCAACTTTTCCTAATAAAATATGCAAAATATGAATTTCAAACTTCCATGTTTAAAATTATTTTTTAAACAACTATTATGGGTCTCCACTCATAGGCACAGATGACTAAATTTGAAGTCCTGTGAACATAACGTAATACATAATCCAAGTCCTGTTGGGAGTTCCCAGTGTCTATTATCTCTATCTTTATGTCCATGTGTCCCCACTCTTTAGCTCCTACTTACAAGTGACAACATGCAATAGGCATGTAAGTAAGAAGGCATTAAATTCACAGGGAATACAGCTAGAAGTATTTCCAGCTGTATAGAAAAATGAAGTCCATGTTAGCAGTGAACAATAGGGGTATAGTTCACTTTAGTTGACCCTCTCTGAATTTCTGTCTAAACTTACTCTATAACTACTACTTTTGTAAGTTTATTTCTTAGGAAAAGTGACTTGAGATGTCAGTAAGTAGATTTTCCAATTATTGGAGGTAGAGCTGAGCAGGGGAGGTTTTTCCATCTGACCCAAAGAACTACATTGAGATAAAATATTTTATACAAATTCAAAATAAACTAAGACATTTCACCTCACCAAATCAGGATTCATTCATGATGGAGGTTGCCTTATTATTGTAATTATGTATAAGGTTTAAATATTCAAGGAAACCATAACTTTCAATTACAAAAAGGCAGAACTTAACATATATTTCCATAAAGATATAAAACTTAAATTTCCATATCACGTATGTTTGTTAATGTCTTTAGTCAATTTCATTTCAAACAGATAAATTACATTGTTAGATAATTGTAAAGGTTTATAAAGTACACATTATTGACTTTAAATTTAGTATGTTTGCACTACATTTTTGGGAAATACTAAAATGTTTATTAAACTATAGAAAGTTCTGAAAAGCTATTTTACAAGTAGTACTGTATATGCTAGTCCACTTAATTCATATCAACAAGAGTTCCTACAAGAAGACATATAACCAGGAAGCCAGGATTGCAATCTGCCTCTTATCACAGTAATAAGAAGTTAGTTTCCAAAATAAAAAAGATGGTGGAAGATATTAATGAACCCATTTATCTAAATGTATGTTAAATCTAATGCCAAAAGAAGAACATTATATTTTATTCACTATTTTCCTAGTGCATCCTACCTTATAGAAGACAGTTTTTTATAGATCTGATAACATCTGTTCTGACTTCTATTTGTATGAAATGATAGTTCAAATATAAAGAAATGTTTTCATGTAGAATGTATCCAAATACTAAAATATACATACATGTTGTCATTCTCACCACAGCTTATTAATGAAGACTTGCCTTTAAAGAATAGAACATTGTGTAGGTCTTGAAATGAAAGAAAAAGAACATCTACAATGCAGTTTTACTCCTTTTTACAACTAGAAAATAGTCTCAGACTTTTCTTTAAGTGGTTTATTTATGTTTAACTCTAAAAATAACTTTGCACTTCTCAGAACTCTGTAAGTCTTGGTTACTTTGCATTAGAAGAAAAATTTAACTTAAGAACCAACTCAACAGACTTGGCCGTCAGATATTTTATTTAAAAAACAAAAACTAAATGAATTTTGTACTTTAATGTAAAAAGCAAAACTGACCCTTAACATGTTCAATTAATGATATCGATGTCAATATCTTTGTTACGATGCTGTTGTATAATTTGACCAACATTAGATTACCACTAGGGAAGCTAGGTAATTGACAATGAAATATTCCCATATTATTTCTTATAACTGCCTATGAATATGTAATTACCTCAAAATTAAACTTTCATTCATAAACTAGTTTCTTTTAAATATAAATAACAAAGGTTACATTTCTTGAGGAAGGATCCAGTCTTGAACACTTTCAACATTTAGAATTTCCCTAGTCAATTTAACATGTGATATGACCACTTAGCTATTTTGAAAGTTTGTGTTCACTTGTCCTAAATACAGAATGAGCTTTAAAAAGTGTCACTTACAAAGAGATAGTCCAGTTTATCACATCAGATTTGAAGACATAAATGTCAGATTATGCAGGGCAGATTTCAATTTGAAACCAAAAACAATAATCCCTGAGAAATCTCCTATAAAAAGACATCAACGTAGTGAAAGATTAAAAAGATATCTGGTTCTTATACTTTGTTTTATAAAGCAGCAAGAATATTTGCCAAAGTCATTACAGGAACACTGAGAAAGTTTACTTTAATCACAAATAAGGAGATATCCTAAGTTTTGAAAATATTGCATGCAAAACGTGTATCCTGCAGATAGTTTAACTAAAAAAAAAAAACTCAAGGATAGCATCATGAAATAATCGGGGTATGAAATTCCATAAGCAAACATCACTAATTTAGATTAACCAAGCATTTCTTTGCTAGAAATTAAACCCATTATTTTATTTCACCAATTAACTTTATTATAGAACAGTAATCATCTATATGTGCATGAATCAGTCCGAGCATACACATTTGATGCTAGATGATAAATGTTGCAATTTTAAGGGTAAAGTTAGGATTTACGTTACTCCACTGCCTCTTTCTTAATTTTAAACAATATTGGCACCTCTTCTTGGAAGACATCCGGTTCCCTCCTAAGCCATTTCAAGGGTTAGCTTTTTCTAACTGCCATAGCTCTTAACATATCCTATGACACAGTTGTTAATATAGATTTTTACAATAGATTGAGAACTTTTAGATTTATGAAGTATGTGTGAAATTGTGTATGATGATTTACATTCCCATTTCATGAAATATGAAACCCTATTGTAGACCTAAAAAATTATTAAAGGAAAGCTTTTTTATAAATATTTTCTTTTAATGGTACTTTTTAGTACTGAAATGTAAATCATTCAATTATGGAAAGTTCTTCACTGAGGAGAAAATCTCTCTTCAAAACTCTAAATAAGTTGAGCTTTATCAACTAAATTTACAGGAATACAGGCTTTGGAAGTATATAATTTATCTTACAATAATATTTTCCCTTCTATAATTTGTTATGGCTTTTCACAGGTTTAAAGTGCAGGGCAAATGATATGAAAGGATAATGCAGTACCTGTAGTATAAGCCAAGCTGATCTTTTCTCAAATATTTATTAGTATTATTTTATTTTCTTTGCTGTCAACTAGAGTGCTAACAAATATGTATTATTTGTAAAGACCCACAAAATTTGTATGAAATTAATTCTTGCATGAACTAGACATACTTTCTGTGAAATTAATCTGCAACATTCTGTAAGCCACAAAAAATAATTCACACCCATTACAAGAAGCTTATTTCAGCATTTTACCTGTAAGAAACAGTGATTAATATACTTAAAAGTAATTCTTGCAAACATTGTTATAATATAGTCCATGTGTAATATATATGTGAAAATAAAGTCTACCAAAAGTAGAATTGTATTCCTTTCTTGATTAGTTCAAATTATTTCATCAGCAAAATTCCTTTGAGATGTGTAAAATAAGGTGGTTTGTTAGAGAAACTTTGGACTGGAACTTATAACTGTAGTGACATCGTATATAGTTACATATAAAAGTACTTCATTATGAAAATAAAGAAAACAGACATGAGGAAAATGTATTTGAGTTTCAAATAACTGAAACTCATTTTTTTCAAGTGAAGCACTAAATAGTGAATAAGCAAATTTTTTTTCCTTGTGTTTGACAATTTTTAAAAAATAAATATATAAGAACAAGTAAATTTAACCAACAGCCCAAGATTCACTTAGGGAAAATAATTATACATATGAGAAAATGAGAAAGAACAGAATAAAACTCAACCCATGATGTAGGATAAACTCATCACAGGATATCAGCATATCCCCAAGGCTTACGCATTTAAAATATGCGCAGGCAATAAGGAAGAGCTCTTTTGCAGGAATAGTTGGCTTTATTCTTCTATCTTCACTGTTTAATGAAAATGATAGGAATGTTAGTAATTTCAAAAAGCATCTCAGCAGTATTCATTAGAGAAGACTTTTATGAATTCCTTTTCACCTGCTGAGCTCTGTTGGAAGGAATCAGCTGTAGGAGGGAAGGAAGGAATTATAAAGATAAAGAAGATCTAGAAACAACTCTAGCCATCAGGTATTGACAGAGAGGAAGGAAAGCATGAACACAGTCTTTGCAGGACGTGATGGAGAAATAAACACTGCAAGAGAGGCAGTTGCCACGAGAACCTGCCTGTGGTTAGTATCTAGAACCTTACTTGTGTCTCCTACCTGGATGTATTAGTCAGGGTTCTCTAGAGGGACAGGACTAATAGGATAGATGTATACATGAAAAGGAGTTTATTAGGAGAATCAACACACACTATCACAAGGCTTAGTCTCACAACAGGCCATCTACAACCTGAGAAGCCAGGAAAGCAGTCTGAGTCCCAAAACTTCAAAAGTAGGGAAGCCAACAGTGCAGCCCTCGGTCTTTGGCTGAAGACCTGAGACCCTCTGGCAAAGCACTGGTGTAGCTCCAAGAGCCTAAAAGCTGAAGAACTTGGAGTCTGATGTTTGAGGGCAGGAAGCATCCAGCATGAAAGAAGATGGAGGCCAGAACACTTAGCCAATCTAGTCCTTCCAGGTTCTTCTGCCTGCTTTTAACTTAGCCACAATGGCAGCCGATTAGATGGTGCCCATCCAGCTTGAGGGTTGGTCTGGGTCTCCTAGTCCACTGACCCAAATGTTGATGTCCTTTGGCAATACCCCCACAGACACACCCAGGAACCATACTTTGCATTTTTCAATCCAATTAAGTTGACACTCAGTATTAACCATCACACTGGAGAATAGCAAGCAGCAGCTACCACTACTGTCAGGAAACCATTCTGTGCTCATTGAATCAGGGCTTTGCTATGCTTGGGTTGTATTACAGTGCGAAGAAGAAGGAGATGCATATCTTTTTATCGTTTTTAATATACTGAGGCAGGAGGCAAAAATACAGAACACTACCAATTGATCTGATTTCCAGAGAAGAACTCTGTGCTACTAGGAGTGAAAATTTTGCAGCATGCCAGCCAGGGTGCAGAAACACACACATCTTCCTTGTTTGATGAAAAAGTGGCACAAATTAGAGAATACTGGACGATAATTCTTATGAATTAAGTTCAAAGAAGAACATGCGGAAAGAATAAATTAAGTGGAGATGCTTCTCTAAAGAGCATGGTATAAATAACTTTACTTAGAAAAAATTTAATACCTAAATATTTTCCCATTCTTTGTCCTGTTAGGGTGTTGATTACATACACACTAAAGAACACTTGTGGCTGGGCTCTGTGGCTCTCTCCTGTAATCCCAGCACTTTGGGAGGCTGAGGAAAATGGATCACTTGAGCCCAGGAGTTTGAGATCAGCCTAGGCAATATGGCAAAACTATCTCTACCAAAAAAAAAAAAAAAAAAGAAAAAAAGAAAAAAGAAAAAAAATTAACCGAGGGTAGTGGCATGCTCCTGTGGTCTCAGCTACTCCAGAGGCTGAGGTGAGAGGATTGCTTAAGCCCAAAAGGTAGTGGCTGCAGCAATGAGCCATGGTCACACCACTGCACTCCAGCCTGGCCAGCACAGTAAAACTGGCCACACCACTGCACTCCAGTCTGGCCAGCACAGCAAAAACAAAAAATGCTTGTGATAAATGTGAGATACTAAGATTAAATTGAAAATGGGGCTCCTTACACACACCACCTAGCTACACTGCTCAAATTAAGAAGTTGCCAAAACCCTTAAAGTCCTGAGGGTCCCTCATCCTGACAACTCTCTCTGCTGTAGAGATTGTTCTTATCTTGTATCTTGTGTGTTTTTAAATTCCTCTTTATTTTTATTAATAGTTGTACCATCATAGGGGCCTCTACTATGTTGTTCAGTGTTGCATGTATTGAACTTTATTCAAGTATACTCAAGAAGTATGTGTATTTCTGTAGTGTGCTATTTTCATTCAATATTATGTTCCTGACCTTCATCTTGTTGACATTTAGAGTTCCGTACCCTCATTCACAGTGCTGTGTAGTATTCCATTTGTAAACATGCCATGATTTGTTAACTTATTCTCCTGCCAATCTTCAGTGCCCTGTTACCACAGACACAGTTGCCATGGATGCTCTTGTGTGTCCTGATGCACGTGTCTGAGCTTCCCTGCTAGATTTTTAGGGGTGAAACTGATGGATCATATAGGTTGTGAGCATCTTAAAATTTATTGTATAATTCCATATTTTTTAACCAATTGTGACAATTGATAATCTGATGTGCAGTGCATAAGGGTTGCAATATTCCCATGCTCAAATTATCATTCACATGATCAGAAACATTGACTAATCACTTACTACTTACCATATTAAGTAAAAGTATTTGCAGTTTATGTACAAACTCATTTTTCTGGCTTATCACTGTCTGTTTCCTACTCTAAAACATAAACCTGAGTGCCAATAATGATGTGTGTCTCCCTGCCATTGCATGAAAAATTCACAATTTTCAAGATGCACATATACAAGTTTAACTTTTATTTTGTTTATCTAAAATTTTATGTTTTCAATCAGGATTGTTCTATCACTAGCAGAAGATAGAGCTTTACCAAACCCCATTGTGCAAAGGAAGTGTGCATGTAGGTTAAGGGACGTGAATGCAATCATTTTCATTTTAGCATCAAAACAATTTACTCCATTTTTCATTCACAAAATGTTGACAATATATTTCATAAAATGTTTTATGGGGACTAAATGAGATAATATATGGAAAGCCTCTAATACAATGCTCTGTATTAAGCAAACATTCAATAAAGCTATTATTATTCAACAGCAACTCACTGATAAATCACCAACTTTGAGAGCTACTCTAATAACAAACAGGTATAATATAGCCATATTCATTAAAAAAACTTTCTCCAAGGTTGTAACTTCAATAATATTTAATATTCCAGGTAAGAGAGCCTTACTGACATTTAAAAAGCCCAGGAATTCTTTACTGTAATACAAATATAGTAATCTACAGATTCGATTATTAGGTCAGAGACTAAAGGAAAACATTTCATAGTAGAAATTAACTGGGGTCAAAGAGTGTGCATATTTTCTAGACATACATCATGCACACAGGCATATTGTCTCTGGTCTCAAGACTGAATTCAAGGCCAGTCTATTGGCACATCTACATCTTACTAGATTATGTTTACACTGAGTTAAAAGCATTTTAGCATAAGGATTGCTGAGGCTCCTCATCACTCACAAATCCCAAAAGGATTGTGTTGCATGACAAAGCAGACCACAGATCCAGATCCTGGGTAGTAAGCAAGATGCAGAGGATCAAATATTATCCTAAAGAGAACTTTTTGCTTATTTTCTTCTGCTCTCTCCTTATTTAACTATATATTTAATAAGGAATATCAATACCTTATTAGTCCACAAGTTCAACTTTTGTGCACGGAGAAATAGGATTAGCATGGCTTATAAAATTTATTTTGGGGGAGGCTTCAGCTCCTGAGGAATTATAGGGTATGTTCTTTTAATTCTTATTTAGGTTACAGACTGTTCAGCCAGGAATTATGTTCTTATAAATAAGGACAGCATCCATAGAGATCCTATGGCTGTTATTGATATATCACTTCAGTTCCAAATGCATTTAAGTTGCTTGCAAACGCATACAAGATAGCAAGATAAAATATTTAAACTCTCTAGAAAGAACCTTTAGGAAACACAAAAATAGGGAAGCAAGACGGTGTCAGAAATGTGGTCAATGAACTAATGGATACCTCGATAAATCATACACCGAGGCAAGGTAGAGCACAAGTTTGACTTTGAGTTTTCCAATTAACATGGAGAAAGGAGAAAATATAAGCAGTAACAAGACTATACATACTATATTCTAGTTACTTGGGAGAAACACCAATAGAGAAAATATTTCCTATGGATCCTCATAAAGAGAATATTTTCTCATGATGGCTAAAGCAGTTCAGTAAGAAGCAATTGTGTTGGGCTCAGTATAATGTGTGGTGATATGCGGTGAGCTAGGGTGTTGTTGTTGTTGTTTTTAATGGAGTCTCACTCTGTCTCCCAGGTTGGAGTGCAGTGGCACCATCGGGGCTCACTGGAATTTCTGCCTCCTGGGTTCAAGTGACTCTCCTGCCTCAGCCTCCCAAGTAGCTGAGATTACAGGTGTGTGCCACCATGCCCAGCTATTTTTTGTACTTTTAGGAGAGATAGGTTTTCCCCATGTTGGCCAAGCTGGTCTTGATCTTCTGATCCCAGGCAATTCACCCACCTTGGCCTCCCAAAGTGCTGGGATTACAGGCATGAGCCACCACATCCAGCCATTTGGGCATTTTTTGATGGTCTCACCTAATCTTGAAATAGATTTCAGATTATATAGCAAACGGATGGCTTCATTTCCTCCAGGTCATCTTCCATAAATATTATTTCTCCTAGCTATGCATCTGAAAAGTTTTGAGCTGTGGTAAATTTGTGATTATTGTCCCTGACAAGTACCAGGAACGCTGTAATTCTCTGTTTTCATTTACAAACAGAACTTTATACTCCAAAAGTCAACAAAATTGTATGTAGCACAAGCATCCTCATATGAAGAGCAGGAACTGGATAAAGATGGACCTGAACAGACCACTCAATTTCTGACGTGGAAGGTGTACAGGCTGTGCTGGTAGTCAAAGTGAAGAGTTCCTCAGAAAACAATTCTGGGACTACTTTAGCGTAAAGAAAAGCAGGAGATAAAATTCAGCAGCTGCATTCCATAACGCATACAGGCAGTAATTTGTCAAAACAAAACAAAAACCTAGCAAAAAATGGCTCAAGCCTTAGGAAAGAAGAAGGGAGACAGAGGAAGGTAGAGGAGGAAAGAGACGAAGACCATCCACGGAGTGTTTGGTTTTGAGCAACGAAGATTCCTGAAATACTTTCCAAAATAAGCCTGTGGCAAAATGTCGAACTAGGAAACAGAAACAGAAAACCTGATGCACCAAATAATCAGTTATAAGACAGTCGAAATGCACAAAAGGATACAAAGCATTTGTGGTGTTGACTGAAAAATTAACCATGTACATCTGCTAAAAGTAGAAATGTAGGAACAGAGACTGAAAAATATAGTGGTCCTTAGGGCTATTTATTTTGATGTTCCTTGTTTATAAAGTAAATACATGAAATAGAAAGTCTTTCTCTGTAACTTGTGTCTCCAAATTTCCTAGAGTCTTTGATTGTATCAGATCTGGTCTGGCTTCACTCATTTTTGTTCTCAGTCTGCCTGGCCCCTGAGGCTACTGGAGTCGGTGCTCCTAGGGCATGTCCATTCCACAGTGGAATGTGAGAAGGTAGTAAAACACAACAACAATAGCAATAAAAATAAATACAATTCTATATTTGAGTCTGAGTGAGAACAGCTAGAGGTGACTTAGATGAACTGAAAAAGGCATACAAGAATTTTGTACCTAACATGCCTCAAAGACTGCGCAGTATGAATCATGTAATACAGCACTATGCCACACGGGGGTACTATATGGTCAACTTTCTCAGATGAAAGCAAAATGTGAAAGTTTGTAGAAATAAGACTTGATGGGAAAAAAAATTATATTCTCACCCAGGTAATAAAAAAAATCAAAATTTTAGAACATTTAAAGATCCAGTGTGTGGTTTGTAATAAAACGGAAATAGCTTGACTTGCTCTCACATCAATTCCACCTGCAACTTGGCCTCTTAACAGTTTTTCAAACAGCCTAGGAATTTTTCAACTTAAAGGCCTTTGCACATTCTATATATCTCTGCCTAGGACACTCTCTGACCTCACTGCAATCTTTTAGATCCCAGTTTAAATCCAATTTCCCAGAGACAGCTAACCTAGACACCTTACCTAACACGAATCTCTCTCACACAACATGCAACTATTATGTCAGCCCTCTGTGTATTTCAGTTATGGCACTTATCGCAAAGTATATTATTTATGCACATTCCTATGTGAGTTTTGTCTGTTCCCTGAAATATGCCTTAAGCTCCATGAGTCTAAAGCACTACTTCACATTTTAATCCCCAGAGCCTAGGACCGTGGGGCATAATAGAAACAAAAATTATGTGCTGAATGAATGAATGAATGAATGAATGAATCCCTAGAACTGTGGCTTATTTTACCCTACAAAGTTTGACTGAGCTCCACACTCTCACAGAAATCTTTGCAATACTAAGAAAAAAAAGTAGTGAATGTCACCCTGTATTTTCTGACCAATCTGAATTGAATTATGGAGAGTTATATGAATTATGGAGAGTTCTGATACACTCTTTATTCACATTGCTTTTCTTCTATTTAAAAACCTGCCATTCTTTGGAAAGGGTGAAGTGGGACAAGCTGAAGAAGAACACAGATGTTTGAGGGAAGAATGCGATACTCTTTGGTCCTTGTTCTCAGACCCAACATCTTTCCTTGCTGCTGTATTCTGTATATACCCTTGTCAAGGCAGAAATGCAGAAGCGAGGTGACAGAGGAGTTTAATGCTGCCCTTTCTTACCCAGCATGAGAACAACATAACTGTCTTTTTCTTCCAACTTTACAGGTACTTATTGTGGCATATAAAATGATCACTTACAAATTAGCACCAATAAAAGGGTATTAAAAGTATTTGTTTATGGGACATTGCGGTGTAAAAACACTACCGCTTAACAGCAACAGCATGATGTAACTTTACAAAACCAGTAGGGAAGGAGATAGAAAAGACACAAACCCACGTTGGGTGGAAGGGAACCACAGCGGGTCAAATGCGGATTCCAAAAGACCAGAGGCCATTTGCTCCTTGTTAGTTAATGCCATGCTTAGCATGATACAATATAATTGTTGATTAAGTAGATGGGTGCTTCATTTTTTTTTTTTTTTTTTTTGAGATGGAGTTTCACTCTTGTTGCCCAGGCTTGAGTGCAATGGCACAATCTCAGCTCACCGCAACCTCCGCTTCCTGGGTTCAAGGGATTGCCCTGCCTCAGTATCACGAGGAACTGGGATTACAGGCATGTACCACCACGACCAGTTTATTTTGTATTTTTAGTAGAGACGAGGTTTCTCCATGTTGATCAGGCTGGTCTCGAACTCCCAACCTCAGGTTATCCTCCTGCCTCAGCCTCCCAGAGTGCTAGGATTATAGGTGTGTGGACGGCACCCAGCCTCGTAAGTGCTTCTTGAAGGGTTAAACAAAAACTATGATTGGTCATAAAGTGGTGGCACTGTTTATTCTTTGTTTTTGTTTTTGATTTTTGTCATGAAGAATTTAGGGTATAAGAGCTGCAAATCTGTCCATCATCAAAGACTGAAAAATCCAGGCGTGCTGGAATGAATGTTAGGTTTTCCCCAGCCATGGTCTTTAGAGTAGAGGATCAGACCTCAGCAGGACTAAGGAAACTCTATAACCTTGTTACCCATAGGTCAGTAGATTTGGGGTTATGCTTTCTTCCTTTTTCAATCTGTTGTAGACTCAGCAAAAAGGCCCAGAACTGGCAAAGGAAGACAGCAGCAAAAAGTGAGGCCCAGGAAAAGCTTTAGGCCTAACAAGACCCTCACCAAATGAAAAGGAGGAGTACTCCAGGGGACAGTAGGTGAACAGAGCAGATAACCTAAAGCAGGATGGCATGATTTTCTTACACATAAGGGATATTCATCAATGGACAAATATTTGTAGCACTATAATCGGCTAGGCCAAGCGTAGAATTATGTGTATGCTTTAAATACCTTTGTATGTAAGATTTTAATTATTTCTTAGAAGTGAAAGAACCCCATTTCAGATATTTGGATATTCTCTCCCTCTCATTTCCAAGACTCAGAAACTATTAAGGTTAAAAATAAGATTGCAGCAAATCTAAATTTTGTTTAAAGTCAAATAAAAAACACTTAAACATATGTGAGTCACCGCATATATAAATTGCAGCATTAAAATGCTTCCTAAGTGGCACAGTCTTTAAAAAAATAAATTTTCTATGGTAGCACAGCTTTTCGATTCAGTTTCTATTTTAATCTCTGATATTTTCACATACCTATGCACACCTAGAAACATCTGTTACTGTTTCAAAAAGACAACTATTAGCAAATTTCTTATATACACCTGAATATCATGCATTAAAATCAAGTACTTTAGTTATTTCGTTTCTTCAAAATCGTGTTACTATACTAATCAGGGATTCCATCCTTTCTACAATATGATATTCCTAGAATAAGTTACCCAAAGTTCTGTAAGATGCAAAATGACCATATTTAAAGTTTCAGTGAAATGTAATCAATCTTTGTTTCTGCCACTTTACTATGCTCTGGGGTGTGTTTTTTTTAATCTCTCTCTCTCTCTGTCACACACACACACACACACACACACACACACACACACACACCTGGTGCTGTCAGCTCTGAGATTTCTGATGATCAAGAGAAACAGGATTACCTGAATATCTTTTAAACTTGAAGTGCTTTCATATGTCAATGAATGGCAATGTGTTTGTGTCATTACAGACAAAATTACGGCAGTCTACTTCCAGATGTCAAAAATGTAGGGATTAATCAACATAAAATGTCATAAGCAATAATTAAATAAATTCCAATAGAATGAGCATATAATTTTTAAACCCAAGTCAGATAAAGCTATAAGAGATATTCAAATGTCAATACATATTACATTAATACCTGTAAGTATTTTGTGGTATTAAGAACATGAACAAATAGAAAATTCTATTAAGTTTAAAGTTCTTTAAAGTTAGATGGAAAAGGCATTTATTGGTATTCCAATGAGGTTTTAGCATTCAGTTGGAAAATACATATGTTTCTTCTTCTTATTATTATTATTATTATTATTTATTTATTTATTTTTTTGCTTTTTTTGAGACGGAGTCTCGCACTGTCGCCTGGGCTGGAGTGCAATGGCGCGATCTCAGCTCACTGCAAACTTAACTTCTTGGGTTCACACGATTCTCCTGCCTCAGTCTTCTGAGTAGCTGAGATTACTGGCTCACACCACCACACCCAGCTAATTTTTCATAGAGTATTTTCAATAGAGATGGGTTTTCACTATGTTGGCCAGACTGATCTCAAACTCCTGACCTCGTGATCTGCCCGCCTCGACCTCCCAAAGTGCTGGAATTACAGGGGTGAGCCTCACCTATATATTTCTTTTTTCTTATTATTATTATTATTATTATTATTTTGAGACAGTCTTGCTCTGTCGCCAGGCTGGAGTACAGTGGTGCGATCTCAGCTCACTGCAAAGTTCGCCTCCCAGGTTCAAGCAATTCTCTTTCCTCAGCCTCTCGAGTAGCCGAGATTACAGACACGTGCCACCACGCCCAGCTAATTTTTATATTTTAGTAGAGACGGGGTTTCTCTATGTTTTCCACGATGATCTCGATCTCTTGACCTCGTGATCCGCCCGCCTCAGCCTCCCAAAGTGCTGGGATTACAGGCTGGCCTACATATTTCTTAAGAGCTAAAATAATGCATTTGACGTACAGACAAATGACCAATGTAGGTGGGAGGGCAGAGTTCTGTGATTAGACAGGAGAATTAGAAAATCTATTCCAAGTAAATCCAGGGAATGAGTTGTGTGACTTCCTCCTTGAGGTCTGGGGTCTCTGACATAAAAGCTCTACACAGGTTTTTATTAGTAGCTCAGAAAAAATACAATCTAAAAAGATCAATTAATCTCCTGGCAAACATTTCTGGTCATAATAAATCATAGTCCTGTAGGATGACATTATCTTCCTCAGCAGTTAAGAGTTAGAATTAAGTATTTGGTATCGTGAGAACCTTCGGTTACCAGATAGTCATTGCTTTCATAATGTGTACACATCTCCTTAGCCTCAGGAGGATTCGCAAAGAAATATTTAAAACATTTGAAATCCTAGTAAAGACTGTTTGGCATTGGCAAGGAACTAATCTGTAATTGGAAATCTATATACCTGTAATATTTAAGAGAACTTAGCCCTTAAGAGTAAGCTTTGTTTTTGTTTTGTCTTGTTTTTTGAGATGGAGTCTCACTTTGTCTCCCAGGCTGGAGTGCAGTGGTGGGATCTCAGCTCACTGCAACCTCCTGCTCCAGGTTCAAGTAATTCTCCTGCCTCAGCCTCCTGAGTAACTGGAATTATATATGCATTCCACTAGGCCCAGCTAATTTTTGTATTTTTAGTAGAGACAAGGTTTCTCCATGTTGGACAGGCTGGTCTTGAACTCCTGACCTCAGGTGATCCACCCGCCTCAGCCTCCCAAAGTGTTGGGATTACAGGCATGAGCCCCTGTAGCCAGCAAAGAGTGAGTTTTAAAGGTACAATATCAAATGTGCAATTGAGTACTTGAAACAGATATTTGAGTTTAAATTTCCTACTAATAGAAACAGTATTGAAACATTTGGCAAAGCTTTTGGATTCACCATATTGATTCTTCTTGCAAAAATAAAATTATCAGGGAAATTTTGTTTGTAGACACAGACACTAAAGAACTTAGGTGAAATAAAATAAATGTGGAATTCTTAGTGAATAAGAATGATGGTTTCATAATTTCAAACTTAAAATATGTTATTATTTGCTTGAATTAGACATGGTATTTTAAATTGATATTTTAGCATTTACATATTGTTTTGGAACAACTAGATGCATTTTAGGGTCACTACTTTCATTAATTAGATTTATAAAAGTTATTTAGATACCCAGAAAAAAAAATTTACTGTCTTAAATTCAAAATATTCAAAAAATAAGTTGTAAAGGTTAAGTAAATTTTAAAATATTTGAAAATGTTTTACATTTGTAAGCAAGATTTAAAAAATCATAAGCCCTTAAAATAATTGCTAAAACTTTCCATTTTAAAAATAAAATAATCTTAGTAATGAAAGAAATCTAAAAAAGAACTAGGCTTATACATCTATAAATTGAATAACAAATGTTAAAAATAAGCCTCAGAAGTTTTCTCTGCACAAATAAAGAAGACAAAAATGTCATCAAAAACCTACATTCATTTTTAATTACAAGTCAGATATTATTTAACAAAGAAATACTATGTTCCCTTTCATGTAACGTACAGAATTCAAAGGAACCACAGGATGTCATGTAGCTTATTCTCCAAGGTGGAATGCCATCAGTTTTGCAGATAATACTGATTAATTTGAGCCATCCATCTACCTACATCCCCTAGGCAAATAAACTTTACAAAGCCTTTCATTACATTATATACTAATATTTCTTCTCTTCATCCGTCATATTCTAATTATTGAGCTCAACAGTGTAAGTTTAGACTGACAAATATATATGCTTATTATTACAGATTCACAAAGAACTACTTTTCACTTATTAACCAAATAATGTTCTTTCCTTTTAGCCTATAGACTAAATAATGATGAGATTCATGAGGAAGTATTCTCCAACAGAGAAAATGTTTATGTAAGCTTATTCATGTGTTCTTTTCAAATGCAAGATAATTCAAAATTTCTTTAAAGAGATTTTTCTTAAGAGAGTAGGGAAAAAAAAAAAAAAAAAACAGATGTTTTGATGTTTTAATCACAAGCATCATTTACCAACCAACCCAAAATGCATGGCCATTTATATTAAACAAGAAAAAAAGTAGAATATGCCATTGCCTACATTTGTGCCCATCCAAATTCATTGTCGTTAGTCTCAACTGAAGTCTTGGTGCTGCCTAAAAAAAAGAGACCTTGTTTATTTTCTCCGTTCAATCCATCACCCTTCAAAATGACTATGTCAATCTGTTATGGTATCAGGCGTCCCCTGACTTTTTACACAGGGGGCCCAGTTCACTGTCCCTCAGACCGTTGGAGGGCCACCACATACTGTGCCCCTCTCACTGACCACCAGTGGAAGAGGTGCCCCTTCCTGAAGTGCAGCGGGGGAGGGGATAAATGGCCTCAGGGGGCCGCATGTGGCCCGCGGGCCGTAGTCTGGGGACGCCTGTCAGGTAAACCATAAACACAACTCCGTATTTCCCTCTTCTACCCTAACTGTTTGCCTCTTTCTTCTCCGAAACAAGTAAAAGCCAAGGCAGGGAACTGTGCCGCATTCTTCTCTAGCCGACCTAATGGCAGTCTTTAGTATGACCGCTTCTCCCGCCCGTTGAGGATCATTTCAAAGTCAATTATGCAATTTCTTCTACATAAAACCAATTTTACATGCACTACCATTTTCCTGATTTTGTGTTTCCTTCTAAACTCTTCAGTAAGATTGTCAATATTCTCGATCCTAAGTCTCCATCTCCTATTTCTCTACACAGTCCAATCCCACTGCTCCTTGCATGACTTGACCAAATTCACTGCATTTATTACTGAAGCAAAAGAGCTAATCACTACTTTGTTCCTATTCCAGACCTTATTTCTTAAATGCGTAAGATTACTAGACATAATTTAGCACACTACTTTTTCTTTGAACACACACAAACACACACACACACACACACATACACTTTTCCATGTGCTAACAGGTGGGTTTCCAGGGAAGGGGAATGCCAGACAGATACTAACAAGAAGGACATCTTTTATGAAATGCCTTTGGGATCAATACCTATGAAAGAAGAGGGAAGCAAGGTAGAACAAGGAGAGAAAGTGGACTGGAGCTTCAGCCACATGGACACTGGTGTCAAAATAACACTTCAGAGTTGTATAAGGGCCAGGCTCTAGTCGTAATGGGCAGACTATGCCTTCCTATCCCTGTATTGATGAGTCATTGGTTGCAGACAGTTGAGGCCATCCTTAAAGAGGGCTGTAATCACAGCACCCATCCTACAACGTAATTCCATTCTGAGGACATTTCTTACACTTCCGTAATTCTTGCTTCTAGATTATTCGTTATCAGATCCTACTTTTCTACCTAATTTTAAATGTTGAAGCTCCTCATGTTTTCTTTTCCTCACTCTTCTTGCAATATACTCTCAGGGCAATCTCATCTGCTCCCATTCCTTCCTTTAATAATGCTAGGCTAACGTGCCCCGAATTTATGTTTATATATTTTGGGGCACCAGATATTTCTTCTAGCTCTAGACATATATTTGCAAAATCTCCATGTAGAATTCTACTCATGATCTCCCCCCACCTCCTGTTCTTTCCCAAACAGTCTTTCTTTTTTCTTGCTCCATACATAGAAACTAGAATGATTTATTTAAAAATTCAGTGGAGGTCATGTTACCCGTCTGCTGAAAACTTTTGGTATCTTCCCACCACCCTTCAGATAAGGTAAGAACATGCTTTAAATGACTCAAAGCTCTGCACATTCTGATCTACCTTTCTTCCCTAGATTTATCTCTAGGTTAATTTTACTTTTCATATTTCCTCCTTGACCCCTGTCATTTGGCTAATCTTTATTTAAAGTATCAGCTTAAATAGCATTTCTTTAAAAAGTCTTCATTCATTCATCAGGGCAGTTCAGGGATTTTGTTCTATAATCTCACTCTATCTTTGTGTTTATTCAAATGACAAAATTACGTATTTTATTCTTTTGTTTAATATATTTTTCTCCTGCTTGACTGCAAGTTTCAAGGTGGGCAGGGGAATAGATTGTCCTGTTTCTTTTGTTTAGTCTATGCCCAGTGACTAGAACAAGACTTGATACACAGAAAACATTTTATGTATGTGTATGCTGAGTAAAGCAGTGTGACTGAAGAATGCATATGTAGTGATTTGAAAATGTACATGCTAATTCCAGCACTTTTGGAGGCCAAGGCAGGTGGATCATGAGGAGTTCGAGACCACCATGGCCAATATGGTAAAACCCCATCTCTTGTAAAAATACAAAAATCACCCCTGTGTAGTGGTGGGCACCTGTGATCCCAGCTACTTGGGAGGCTGAGGCAGGAGAATCGCTTAAAGCTGGGAGGCAGAGGTTACAGTGAGCCAAGATTATGCCACTATACTCCAGCCAGGGTGACAGAGTGAGACTATCTCAGGAAAAAAAAAAAGAAAGAAAATGTACATGCATTTTTAATTTGGCATGTGTTTCTACCATTGAACATAGTATGAGGAACATAGGAAATCAGGATGGTTCAGATGAGTAAGTAGTTCTGAATTATTTAATAGTCAAGATTTACAGCTAGGATTATTTTCAAAGGCCTATTGATAAACAACGGGGATGGATGAGCATATATTACCTGAGGGCAGAAGAAAACATCAATGAAAAACAGAGAGCAAAAATCAGAAGACAATGAAGAGGATGATACGATAATTGCTTTTCCAAAGTGATATAAATGAACACACTGGAAAACAAGCATGGGTAAGTTCACCACGGTAAAATGTCCAAATATATACTGGGAAGAAAATGGAAGAAAAGTTTATCTTCACCTTTTAGGTTTATAGAGATCTATAGAGATAAATAATATTTTATAGATGAAAAAACACATGCAAAAACTGGAAGAAACTTGCCCCAAATCATTTGGTTAAAAAGTAGCATATTTAAAATGTGAACCAGCCAGGTGTGGTGGCTCATGCCTGTAATCACAGCACTTTGTGAGGCTGAGGCCAGCAGATCCCCTGAGGTCAGGAGTTTGAGAGAAGCCTAGAAAACATGGTAAAACCCTGTCTCTACTAAAAATACAAAAATGAGCTGGGTGTGGTGGTGGGCACCTGTAATCTCAGCTACTTGGGAGGCTAAGGCAGAAGAATCACATGTGCATAGGAAGTGGAGGTTGCAATGAGCTGAGATCACACCACTGTACTCCAGCCTGGAGAACAGAGTGAGACTCTGTCTCAAAAAAATAAATAAAAATTAAAAAAAGGGAACCAATTTCTCTTTGACTTCCAAATATATAATATTCTACTATACCAACACCAAAGAAATGTTTAGTAGTTTATAAAAATGGTTATTAACTAATTTTTTTCAGCACCAGAATCAACTATCCTGACTCTAGCTTTAGAAATTAAGTAAAAGGAAGAGGAAAATAAGTTTGAGGAAAGTATTCTTTGAAAGCTCTTAGATTTTGTGTTTTTCCATGAAAAGGTGGAGCTAAGTCTATTTTAGTAGGTTAAGGAGACACAGGATTTAAAAATTTGCCAACACCATGGGCCTTAGAAATAACTTGTAGGATCAAATGAAAATCTCAATCAAGACTGTCACTTTTTGGTGAGATTGTTTTCAGTCGATAATGAATGCAGGCCTCCAAATACGTATATGTGGTATATTAAGGTACATTTCTGCAAAACATACTCGGCGCAATATGGCTTGTGGATTCAACATTCCTGTATTTCACTGCACTCAACCAATGTATGCCTTGGAAAGTAAGCACATCAAAAATCACATCTTAACAGACTTCTGAAAGAAAAATGGAGCTTTTGGAGCTTCTTAAACAGTTTGCTGATTAGTTTACGGCATAGAGGAGAAAAATCTAGCCCAGTACATCTTCAGACTGATCACATTCAGCCTCTAATCATGCTTCCAGCCTCAATTTAAAAGAACAGAGAATCATACATGAGTAATCTATTCTGAATCATACTGGGGATAATCCATGCTGAGATAATACTTATGCATCTGTCTTAGAACATCTGTCTTAGAACATGTCTAGCATACTTGTTGCTAGGAAGACTCCATATCAAAAGGGATTTTGACATATGTTTATTCATTTGAGAAGGCTTTTTTTTTTTTTTTTTTTTTTTTTTTTTTTTTTAGATGGAGTTTCGCTCTTGTTACCCAGGCTGGAGTGCAATGGCACGATCTCGGCTCACTGCAACCTCCGCCTCCTGGGTTCAGGCAATTCTCCTGTCTCAGCCTCCTGAGTAGCTGGGATTACAGGCACGCACCACCATGCCCAGCTAATTTTTTTGTATTTTTAGTAGAGACAGGGTTTCACCTTGTTGACCAGGATGGTCTCGATCTCTTGACCTCGTGATCCACCTGCCTCAGCCTCCCAAAGTGCTGGGATTACAGGCTTGAGCCACCGCACCCCACGGCTTATTTCTTAAATACCAAACCTTTGCCAGACATTGTTCTAGGAAGAGAAGATTTAGAAGAAAAAAAAAATAATTGCATGTAGTCCAGCCATAGGAAAAGATAAGTACTTAAATGCAGGAGTATACTATAGCTTCAAAGACAAAATGTATGGAGGTCTAAAAACTAGCACACATGGGATTAAATGGTTATTTCTGCATAAGGTGAGGCAATTCTAAAGAAGATTCATACAAGATTCAGAACTGAACTAAGGTTAAAAAGAGATACACTGTTCTTGGAGCAAGATTTCTGGGAGTTGGGAGAGTAAAAGAAGTCAGGGGACCAGAGAAAGCTGCAACAGAGAGCCCCGAGCTAGCAGCCTTGCAGGATTGACCTCGACTGTCATCTGAGAAAATTACAGGCAGTTTGATTGGCTGGAGCATAGGCCATGAGATGGGGCATGATGAATGATAGCTGGAAGCAGGCAAGGGTTATAAATGTCACATTAAGGAATTTTCACTCTTTTCTACAGGCCACTGGAAGAACTTGAAGAACTTAAAGCAGGACAATGGCACATCACAAAAAAACATCGATGCAAGGTGATAAGACGAACAGAAGTTACTGCAGCAGAAGCATTAGAAAGTAGAATTGTATAATTTAACTGCAAAACAAGTACTTTCCCACCCCAACAAAAAAAGTTCCGACACACAGGCCAGGTATTAATTATTTAACATTGTTCCCTACTGAAACAACAACATACTTTCAACTTCGTTCTTTCAGTTCTGAGTGTGCTTATCTGCAAGGATACATAACCTGGTCTCCACATTTCATCACAGAAAATCAGTACAGGTGACTTGCTTATTTCAAAGTGGAGAAAAATAGAATAGAAACAGATGCATTTAGTCCTTAATTAATCAGCTAAGCCATTTGAGGAAAAGGAGATTATATCAAAATTTTAAACTTTTAAAACTAATTTATCATTATAACCACAGACAAGCAGGTATTTTATTTTTCCTTCAGGAAATAATTTAGAGAAAAACTTGAAATCCATGCTCCTGCCTTATTCAAAGCAAAATAATATTGGGCACAGCTGTTCTTTTCAAAGACCACTGCAAATCACTCTTAAAAGCAATGTGTTAGAGGGATAAAAACTGCCCACCAGTGATCACGCCTGTGCCTCTTTTCCAAAGTGTTTGCCACCTCTCTTGTCAAGAGGTGAAGTCTATTTTCTTAACTCCTGGATCTGGGCTGCCCATGAGGCTTGCTTTGATCAATGAAACGTCACAGAAGTTATGTTCTAGGACTTTTGAGCTCAGGTATTTAGTTTCTACTTTCCCTTTCAAAACTCAGCTCTACATAAAGAATTCCAGGATCTCCTATTAAAGAGGGTGGCCACACAGAGAGACAGGAGGGTGACAGGCCATAAGTAAAAACACAATCTGCATGGAAGACACCCATGGCATTCCAGCAACAACAAGCACCCACACCCAACGTGTGAAGGAGGCCAGTGGGTTCCACCAGGTCTAGCTGAACTGTCCCAGCCAAAACCATGTCATTCATGGATCTCTCTTCTTCATCCCGCCCATATTGCTAACTCATGGCATCATACCCAACAAAATGACTGTTATTTCAAGTCACTAAGCTTTGGGGTGGTTTATTACTCAGCAACATATGAATAATAATGAGTAGTAAAATACTTGCTAAATTTTCAGTGAAAAATTCCAGTGGCAGACCATGCTGCCGTGTAGAAAAATCTGGCTCAATTCATACAAAAATAGCACAGCGTGTTGGACTCAGAGGGAATACCATAGCAGCAGGTCCTATACACACAGCAGGGTACACAGAAGGCCAATGTCCAAAGAGCTGAAGGTGACCCTATGCCTTTCAATATTCACATTAAGCAGCAAAAGCAATAGCACAGCATATCCCACTCAGGGATGTGTGTATGTCACAGCTGCATTAGGCCAGACCATGTGGTAATACTGTCTAAAGAAAGATACAGAAAGCACATAGAAAGCTCTGAACTTCCTTTTCTTTAGAAGTTGTGTCTCAACCATGATAAAAGTGCCATTTTTTTCCTCGAGGAAACAAAGGAAAAACAATAAAATTTCTCTCCATTTTTTTTTTTGGCTGTTATATCCATTTTATGATGTTTTGGAAGTACTATTTATTCTGGCTTTTAAAGCCAGTCAGAATGTGTTTGGGTTTTTCTTATTTCTGTCTTTTTAAAGCTTCAACATAAAAGTTTTACAGTATATCACACATTGCAATATTAAAAGAAAACACTGTCTTCGCAAAACAAGCACTGTCATATAATATCCAATTGAAACTAACCTCAATGTGTGTGATATAAATATTGCTTTTTGAAAACATTATGGTCTGTTTGGACCACTCAGTATGTAACTTTTAAACTAGCATGCCATAGTGTTTAAATAGTTTTTACATTAGAAATGTAAGAAGTGCAAAAGTATAGATTTTCAAATGTTTAGGTCTCGAGACATTAATATAATTCCATGTTTTTTCTGAACACATATTAAACCCAGTTAACAAAAACAAATAGAAATAATAAAGTTTTGTTAATTTTTCATGTTAACTTCCAGTTTTATTTTAATTCATTTCTGGCTTGAAACCATTGGAAATTTGTTTTTAACAAACAAAACTAAATCTATTAGATCCTTGTTAGAATTATTTTCCTCCTAAGAATACCCCCTTCCCCCATTTTTTACCTAAAACTGTCCTAAGAATCGTAGGTTCTCTTTTTTGTTCTGTTGCTTCTTGTTCTAGAGCTCTAGACACAAGTTGGATGACTCAACTGGTATCTGCATAAGAAGAAAAGTGGTCTTTAGACAATTTGGGAAATAAGCTTCTAGCCTCATTGCCAGGAAGTAGCCCCCAAAATAGGATCACAGCAGCGATGGAATGCCAGTGATAGGTCTTTAATTTCAAGCACCCAGCCAGAGTTAGAGAACAAATTCAAATAATCTAGGCTTTTGTTGATGTAAAAAGTTGTAATGATCATGGCATTTTAAAATGCGAATTTCACACTAGTCAGCAGCTTATATTAGAGAGTTCATGGTTCTGACAGGTAATGACCTTTGGTAGAAAGGTCTTCCTCCTCCTCCTCCTCCTCCTCCTCTTCCTTCTCGTTTTCTTCCTTCTTAGGTCTACTCTTGATTCTGAAACTCACACCGCTGGAATTTTGTGCCACACCATAGTTACACATTTTTGTCTAAATTTTACTGTATTGCATTTTCCTGAAGATTTCTTTAATGCATGCCCTAGTTCTCTGGAGATTTTCAATGCCTGTTTAACAGCTTTCCTCATTCATCAGCAACTTCCTTTAAAATATAACAAGTCTCTTATGCGCCTGGAGTTCAGTCAATTGTGATTTTTTAAAATGTCTTTATCACACGGTTGGGAATATTTCTGTTACTTTTTACCTCACTTACAAGTTCAATAAGTTTTCTTGCATATGTAACTACTAAAAAGGTTATATAACCCTTATTAGTGTCTTCATTTTTTATCATTGTGAGTAGCTTAGGCCCACCATAGATAATTTGAGTCTACCATTTTTCATGGAAGAGGGCCTAGTTTAACTTCATGTATTATTGTCTGTCATATTTGCTTTTTCAGCATATATTTGAATATAACTTAATTCTAAAGGCTGTATTTTATTTCTTTCACATGATTTGTTTGCTTATGCTTGGATTTCTTCTCATCTAAGAAAGAATTGATTTTCTCATGTCTGTATATTTTTAATAAAATCATAGCTAAGAACAGAAAATTTCATCCATCTGAAACCAACCAACCTTTCTTCCTTCCTTCCTTCCTTTTCTTTCTTTCTTTCATCTTCAAAAATACGACACCCACACTTTTTACCAACAGACTAAGACATTTAGCCATACTAATCTATCTTATCGGCTCCTTGGCTTTGATTGATGGACTCACAAAAGTAGGTTGCTTGATGTTTCCAGAAAGCGTATCTTACTCTCATCTGTCTAAAATATTCCTAACTTAGGACTATCAGATTTTAAATAAAAATATAGGATTTCTACTTACATTTCAATGTCACATAAATAACAAACAACTTTTTAGTATAAGAACATCTTAAATACTTTGTAACTTATATAAAGTTCAAATTTAAATGGGTGTCCTGTAAGTTACCAGGCAATCTTGTCCTAATGGAATATTAGTTAAATCTCTTTAGCTTTCCTCCAAACATTGCTTAAAATTTTTCTGAGAAAATCATTTGTTTTATCTGCAGAAGCAAGACGCTGTTGTCAGATAAGGATGGATTTCATTTTGTATTATTTTCATGCACTTGATTATTTATGATATTAGAACTGGGATCTCAGGAACAGCTTTGGGTAGCCACCAACGGTGGCTCATCATTGGTTGCTCTTTGGGAAAGAGGGTCATAAGCCCCTTTTTTCTCATTTCCCTGCCCCCCTTGAGATTGACTTATTCATTCATATTAAAAGCATTGCATGCCTACTCTACGACAAGTATTGTGATGTCAAGGAACCCAAAACAAGCAACAAGATCCTGTCCACCAGATATTTTAAGCCTATGTAAAATGGAGGTGGGGAGGGGTTTGGGAGGCACAAGAATATGCTCTTTGTATTGATTTTAGTACCTGAACCTACATGCTTTAACTGAGCTAAACTTACCTATAAATTGATGCTCCCCTCATTGAAAACAGCTTATGCTATTACGGAATACAGTGCATAAGTGTATGGATTTCTTTACAGACAAAAAAAGGGTAAATCTGGCATGAAGAAGGAAAAATATGCTAATCAAATGAAAAATTGGGAGTAAGAAAAATATTTTCATAGAACTATAGAAATGATCTAAATCACTTTTGGTGGCCTTCTTTTCATCAGTACTACAAATTTTGGATTGTCCCAGCTCAGTCCTCAGCTATCTCTGTCATCATTCCCTTGTCAGAGATCCCTGAAGAGGGGTTATGGAGAGCCCTGGAAGGTCCTTGAGACCTCCTGAGGCAATCCAAAAGGTCTTCCCCAGATGATTTGCCCTTCATTTCACTCAGAGATCTACATAAAGTCTCCCTTTAGAAAGATCTTCTCTGACAACTCAGTAGAAAAATAGAGTCTCCGCAACTTCATCACCTTTCCTACTTCACATTTTTTTTTTAGTTCTGTTGCAACCGGAAATAAAATAAGTTAAATGAAATATAAGTAACACATTTGTTTATATTGGGTCTCCTGCACAAGCTCAAAGAATGTTAAGAACATACACTTTTGTTTATTCCTTTATCCCCAGCACATTCAACAGTACGTAACATATTGCCAGTCAACAGAAATCATTCATAATTTTTTGTACAATGAGTGTATTTTATCCTAGAGTTTTTCTTGGAGTTGAGAATCATATACACTTTTTCCTTACAGCTTTTCCTGTTGAAGGACATTTCTCTTAAATGAGTTTCTTCACTCCAGTAATTCAAAAAGAAAAATTGTATATAGAGAAAAAGCATTAATAGTATTTTATACCTTATCCCTAAATTTTTGTCATTAGTATAGCAAAGGAATTTTTTTTAACTCTGAAAATGAAGGTATATTCAGTGCCTTATATTTTCAACACTTGTCTAGACCAGAAATAGATAAAAACAAGCATCAGTAGAAAAGTAATATTGTATTAACCAATCTCTAATAGAGTCACAATAAAACAAATTAATGTTTGAAATGATCACCATTAGGTCAAACCTATGGCTTATGCTTCAAAATACTTCATTCATTCAAAGGTTAATTGGTCACTGACTACTGTAGGCCAGGTACTGGGGAGCAAAAGAGAAATTAATCACGGTCATCAATTTAAAAAGCAAAAGCTCTGTCAGCCAAGTGTATGCAACAGTTTTTCAGAATAAACACAGTGAGTTTAAGATAAATAGAAATTTAATTTACCAGAATATTGGAGAGAAAATGTCTAACAGGATGGTAGAGTTCACATGGAAATTCAGGACTGGAGAAAGGGATTTGGCCATCATTAGCATAGGAGTAGATGCCACTGAAGTGACAGAGGTCACTTAGAAGAAATGTTAAAAAAGAGGCTGTACTTCCTTAACATTCCAGTGACTAGAAGCCAGACATTACAGATCATGGAAAATATTTTATAAGGTAGAATTACTGAAGACGGTCTTTTACTTTGAGATATGCTGACATGCTTAATGTGGGCTTTCTTTGCAACAATGTGACCATTTCAACAACTATTAGTCACATGATGTTTTTAGAGTTTACAAATGTATTACTATAGTGAGTTTTATTGTATTTGAGCCTCATGAGAGACTTATATCATTCCTAAAATATGCAAAACTTCAGAAAGTTTAAATGAAAGGTCACAAATAAGTTATTGATGTCTAATCCACAGCTCTCTGATGATCTATAGTGTCAGTGCTTTCAATGAAAAGAAGGTGATTTTCACCCTACCCTTCTCTTCTATTTATTCCTAATTGTTCTATATGACTTTATTGAAAGATTAACTTCAAAATCAATCTCTCCCCTTCTCAAACTATCTTTCCCAATAAGGATAATTGTTAGGAAGTTCCCAAAGCTAACATCCTCTAATTCCCCAGACCTTGGGAGTGCTTCTGACTATTAATTTGGAAGACATCCCAGGAATAGTGTTTCAGTTTGATTAAAAAAAAAACAATAAAATCTTGGATATGACTATATTTAAATATTTAAAATTATTTAAAATTCATTTTCTGCAAAAAGATTCTTGAAGGGAAATGAGAACACGAGTTTATTTGAGAAGTACGAGATTTTTTCCTACAGATTGACTAACACTCTATGGTTCTCGAAAAAAATATAAAACTGTATAGAATATTAAATATGCCAAATAATAAATTCCTTTATGCCTGGCCAGGAAGGTAAGTTTGTTACTGCTTGGAGATTGCTGAAAGCAAAATGAAAGAGTTCCATCAAGTGGTCATATAAAGACATAGCAGTTAGTATTTCACCAATACAAATTTCTCTGCAATCTAGTTCAGACATACATTTCCAACCAAGCTATCAAAATTTTATGCCATGCAACATTAGAAAACACAAATAAATGCATTTTAAACATTATTACTAATTCATTTTTCCAATTCATTTTTAAGCTGCAAAGAAAATAGGATCTATGTATTTTTTTTTTATTTCAAATACTCTTTCCACATAGCTTGCATTTGAAAATATATGGTTATAAGCTTAATATGCATGTTATAGTCATCTTTTTAAATTAGTTGGCAAGTAAACCACAGGTAATAATGAACTAAGTATTTTGATTGCACTAAAAATTCAGAAACTAACTACTTGCAAATGACCTATGTATTTTAAAATAGTACAAAATAAATACAAAGAAAACTCAAGGTTTTTTTTTTTTAAAAAAAGTAAAACATGTTATAAAACAAAAGTTAACTTGCTTCTTTTAATAACCTAAATTAAATGTTTTACCTTTCCAAATTTCATCTCCTTTATAAAGATGCACAAAACAGGTGTTTTTCCTTTTTAAGCATAATAGATCTAAAGGGTCCTTTTCTCATCATTTTGGGAAAACAGTCATGGGTTATTTTAATGTTATAATTCTACTTCTAAATATATATTACAAATTAAGATTTTTTTTGTTTTGCTTAATAAAGCAGTAGTTGATTTGAGCAACCATTGTTCAATTAAATAAAACGTTCTGAATATATGTTTCTCACACTGGGTATAAACTATATATATGTGTATGTGTATAGATATATATTACTAGTGAGATGATGTTAAACAATATATTTTTATATAAGACTTATGAAATATAGATTATCTAGACATAAAATTGGAAGCAATGTTTAAAATGACTAAGATCATGGGTTTTGGCATCAAGAAGACTTGATTCGAATCTTATCTCTTCCACTTTTTTCCTACGTAACCTGGATCAATGACAAGTATACCTTGTTCTATTTGTTTTATTGAACCTTGTAGATACTGTGCTTTTTACAAATGGAAGGTTTGTGGCCAACCTTCATCAAGCAGTTCTAGCCACACCATTTTTCCAACAGCATGTGCTCACTTTTGGTTTCTGTGTCATATTCCAGTAATTATCCCAATATTTCAGATATTTCACTGTCATTATATTTATTATGGTTATCTGATCAGTGATCTTTGATGCCGCCATTGTAATTGTCTGTGAGGGACCATACATTCTGTAAATATAAGAGAATGAACTTAATAAATATCATGTGTGTTCTGACATCTTCAGCAACTAGCTGTTCTTCTATCTCTCTTCTTCTCCTGAAGCCTCACTATTCTCTGAGACACAACAATATTAAAACAAGGTCAATTAATAACCCTACCATGGCCTGTAAGTGTTCAAGTGAAAAGAAAAGCGTCATACAGCTCTCATTTTAAGTCAAAAGCTGGAAATCATTAAAGTTAATGAAGAAGGCATGCTGAAAGCTGAGAGAGGCCAAAACCTAGATCTCTTACAACGAACAGTTAGCCAACTTATGAATGCAAAAGAAAAGTTCTTAAACGTAATTAAAAGTGCTACTACAGTGAACAAGTGGATGATAAAGACTGTGAAACAGCCTTATTACTGATGTGGAGAATGTTTTATTAGTCTGGATAGAAAATCAAACCAACTAGCCAGGCTCAGTGGCTCATGCCTGTAATCCCAGTACTTTGGGAGGCCGAGGCGGGAGGATCATGAGGTCAGGAGTTCGAGACCAGCCTAACCAATATGGTGAAAGCCTGTCTCTACTAAAAATACAAAAATTAGCTGGGTGTGGTGGTATGTACCTATAATCCCAGATACTCAGAAGGATGAGGCAGGAGAATTGCTTGAACCTGGGAGGTGGACGTTTCCGTGAGGTGAGATCATACCATTGCAGTCCAGCCTGGTGACAAAGGAATACTGTCTCAAAAAAAAATAAAATAAAATAAAATAAACCCACCACCACAAGCCCCAAATTCTCTTCAACTCTCTTCAGGTTGAGAGAAATGAAGAAGAAAAGTTGGAAGGTAGAAGATAGAAGAAGTTGGTTAATAATTTTTTTAAAGAAAAAAAAAAAAGTTCAAGGCAAAGCAGCAAGGGCTGATGTAGAAGCTGTAGCACAGAATCCAGAAACTCCGGCTAAGATAGCAGATGAAGGTGGTTACACTAAACGACAAATTTTCAGCGTACATGAAACAGACATATTGAAAGAAGATTCTATAATAAACATCTAGGATGTTTATGGCTAGAAAACGAGTCTATGCCTGTCTTTAAAGCTTCAAAGGACAGGCTGACACTCTTGGTAGGGGCTAATGCAGCTGGTAAATTTAAGTTGAAGCCAATGCTGACTTACCATTCTGAAAATCGTAAGAATTATGCTAAGTCTACTCTGTCTGTATACTATAAATGGAGCAAAGTCTGAATGACAGAATGTCTGTTAACAGTATGGTCTACTGGATATTTTTACCCAACTCTTGAGAACTACTGCTCAGAAAAAACAATCCTTTCAAAATATTGCTATACATTGACAATGTACCTGAACATTAAAGAGCTCTGATGGAGATGAACAAGGATATTAATGTTGTTTTTATGTTCGTTAACATAACATTCATTCTGTAGCCTCTGAATCAAGGAGTCATTTCAGCTTTCAAGTTTTATTATTTAAAAACTAAATACGGTAAGGTGATTGCTGCCGTAATGACTCCTCTGATGAATCTGGGTAAAGTAAATAGAAAATTTTCTGGAAAGGAGTCACCACTCTAGATGCCACTAAGGACATTTGTGATTCATAAGAGTTCAAAATATCAACAATAACAATAATAAAACATCAACAAAAACAATAACTTAGAAGAAGTCGAGTCCAACTGTCAGAGATGGTTTCAAGAGGTTTAACTCTTTAGTGGAAGTAAATACAAATGGGGTGGAAAGAGCAAACAACTAGAAAGTGGTCCCCGAAGATGTGACTGAGTTGCCCAGTTTCATGATACAATTTTAATGCAATAGTAGTTGTTCATTATGGATGAGCAAAGGAAGTGGTTCCTTGAGACAGAATCTTCTTCTGGGGATGATGCTGTGAACATTCCTAAAATGACAGCAAATAATTTAGAATATTATAGAAAGGTAATTGATAAAGTAGTGGCACCATTTGGGTTTCAAAGAACTTCTACTGTGGGGAAAATGCTATCAAACAGCATCACATGTTACCAAAAAAAAAAAAAAAAAAAAAAATCTTTCACCAAAGCATAAGTCAATCAATGTGTCAAACTTCATTGCAGCCTTGTTATGAGAAATTGCCACAGCCACACTAACCTTCAGTAACCACTGTCCTGATCAGTTAGCTGCCATCAACACTGGGAACAAACCCTTTACTAGTGAGAAATCACAACTTGCTGAAGGATCAGATGATCATTAGCATTTTAGCAATAAAATATTTTGAATTATATTACGTGCATTTTTTAGACATAATTCTATCGCACACTCAGCAGGTTATAATGTAATATAAACATGATTTTTATGCATTATAAAATGAACAAATTTGTATGTCTCACTTTATTGCAGCATTTGCCTTATTGTCTTGGTCTGGAACTTACTCTGCAATATCTCCAAGGTATGCCTCTACATCTCCACGTATAATAGGAAAATAATGCTACTGTTAACGGGTATTGTAGAACTTACATACTGTCTTTTATATCAAGCACCTATATTAGTAGTTGACTACCATCAAAATGCAAACATATTTTTGGGAAATAATATTTCCATTGCTCTGTCTTGCAACTGATAGGTGACAGTGATGGTAAACTTTCACCTCAAATTGTTTTATTTAAAGAGTTGAAAAAATATAAACAAGTAAGGAGACAAAAGATAAATGAACTGCTTCTATGATGGCAATATGATCATATTTTTTGAGTGCTCTATGACCTTCCTCCAGTCTAGGCAATATTTTGAACTCACATTTCCATTTCTACTGGAAGCAATAGGGAGATTCACACTGTTACCCTTCTTTCTCTCTTTTGGAAATTTGCAGAGATAATAAGCTGATTTAAAATCCTCATTTACCAGCAAGAACACGCTTCCTGTCAACATGGTAATAAAATGAGCACTAAAGACAACGAGAGAGAGAGAGAATGATAAAGCGTATTCAGTAAAATATAAACAAGGAAAGGCAGAGGATGCAAGGTATATGGGAATTATGAATATTTGTATTACTCTGAAATATTTTGTTCTGTTGGAAATAATTCAAAAGTGAGGTATAAGTAAAGATAAAAGAAAAACTAAAACTCCCTTTAGAAAACCTAAAAGTGAATGGATTCACACTTTAACAAGCTTTTGACGATATGTCAGCTACGGACAATAACCGCAAAGGGAAAGCTGGAGGTGTAAGAAGAAATGTTGAGTGAAGAATGTGGAAAGCACGTGGACAAACCACATAGTCTGTGTGTAATCACAAAAATACTAAATTTGGGAATTAAAAAAGAATATAACTAAAATATGGGTCAATAAGTAAGATTAAATAGTGGATGATTTGATTTCTATGATTTTAAGTTTCCTATATTATATAAGGAGGGAGTAGAGAAAATGATTAAAATAGATTTTAAGTAAATAAATCTGTTAAAATTTTATGGTAGCTATTAAAATAATGAAGAGGGAAATGGAATTTAAATAAAAATTAATGTAAAGGATGCAGAACAAGTGATAAAAAGTAAAAGCAATGAAGCAAAAGAGGAACATAGAAAACAAGAAATAAGATGGTAATGAATCCAAATACAACAGCAATCCTAATATAAATAAATTCACTCTCTAGTTAAAGGTTAGATTCAATAAAAAATAAAATCCAATATTATACGATTGAAGAATCACACATGAAAATAAAAGCATGGGAAAACAGATACACAAAGCATAAAAATTATGCTGCTAAAATATTAGTCAAAGGAAATCTGGTGTATCTATATTAATACTATAAAGCAAAATCTTTAAGGCACAAAGCACTATATAGAATAGAAAACATAAAACAATGATTATTTTGCACTCATTTAAACTTGGATGCCTCTAATAACTTGCCTCAAAATATGTAAAGAAGTCAACAAATCCATCATATCAAGGAATACACATTATTCTCAGATATGCAGGGAACTTCAAGAAAACCTGACCATGTGCGGAGGCCATAATGCAAATATTAGGGAATTTCAAGGAATTATCAGACAGATACATTTCTCTAACCACAATGCAATGAAGTTTGAAGTCAGAAAAAAAATATATTTTTTGAAAAAGCTGTGGATTTGGAAATAGGAAAGCATATTTAAAACATACCAGAAAGCAGTAAAGTCTGAAAACACATAAATTCAACAGTTAACTTAAGATATTGGGGGAAAAATAAGAAACCGAAACAGAAAAAATGAAATTATAAAAACCAACAATAATAATTAATGAAATAGTACATATACAGTAGATTAAAAATTAACAAATCCAAAGGCTAATACTTGTATACTTAATATATGTATGTCTAATCTACTCTCAATATTAAACTATTATTTCTTTCCTATATATCAACAATCATTTTTTTAATTTTTATATCTACACAAAGGAATGTGAGATTCACCGTGTTTTACTTAGTTATTTTTTTTAGGTCAATGTCATTTTTGAGGCCTATTTTGAGACCTATGTATATTGAGAGGTTTGTTCCTTTTAACTATTGCCCAGTAATCTATAGATTAAATTTTATTAATCTATTCCCGATTTGCTATCTATTAATAGTATTTCAATGTATATCCCTGAATTTTCCTATGCATCTCTGTTAGATATTACCCTAAAGAGAAATCACAAGCTTTTTAGAGATAGGATATACTCAATTTCCCTAAATACTGGAGAATTAATTATTTAAATGGCATTTATCAGAAAATCTGACAAAACATTTTTCTTCATATTAAAAAAGAAATCCTTAAATTGCTTCTTAGTTTTCAAAAAACGAAAGAGTTGAGAAGTATTCAGGGCTTTATGTTTTTTTCATTTGGATCAATACTCTCCATAATCCTGCGAATCATCTTTTTAACAAATTTCTAAAGCTTAAATAAGACAGTATTGTACAGTATTGTTCTACATTACTTGAAATTTGGTAACTTTTATTTCTAATTAGAGTGGTATGACATTGTGTGTGTGTGTGTGTGTGTGTGTGTGTGTGTGTGTGTGTGTGTGATTGGTAGGTATACAAATTATCTACTACATGCAAGATATAAAAATATGATAAAATGTTTGGGCCACAGCCTTAGAAAACAATATGTCAACTAGTGTGAGGTTGCTGAGATGATGTTCAGATATCATCTCATGTTTGCATATGTTTCAAAGTTTATTTCTACATTTGCCAAGTTTATAACTATGACATGGCCATTTCTTATACAGGAGACAGATGATCTTTAGGTACGCTTATCATAAAACTAGTTTAACAAATTAAGACACATTGAAAATAAAAGAAGCCTCAAGAATAAAGCAGGACCAATCCTTGAACAACCCATATATTCAATATATATTCCACTGGCTTTCACAGTGAAAATATACTGTGCGCTGTCACAAAGTTGGTAGACTCCAATCCCCAGCAGGTGCTGTGCCTGTCTTTTGCATAGCTGGAGGGATTGTTAGTCCTCTTTGCATACATCATGATTGTTAATAAACTGACATTTGTCAAAATGAGTAAGTACCTGTTGCCATGGAAGGTGCCACAAGCAAGAATATAAAACAAATCGATGTAGTTGGCTAGAAACCAGAAGGAAGATAAAAATCAGAAGAAAAAAGCATTCTTTTCTTAATTTCTCATACACATTTTACAACACATTGCATACGGTTGTTTATGCAGAACATGAGCTCTAATACAAAGTGCATCACACACTGCTATCCTATGCCTCATTTAATCCATTATATGGGTTCCCTCTTGAAACATTTAGCCTTCATTTGTCTATTTTTCCTGGTAAACTATTTTTAGAAATAGAAAAAGCATGTCTTCAGAAGCACTGTCTTCTGTCACATACTTAAAATGCTGAAGAGGGCTCCAGTAAAATCGAGATTCTAGTGGGTACAGATGGGTCACACCAATATCTTGGAATTTTATTTCAATTATTTACTATCTTTCAATATGGTCCATAGCATGAAGATTTTGCATATTCCAGTTTATTATTTTTTTCTAGAAAACCGAAATAATACCGATACTCATAAAAATAATCTATTCAATTATATTCAGTAAGTAGTCTTCCTCTTCATGCCAGTAGATATCCATAACTCTTTCCGCTGGTTCCTTATTTAAAATATCTTTACCAAAAAAGCAGACAGGCTTCAAATAACTGTCTGACACTGGAGAATGACAAATCTTTTTTCTTGTGAATTAGCATCCTAGCTAGGTATTGATATGAGATACACTGACATAGATTTCATGCCAAATCTCATTCTTGTATTGTCCATGAACAGATTCATTATTTTAGCATAAAGACTTTAAATATCAAGTTTAATTGAGCTTTGATATCACACTTCTCCAGATTTTTTTACTGAAGGATAAAGTTGTTCCTCTAAAAAGCACAGTCTGTCCCAAGCAGATGTATGCCATTAAAAAAATCACATAAATGTCTTCTTTTGGTTCTATCATGATCTAACATATGAATCCATGTTTACTGTAGTAATCATTCAAACTAGTAAAATGGAATTTAATTTTTATTTGTATTATAATTGTAATGCTGCTCATTTCTAGGTGCCCCATATTGGCTACTCTCATGTTTTATGTGAATCACATGACGTATTTACTAGCTCTGTGATCTTGGAAAAATCACTAACTGCAAAAAGTTTTCTCATTTTGTCTGCCAATCCCATTCTGTGAGGAGGAGAAAATAAGATTATGTGTGCAAAAATTCTAAAACCCTGAAAGTGTCCAAAGAAAATAGAGAATAGATTTTTAAGATTGAGAACAGAAAGCATTTGTGATTATTAAGAGTGAATTGTTGTGACTTTGACTAAGAATGGCTTGTTTTAGTTGGAAGTTGTCTTCTAGATCTTTTTTCTCCAGTTGTATGCAATTTGGAAATGTCTTAGATAAAAACTACTGCCTAACTTGTTACCTGGTTTTCTTCCAATGCACAGAAAGAACTAGAAGACCAGCAACAAATGGATTGTGTGCACCATCTGGCCATTTTGTGTTGCATACTAAATTTTATACTAAAAATGCCTTTCTTCTTCTCATATCAGAACATAAGAAATTTGCTATCTTTCCTGGTCTGATGTATAACTTAATTTAGTTGTTAATATAAGTTGTTGATGGCTAAAAATGTGTAAATGTAGCTATACATGATTTTTAGTTTAAAAGGCACAAATTCTGTCACTTTATTACTGAGGAATTGCAAATATGTCTAGGGTATCAGCTCAGCCTGATTTTTGGATGTCTGTTTTTTCTATTTGCAACTTCAAATATGTGTGTAACACCATCACAAACTCTGTTTTGTTAGGTATCTTTTAAGTAAATATGACAAGTTAACATATGCATATTTTATATAATTTTTACATATAAATGTATATGAGTTCCTCTGAACTTTGAAAAACTAAACTTTCCAGAAAGGTATGTTTTTATATGTAGCCATCTGTAATTTAATAATCTCAGAAAATGTAAACCTGAAAATAACTATAAACGAGTTAAAAATAAGTATGTAGTGCAATTCTTACCCTAATCTAATATAAATTTTTAAGGTCATAGAAAAAGGAGTCAAAGACTGGAATATAACAGGTTTGGAGGCTGTTAGTACATAGGATGATACCAATTTATGGAAATACAGATTGATATTAGCTCAAGTTATTGAGGGGCTACTCTTTGCCTTTATTTTGTATGTATGTATGTATGCATGTATGCATGTCTTTATTTATGAATTTATTTATTTTTAGAAACAAACACTCTGTCATCCAGACTGGAGCAGTAGTGCAACCTCAGCTCACTGCATCATCAACCTCCCAGGCCTAAGCGATCCTTCTGCCACAGCATTCCAAGTGGCTGGGACTACAGGCACGTCCCACTGCACCCAGCTAAATTTTAAAATCCTTTGTAGAGACTGGGTCTTTCTCTGTTGCCAGGCTGATCTTGAATTCCCACCTGGGCCTCCCAAAGTGCTGGGACTGCACACATAAGCTACCACGCCCTGCCACCAATTGCCTTTATACACATTAGTTTATTTAAATATGCATTTTTCCAATGGAAGGAACTGGAGCTCAAATTCTCTACTTCTCAAAGCAACACCGTGTGGATTTTTAAAAAATACTTTAAGCATTTATTTATCTACTTATTTATGTGTCTTATGTAAAAAAAAAAAAAAAAAAAAAAAAAAAAAAAAGCTTTCAAACATTTAGAAAATCACATCCCCAGTCACAAACAACTTGATCCTTGATCACAGACCAAAATCAAATATACTAAGAATTAGCAAAATGTATTGCATACAGTAAGCCATCAATACACTATTATTGAATTAATTAAAATCCAACTTGAATAAAATTGATCCTGTCAAATATTTGTATATTTTTATGTCATCAAATTTAGCTGTGCATAGGCCAAGGACAACATATAAAAAGTGTTTTATTTTATAGTGAAAGTTGTATAAAATGTTATCTAATTTTAATATACTAAAAACAGTTATAGTTTTCCTTTAAATATCATTTTGCTCTTAATAATATAGCTTACTTTTTTACTCTGCAAATATAATATACTTTATAATAGCTGGAACATGACACTTTCTAGAATTATGAAAAATAATTCATTACACAGAAAGGCTTTATTTTAAAATGAATTAATGAATGTTGGCTATCATCCTAATGTGTGCCTCCCAAAGGTTGGTTTCCTACCTCTAGATAGAGATAAAACAAAATTTAATCTTCAAGAATTCACATTCCTTGTTTGGCAAGAGTTTGTATGGCTACTAATTAGCTAAAATAGAAATTAAAGAATCTTGGCTAAATTGAACAACTGGGCTTTGAATCTGTCTAAAACTGCCTTCTCAGAAGAGAACTGGTGATGTGATTGCATCAAGTCACTGGGCTATATTGCTGAAATGAGATGACTAGAAACAATATTGTATTCTTAAATTTCCATTGAGGAGCACAATGTCTGCATACACACTACTATCACTTTCCTTTCAGAATTTTCTCTGTGTTTGCTTTTGATTATCCCAAATTCATTTATCCCTAATATTTAAGTTCCCCTTTCCTCTTTCCCTATATTTCTCCTTGAACTTATCATTTCTGCATCCATTGAAGACAGATCACCGAATTGTAACTGAATACAGATCCAAATGCTCACCACTTGCAGGGTCAAATTCACGAGGGTGAGGTCTAGTAGAAAGAAAGTGATTTTACTAATCAAAAACCAGTCAAGGGGATGTGGTTGGATTTCCATCCAAAGCAATCACTTCAATTTGGAGGGTGAAGGTAGGGGTTTAAAAGTGAAAAACTTGATAAGGTCAGCATGCAAGAATTGTGTTAAGTACAATGTCTGTGTGTCTTGCTCTGGTGGTTATCTGAATCTCAACCCACCTGGATCACTGGCTGGTATCATTGCAACAATGGCAGGGTTGTTGACTAGCCAGCCACCTTGAAGCAAACTCAGGAATTTTGCACCTGAGTCTCCAAGCTTCCTGTGTCAGACTCAAGATTAGCCTCTGAAACTTCTAAGAAGGCACATAGTTACGTGATAGCATACAGTTAGATAAATGTGAAGGGAGTATATATGGCAGGAAAGGGAGAGATATAGAGTCTATTTTATGGCTAAGGAATAAGGTGTCCGCAGTTTGCTTCATGGTTATATCTTGAAACCCAAGATACAGGAAAAAACAAAACACACCTTGAAGTGAAGCCATCTGGTTACATAATGATTTGTAGCTTTGGGATCTTCTCTTTTCTAAATATCCCCAAGCCCCAGAGTGTATTTGGGCAATATTTTGTACTAAATATATGAGTTCAAAATGAGATATTTGTATTTTATACTTGTACTTTATGTTGCAAATTTCCTAAAAGTGTAATTTCAACAATCTACATGTTTATACTTAAATTATGGTTTTGATAATTTCATTTCAACGCTTTTCTCCAACAGGTGGATTTATACAAAACTGACAATGAGAAGCTTCTTCAGCATCCCCCTTCAACATCTTCATGGGAACAAATTAATCATAATTTAAAACTACAATTCTTAATTTAAAGAAAAAATGTATGTGGACATATTCACGTTCAAGGTGAGCATCCAGCAAACAGTAAATCAAGCAGGTGGTTATGTTTAGAAATGGTAGCAAATATTTACAATTGATGCCATATGGCTTTCGGCCTAGTAGGACCAACTAGCTGTGTTCAGTGACTCTGGGGAAATCAGTCTGTTTGCAGGTCATGAATGCTAATTTGAAACCTCTGGGACAGTGACAGGAAGTTGGCAGCAAAATGCAGGGAAATCATACCTCCAACGGAGTGGATAAGCCTCCTTCACCAGTGGATGGAGGATTGTTCATGTTGAGTCTGTGCTCTGATTTGGAGACAAGGAACCAGGTATAACCACTATTGTACATATACACAGCAGGGAGTAATGTATATTCTGGTCCTGTCATTGTCTTTCTTAAACTGCTCAGGAATTCTAATCATAATTATAAAGTTCAAATATCCTTCCATTAACTTCCTGTTTGATCTTGCCTGATACCACTGTCCTCTGGACTAAGCCCCAGGCACATCAGGTTTCTAAGTTGACATTTTATTAAACTTTAAAGACATATTTGGATAATTTTTAATGCACAGGTATATACAGATGTCCAACTCAAATATGTCTACTTTCAATGTGCTTTACAGGTTTTCAATGCCACTGAGAAATTACCATACATGTAAAGAAAATAGAAAAATAAACAGTAATCACTGAATCACTGATTAGCCAAAAAATAATAATAATAATAAAAAGCAAAAGCTAAAGCTTTTTAGCAAGCAAGTGCACCAATTTTCAGTAAATAACTTAAGTGGAAAAATCAATTTATCTAATTGAAAACGGCTAATGCAGAGACAAAGATTAAAATGTTGGAAATAAATTTTCTTCTTATGGGCCAACCTTTACGGAAAATATTCTTGAATTTTTAGGAACACAAAATCTCTGCAACCAGCATTCTTAAATATCTCCTCCACTTATATTAAACTAAAAGTATATATGCATGAGGGAATGTTTCTTTAAATATTAACCATAAATAGAAATTAGAAAAACATATACAATTAGTTTGACATTTCATTCCTAAGATTTTTTAGACTGGATTTTCTGAAAGATGCAACACTATTCTCCTGATATTCCGCATATAAGAAACATGCTACCCCAGAGCATGGGGTTCAGAACATGCTACCCCAGAATATAGCACTTTGGCATTTGAGGAAATCACCAAGGACAAAGGTCTTTGACCTTCTCCAACCCTTCTTCCTCAAAGCAAGTGATAAAAATATCTGATCTTCTGAAGTATGTTATAAGAACTTCATGTGCCTCATCTCTGGAGAGAAAGAACATCACACTGGGACATAGAAAAGAATATGAACAAACAAGCTTTCCTAATTTCCCCCAGTTTACTGCCATTAGATCATACTCCCTTTGTTCAATTATATGTCCTCATGACTTTCTATTCTCCATCCAACCTAAGTACAAACATATATAGATTTCCGTTTTTCTCTGAATCTTCATTTCTGAAGGTTCCCATGTCACATAAAATTTACATTAAATAAATATGTATGCTGTTCTCTTGTTAACCTGTCTTTTGTTATAGGTGCTTCAGTCACAAACCTAGTGATGAGAAAAAAAAAATCCCTTTTACCCTACACTAACAAGGAAAGACAAGATAGAGAATTCTAATTTCTTACAATAGGTACTCAATGTGATGGGAGGGGGTCATTTGATGTATAATGCTAGAAACTCATTCTAAAGCACGCTTGAAACTTTTATGTTTAGGTTATTGCAGAAGAGGGGACAAGTTTGGTGCTCCAAATTTCCATTTAATTTGCCATCATAGAAAGAATTTGAAGATACTTCACAAAAGTCTGATTTTTTTTTTTTTTTCATTTTAAATGTGGTATTGTAGTTACTGTAATGAGGTGGCATCAACACTGCTAATACTTAGCCTTTGGAGTTTACCTCAAGGCTTTGCCACAAGAAGTCATCCAGATCACAGTTCTTTTTTAAACATAAAAGTCTTTATTAAAAAGAAAAGCACAAATTAGACCAGCACAAAGATATTAGTAACAGCCAGAAATGTATTTAGCATCTTTTCCAGGATTTTTTTGAGAGACAGTCTTGCTGTGTCACTCAGGCTGGAGTGCAGTGGCACCATCTTGGCTCACTGCAACCTCCGCCTCCCAGTTTGAAGTAATTCTCCTGCCTCTGCCTCCCGAGTACCTGGGACTAAAGGCGTCCACCACCACACCCAGCTAATTTGTGTATTTTTAGTGTAGAGATGGGTTTTCACCATGTTCGCCAGGCTAGTCTTGAACTCTAGACCTCAGGTGATCTGCCCACCTTGGCCTCCCGAAGTGCTGGGATTACAGGAGTGAGGCACCACGCCCAGCCTTATTTAGCATCAGTTTTAAAAATTGTTGATACATTGCAAAATCTTTCTAATTTTTCTCTAATATCCATAACTAATTATGTTAATGTGATTTTTGAAGAATTATTATGTATATTAAAATAAACATCAAGGAGGCCATAAGATTTTTAAAAGAATAGTTTTATTTTACAAAGATTATCCATTTTAAGCAGGATTTTTCTTATGAAATAAATTAATCGTGTCTTTTAAAAATATAAAACTTGGCTCCCATTTAAATATGTTCATTTTTAGTTACTCATGGGATACCCTTACTTATCTATGATAACATACATTTGTCATAATTTCCTGTATACCTTTAATGTCAGAGGTATGTTTACAAATGGTACTATTTACTTCTGGATTTCATTTCCAGCTATTTAATTTCCAGATGTACAAAAAGGAATTTTAAGATTATGTCTTTAAAAAACCCCTGCTATTTATCTGTTCAAAGTATATCTATACTCAACATAAGTAACTTTGGATAAGCAGTTATTTTTAGGCAAAACTTTTACTAAGACAAGCATATGGTAACATAGATAATAGAGGATCTCCATTAGTAACTAAAAGTGAAAATATTTACTATACCTGGAAGCTGTGTTTTATATTTTTTTAAAAATCAGAAATAATTGATTTTATATAAAAAGCTGCTAAAAATGCATAATTTCTGTATGACAAAAACATTCTCTCAAATAGCTGTGAAAATGGCCTTCTTGATTTTTATTTTAACTTATTTAATAATGATTTTTAATATTCAATCATACAACTTACAGCAATATATAACAGCACCATCTATGACCCAGGAAGTGAGTCCTTACCAGACACTGAATCTGTCAGTAACTTGCTTTTGAACATCTAGTCTCCAAAACTGTGAAAAAACAATTTCAGTTGTTTATAAACTAGCAGTCTATGATATTCTGCTACAGCAACCTAAAGTACTATGTTACCTAGTGCCCTTTTATAATCAGTCCTCACCCCCAACCTAATACCTAGCCCTGTCTACCCCAATCAGATTTCTGTTTCTAAAGTTTTGGCTATTAAATAATGTCACAAAAATGGACTTACTATGTAGCCTTGACTGATTTTTACTAAGTTAAAGCCTTGGAGGTTTATTCACACTGTTACATATGTCCATATTTTATTTATTTATTTTTATCACAAACTAGTGTTCCATTTGATTATACTTTTACTAATATACAGGCTTCTGGGTTATTTCTAGTTGAAGGCCATACAGATAAAGTTACTATAAGCATCAGCAAATGGGTCTCTGTATGAAGATGCTTTCATTTCTCTTGGGTAAATATGTAGGAATTGATAGTTGAGTCATACAATAAACATATATTTAAATTTAAAAGAAAGTTCTCTATTGTTTCCTAAAGCAACTATACAATTGAAGTTTCTTCAAATCCTCACCAGTATTGTCTTCTGTGATTACAGCCATCCTAGTAGCTATATAAGGGGTCTCATTGCATTTTTAATTGCATGTTCCTAGTGACTAATGGTGTTAAGCAAATTTTCGGTGCTTATTTGCCATTGGTATATACAGTGATTCCACGTTCTCCATGGGGGATTAGTTCTAGAACCCTGATGGATACCAAAATCCACAAATGCTAAAGTTGTAGCATGGGACCTGCATAACCTGGGAAAATGAAAAGTCAGCCCCTCTGCATCCTCGGGCTGCCCAGTCTGAGAATACCATATTTTATATCTGCAGTTGGTTGAATCTGCAGATGTGGAGCCTGTACACATGAAAGGCTGACTGTAGTTCTTGCAAGTCCAATTTTAAATCTTTTTCTATCAGTTATAAAAATTTTCAATTGGCATACATTGAAACCCTTTTTATGTGAATGGTTGAGGATTCTTTCGGAAAAACATACCTTCAAAAAAAGAACATAGGGATTATAAGCCGGACTTTATAGTAAAATCTCATTTTTTAAAAAGCGATTTTCATTAAAATTTCTAAAAGACGTTGGGACCCTGTTGACATCACTTGGATACAAGGCTGGTATAATCTATGCCATTATGAATTGAAATAACCCTTCTATGCAGTTTTGCACTGAATATGAGATACTGAGGACTTGGCACATTGGTGGTTATGCCCACTAGTATTTATTTAGGCAGAGTATGGGGAGATTCCAGGATTAAGAGAAGGCATAGCCTCAAGTGAGTGTCATGAGAAGCAGTCAACAGAAAAGAAAGTGTAGCCGATCATATTTGTGTCTGCAGTAGTCTCCTGGAGCTGCCCTAACAAAAGCCTGCACACTGGGTAGCTTAATCCGAATGTACTGTCTCAGAGCTCTAGAGGGTAGAAGTCTAAAATCATGATGATGAAAAGTTGTCTCCTTCTGACAGCTGTAAGGAAAAATCTATTCCAAAGAAACTTCTCTCCTCACGTCTTGCAGCTTTGGGTGTTTCTTGGTGTTTTAGTCTGTTCTCATGCTGCTGATAAAGATACACCTGAGACACGGTAATTTACACAGAAAAAAAAGGATTAATGAACTCACAGTTCCACATGGCTGGAAAAGCCTCACAGTCGTAACAGAAGACAAAAAGTTCATTTTACATGGTGCCAGGCAAGAAAGAATGAGAACCAAGCGAAAGAGGAGACCCCTTATAAAACCATCTGATCTTGTGAGACTTATTCACTATCACAAGAACGGTATGGGAGAAACCGCCTGCATGATTCAATTATCTCCCACCTGGTCTCTCCCACAAGGCATGGGAATTATGAGAGCTACAATACAAAATGAGATGTGGGTGGGGACACAGCCAAACCACATCCCTTGGCTTATGAATGCCATCCTTCCTGTGTCTTCACATCATCTTTTCTCTATGCCTATCTGTCCCTGAGTCCACATTTCTCCTTATTGTAACGGCAGAGTCATATTGAATTAGGCTAATCCTAATGTCCTCATCTTGACTTAATCATCTGCAAAGGCTCTATTTCAATGCACATTCACAGCCACTGGGAATTAGTGCCTCATTATTTGCTGAAGAGACACAATTCAACCCATAACACTGTCAGTCTAGTAATTGTGTCCTTTTATGTAATTCCTGTTTTACACTCATCATTTAAAATGAAAGTGTCTTCAAAGTGTAGAAGACAATAGAATCTCTTCAAAGTGCTAAGAGAAAATATCCATCAATTTGTGATTTTAAACTTTTCTGAATTATTAAGAGTAAGATACATAAGATAAAATAAAAATATTTTCAGTGCAGGCATGGTGGTTCATGCCTGTAATCTCAGCACTTTGGAAGGCTGAGGAGAGCAGATTGCTTAAGCTCAAGAGTTCAAGACCAGCCTGGACAACATGGTGAAACTTTGTTTCTATTAAAAATGCAAATAATTAGCCAGGTGTGGGCATGGTGGCAAGTGCCTGTTATCTCAGTTACCCAGAACACTGAGGTGGGAGAATTGCTTGAGCATAGGAGGTCAAGGCTGCAGTGAGCCATGGTTGCACCATTGCACTGCAGCCAGGGTGACAGTGTGAGACCCTGCTTTACACACACACACAAACACACACACACACACACGCACACACTCAAATAAATGATTGAGTTTACATTTAGTACATACTGAAGAGTACCAAAAGATATGCTTCAGCAAGAAGAAAATTGTTTTTAGAAGGAAGGAATGAGATCTAAGTGACACTGAGTTATATAGAAGCTCAAAAGCATGTTGGCACATCTAAATAATCAATAACCAAAGTAACAACAAGAATAACATTAAGAATAATAGCTATTTAGATTGAAATTTAAAAGACAAGTGTAATTATATTCCTAAATAGCAATAACATAAAAACTGGAAGAGATGATCCTATCTAAAATTTTGTATAGCCCTTAAATTGTTCAGGTAGGAGATTATTGATTCAAGTTGTACTTTGTTAATGCAATGTCATACTTTGTTAGTGCTAATGTACTTTGTTAATGTACTTTGCTTTGTTTGACACTTAAGAATAACTAAATAAAGAGCAATGAAAAGGGAGATAGATGGAATGGAAAAACAAATAGACTAACAAACAATGCACACCTCACCCCCAAAAGAAACCATGTGATCAAGTCAATAAAAAGCAGAAATGAAAAAGTAAAGAAGTAAAAATAGAGCGAAATTTTCTTAAAGATATAGAAATATATCCATATGTGTCAAAATCATATTTAGTGTGAATAGATTAAGTTATCTAATAAAAGAGAGTGCAAGCTATAATGACAAAGCCTTTTTATATACTGTGGTATATTTAAACGTTTTAAATACTGAGGAAAATGTAATATATCATGCCAAAATTAAGATTGCATACTGATATTAATAACTCATTAAATATACTAAAGTAAAATCTGAATTATATTTAAAAATTAAGCCCACAATCATGGTGGCATATTTTAATTTAATTCAGTTTGCTAGATGAAGCAGACTCATAGTTTGGTTTCAGGAGATATGGATAGCCCATGATGTTGTTCAAAACAGTGGAACTATGAAGAACTCTAAAAGAAAAATTTTTATGGGTTCCATGTGCTTGAAGAATCTATTTTGTATCATACAAAATACATAGAATATAACTAGAGCACCAACATGATGAATTTTAAGGTCTTTCTCTCCCCAAACCTGCCTTTTGTCGTCTGCCATGACTGTGAGGCCTTCCCAACCACGTGGAACTGAGTTCATTAAACCTCCTTTTCTGTGCACAAATAATAAAGAATTACGTCAAATGCCCACATATTTGGATATAAACATACTTGCTTATAAATATTTCTTTAGTTAAATAATTGACAACCTCCATTTAAAAATATTCAGATCCAACTAGCAAGCACATTGAAGAATAATTTGAAATACCATGTAATACAATTTAAATGAATAGAGCATCAGGATGATGAGTTTTCAGGTCTTTTTGTCCCAAACTTTTTGTGTTGTGTTGCCTTAATATGATCTCATCAGTTTTTAAGATCTTTTATGATATCAAATGAAAAATTCAAAAATATAATGTTCTGAGGATTATTTATCTTTCTTACATCAAGACATAAATTTAGTGATTAACTGCAGAGAATATGACTTTGCTTTTAATTTCAACAAATTAAAATAGAATAAAATAGTAAAAGTAACTGAGTAAGATGAAATTCATGCACATGTCACATACATAAAATGCTTTAGGACAAAGTTAAAAAATGCTTTCCAGTTGAAACATTCTTATAACTTAATACTGAACTCCTATGGCTAAGGAAAAATAATTTTATAATTAATCAGGTCTAAATAAAATAAATTAAATATTGAAAAAACAAAAAAAATCTTAAAAGTTTTACACTTCTATGCTCAATTTTCCCGTGAAACGAAAACTGTTCTAAAATTAAAGTATATTAAAAAATAATTATTTTTATTTTGGGGCATTTAATGTTTCTTGACTATCCCTTGGGCTTGTAGAGATTCTAGCTTAGAACAATCATAAAAATTGTAACAATTGTTATTGTGAATATTGTTCTGAGAACAATAAATATTTCTTGAGAATCACAAAATATAGAGACTGCTATATCTTCACATATTGTTTAACTCTTTTGTCTTATATATTATTTTGTCTTTAAAACAATCAGATGAGGAAAATGAAGCTCGGATAGTAACTAGCCTGACCCAAATCACACAGCTAGAAAGCAGAGGATGTAGGATTTAAACTCAGTACCTGTTTGACAATTCACTACACTCTACCACCTCCAGGGAATCTTGCGTGTCCTCAACTATCAAACCTTGTATGATATTTGAGGACATATTAACAATCACAACCAAGGTCTAGTAGAAGGGTGGTGAAATGGAGACAGTGTTGAAAGATAAATAATTGTAAGCAAAACACAATGAAAGTCTGAGTATGAAGAAATCATACAAATTATTTAACAATCTTACAAATGAAGAAGGCAAGGCTAAGAGATAATTCATTACTTGCCTATTGAACATTACAGTTCTTACTGATTATTTTAGCTTATGTTTTCTTTCTTACATCTAGAAACTTGCATCATCTTATTATAGCCACTAGAATTTAGTACTTAATTTTTTTCTTATTTCTGTCTGTGCATGGAGAGGGATATGCCTGCTGTATGTTGATATAAACTAACATTGTTTGAAAATACCTACTTTTATATTCTAAATATGTGATTTCAACAGTAAGATAATTAAATATATAAATACTTAGTATATTTTATCTTTCTTAAAATGTATCTTAAGTGTATTATTAGTTCATTCTCACTTTGCTATAAGGAAATAACCAAACCTGGGTAATTTATAAATGAACAGATTGAATGAACTCACAGTTCTACCTGTCTGGGGATGCCTCAGGAAGCTTACAATCATGGTGGAAGTCACCTCTTTACAGGGCAGCAGAAGAGAGAATGAGTGTCAGGAGGGGAAATGCCAGATGCTTATGAAACCTTCAGAGCTCATCAGAACTCACTATCATGAGAACAGTATGGGGAAACCACTCACATTATTCAATTACTTCCTACTAAGTCCCTTCTATGACATGCAGAGATTATGGAAATTAAAATTCAAGATGAAATTTGGGTACGGACACATATCATTCTGCCCCTGGACTCTCCAAAATCTCATTTTCTCACATTTCAAAACCAATCATGCTGCCCAACAGTCCCACAATGTCTTAACTCATTACATAATTAACCCAAAAGTCCAAGTTTAAAGTGTCATCTGAGACAAGGCAAGTCCCTTCTACCTAGGAACCTGTAATATCCAAAGCAAGTTAGTTACTTCTAAGATACAAAGTGAATATAAGCATTGGATAAATGTTCCCATTCCAAAGGGAGACACTGGCCAAAACAAAAGGGCTTCAGACCCCATGCAAGTCCAAAATCTAATGAGGCAGTAATTCAATCTTAAAGCTCCAGAATAATCTCCTTCAACTTCATGTCTCACATCCATGTCATGCTGATTCAAGAACTGGGCTCCTATGGTCTTGGCAATTCTGCCCATGAGGTTTTGCAGTGCACAACCCCCCTCCTAACTGCTTTCATGGGCTGGCTTTCAGTGTTTGCAGCTCTTCCAGGTACAAGCTATCAGTGGATCTACAATTCTGGGGTCTGAAGAATTGTGGCCCTCTTCTCACAGCTCCACTAGGCAGTGTCCCATTAGTGACTCTCTGTGGGGGCTCCAATCCCACATTTTCCTTCTGCACTGCCCTAGCAGAAGTTCTCCATGAGGACTTCACCCCTGCAGCAGACTTCTGCCTAGACATCCTGGTGTTTTCATACATGTTGTGAAGTGTAGCCAGAGGTTCCCAAACCTCAATTCTTAACTTCCATGTATCTTCAGGGCCAACATCATATGTAAGTTTCCAAGGCTTGGGGCTTGCACTCTCTAAAGCAATGGCCTGAGCTGTATATTGGCCCATTTTAGCTACAGCTGGGATGTAGAGCACCAAGTCCTGAGACTGCACACAGCAGCAAGGTCCTGAAACTGGCCCTGGAAACCATTTTTTCCTTATAGATCTCCAGGCCTGTGATGGGAGGGGTTGCTGCGTATACCTCTGACAAGCCCTGGAGACATATTCCCTATTGTCTTGGTGATTTGCATTTGGCTCCTCATTACTTATGCAAATTTCTGCAGCTGGCTTTAATTTCTCACCAGAACATGGGTTTTTCTTTTCTATCACATTGTCAGGCTACAAATTTTCCAAAGTTTTATGCTCTGTTTCCCAAGGTGATGGATGCAGCAAACAACCATGGCACGTGTATACCTATGTATCAAACCTGCACATTCTGCACATGTATCTCAGAACATAAAGCATAATAATTAAAAAAAAAGGTTTAAGACCCGCAAGAGGCATCAGTCATACTTATATTGTTTAGTTATAGTAACTGCCTAAAATAATTATTTGAATGTTTCCCGAAATAAAAGATTTTTATAATTCAAAAAATACATATAAATAAACTGAATGCCTTTAACAGTACTTAAGTCACCTCTTGAATGTTTTGCTGCTTAAAAATTACTTCCACCAGATATTCTAAATAATTTATCTCAAGTTCAAAGTTCCACAAATCTCTAGGGCAGGGGCAAAATGTTTCCAGTCTCTTTGCTAAAACATAACAAGAGTAACCTTGTTTCCAATAAATCTAGCTCCCAACAAGTTCTCATCTCCATCTGAGACCATCTCAACCCGGATTTTATTGTCCATATCATTATCAGCATTTTAGACAAAGCCATTCAACAAGTCTCCAGAGAGTTCCAAATTTTCCTGCTTTCTGAGCCCTCCCAACAGTTCCAACCTCTGCTTGTTACCCAATTTCCAAAGTCACTTCCAAATTTTTAGGTATCTTTCAGCAACGCTGCACTCAACTGGTACCAATTTAATGTATTAGTCTGCCTTCATGCTGCTCATAAAGACATACCCGAGACTGGGAAGAAAAAAAAAAAAATGTTTAATGGACTTACTGTTCCACATGCTTGAGGAGACCTCACAATCATGGTGGAAGGTGAGGAGGAGCAGGTCACATCTTACATGGATGGTGGCAAACAAAGAAAGAACTTGTGTAGGGAAACTCACATTTTAAAAACCATCAGAACTTGTAGCCTTATTCGCTATCACAAGAACAGTGTGGGAAAGATCTGCCTCCCACTGGATTCCTCCCACAGCACACATGAATTGTAGGAGCTACCATTTCAGATGAGATTTGGGTGAGGATAAAGCAAAAGCATACCAACTGTCATCTTGTATCTTCTTGTTATAATCACTGCACTAGCCCAGATTCGTTAGAGAAATTGTCCAATAATACATAGATACATACATACATTCACCCATAGATGGAGATATATTATGGGACTTGGCTCATAATGTTAGGGAGACCAATCAGTCCCACCATCTGATGTCTGAAAGCTAGGAACCAGGAAAGCAGGTTTTATAATTCACTCTCAGTTTGAAGGTCAAAGAACCAGGTATGCCAATGTTCAAAGTCATCGATGATGCCTGTTCACATTTATGAGGGCAGATCTTCTTTACTCAGTTTACTGATTCAAGTAATAATCTCTTCTGGAAAGACCCCCACAAATACACTCATAAATACGGTCTTTCTAGCTATCTGGGTATTCCTTAGGTCAATAAAATTAATATAAAAAATTAAACATTTCATGAAAAAGACAACTAGACAAATAACAAAAAGATGTATGTATATTTTATTTTTGATTTAAAGCATAACTAAAACTCCTGCCACACTTTCCAATGATGGTTATTCTAGCCCAGTGTTATTCTTTACACTCACATTTAAATTACTTTTTCCATTTTACTAACTGGATGACAAAAGGTTAGTCAATCTTTCAGTAATTTATTAGAAAAACATCATAATTTAGTTATTGAACCCTAGGCAATATTAAATGGAGCATTAATGCATTCCATCTCAATCTATCCTGGAGTAAAAAGTAAGCCACTTTTAGAGGCCAACTCTATAAATGTCTTTCACAAAAACCTAGTCATTTCTAAGTTTCCCCTTTATTGTTCTAGAGCTAGTCCCCAGCACATGTGTGGACAAAACTCAAAGACAGAATGACCCAAAACAAATTATTTCCCCTATGGAGTCTAACCTCTATTATTCTGTTAGCCCTTAAGTAGGGTTGTCAGGAAATTGGGTGATCAAGAGATAAACAAAAGTATTAGTAAAATACTTTATAAGCTTGTTTAAATTTTTTTAGATTTTAGTGATAGCTTTTAGGAAACTTAAAGTTTAGAAATTCTGTAATGAATACAGTTGAGACACACTTTATGCCTTGATAATGTAAAGTATGTTTACAGAAACATACTTTAAAACTTATTTAATTTTTAAAGGTGTTTTAACAATGGTTTTTAGAAAAGTTAAAGTTTAGAAATTCTGTAATGAATACAATTGAGAATTTCTTTATACCTTTAGAAATCAGTTATTTAGTTCACAGAAAGAAAGAAAAAAAAAAAAAAAAAAAAACCACACATGCCAATTAAAAGGGAATTCCTAGCTGTGATCAGTAACATTGTGGCAGAAACACTGCCAAAAATGGGCCTGAAATTGCTGACATGCAAAAACCTCACCAGTCTCAGAATGTGTGTTGGCATCCTTAGCACATAATTCTACAACTTTTCATCAGTTCATCTGTTTCTCTATCTGCAGCATCTCTGATATCTCTATAAATTTTCGAAGTCAGCTTCAAGTTGTATTTTGTATTGACATCATTCGTATATTAATACGGCTCCAGCAAAACTGAAGTGGGAACAGATGAACATGAGAAACAAATCTTTTCCTGGAAATCTTCATACTTATCTTTAACTTGCTTTTAAAACCTCCTTGCAAGTTATTTACTTCTTATATTTTTTCTTGCTGTAAATTATAAAGTGGTTTAATATCCAACAGGTATTATTGAGAAACAGTCACTTTTGGGCTGTGTTTGAGAAGCAAGATCACTTTGTTGGGTTAATCAATTTTACATGCTCTTAAAACATAGAGCCCATTTAAGACTATTTGACTGGGTGCAGTGGCTCATGCCTATAATCCAAGCATTCTAAGAGGCCAAGGAGGGTGGATCATGATGTCAGGAGTTCAACACCAGCCTGGCCAACATGGTGAAACCCCTTCTCTACTAAACTACAAAAATTAGTTGGGCATGGTAGTGCATGCCTGTAGTCTCAGTTGCTTAGGAGAATTGCTTGAACTCGGGAGATGGAGATTGCAGTGAGCCAAGATTGTACCATTGCACTCCAATCTGGGCTACAGAGCAAGACTTCATCTCAAAAAAAGCAATACCACATAGAAAAAGAAAGAGTAGCAAAAACAAACTTTAAAAATTAACATGTATATTAACATGAATGATCTTTATAAAACAAACCCAAGAAAAAGCAGTCTTACACATTTGATTTATAAAAAAATCTAAGATTTTAAAATTATATTAATACATTCTCTAGAGAACTAACGGATCATTAAAGAAATCACAAAAATAATTTAGAAAATATTTAGAGATGAATAAAAACAAAAACAAAACAAAAATTATGGCACATTGAAAAATAAATACTAATGAGAACAGTTATGGTTTAAGAAGCTTACATTTAAATAGAATACGATCTTAAATCAACAACCCCTTTTTGCAGCTTACGGAACAAACAAAACCCAAGGCAGCAGATGTACAAAATTTTAGAAGTAGAGAAAAATCAATGAAACAAAAAGTTGATTCTTCAAAAAGAATCTGTGTGACAAGCCTTGAGCTGGATTTACTTAAAAGAAAAATGAAGACTCAATTTACCAAAATCACAGATGAGGGTGAGGAAATTGTCACTTACTCTACATAAATAAAAAATATTAAAAGAATATGATGAACTCTGATATGTCAAAAATGTAATGAACTAGATGAAATGGACAAATTCCTAGAAATATATAACATATCAAGACTAAATCATGAAGAAATAGAAAATCTGAATAGATCTATAATTAGTTAGGATTATGGATCTGTAATCAAAAAAATCTACCAACAAAGAAAATTCCTGGACCTGAAAGTTTCACTGGAGAATTATACTAAACACTTAAAGAAGAACTATAATAATGCCAGTCCTTCATAATCATTTCCAAAACTTAAGGAGGAGGAATACGTTAGTTGAGGCCAGCGTTACTCTACTACCAAAACCAGACAAAGACATTGGGGAAAAAAAAAAAAAAAAAAAAAAAAAAAAACAGGCCAATAATATCCCTTATGAACATCAATACAAAAATCCTCCACAAAATAATAGCAAACCAAATTCAGCAGCATATTAGAACAACCAAGTGGGATTTATTCCTGGAATCTAAGCATGGTTCAATATGTGAAAATTAATCTATGTAATTCTTATACTAACAGAAGGGAAAAAAATAAGCATACTTTTCTCAATTTATGTAGAAAAAGCATTTGGTGAAATTCAACATCTTTCATGACAAAAACACTCAACAAACTAGGAACAGAAGAAAACTAACAACATAACAAATTTCATATATAAAATTTCAATAGCAAACATCACACTCACTGATAAAAGACTGCAAGTTTTACCTCTAAGATCAGGAACAAGACAATGTGACCTGTATTTGCCACTTGTATTCAACAAAATACTGAAAGTCCTAACTTGAGGAATCAGGCAAGGAAAAGAAATAAAAGGCATCAAAATTGGAAAGGAAGAAGTACAATTATCTTTGCTTATAGACAGCATGCTACTTTATGTAGAGAAGTCTAAAGCGCATGCGCACACACACACACACACACACACACACATAGTTAAAACTAATAAATTTAGAAAAGTAGTAGGATACAAAAGCAACACACAAAATTAGTTTCATTTGTACTTAATAACAATGAACAATCAGAAAATAAAATCAACAAAATAATTCCATTAATAACAGCATCAAAAAGAATGAAATACTGAGTAATTAACTTAGCCAGAGATAATAAAGACTTGTAAAATAAAAACTATGGAAGACAGAAACAAACGTAAAGATATTCTATGTTCATGGGTTGGAAGACTTAGTATTTTTAAAATGTTAATATCACCCAAAACAATCTTCAAATTAAATGCTATGCCTTTCAAAATCTCAACTTTTCTTGTAGAAAGAAAGAATCTATTCTGAAATGTATATGGAAAAATCAAGGGACACCGAATAGCTAAAACAATCTTCAAAACAAAGAACAAAGCTGGAGAACTCACATTTCTGATTCAAAACTTATTACAAACCTCCAGTATTCAAAACAGGGTGCCACAAGCATAAACACACACTTACAGGTCAATGAAGTAAAATCGAGATACCAGGAGTAAATAAATCTTCACATATATGGTGAAATTTTTGACAGTGGGTCCAAGACTATTCAATGTGGGAAAGAACAATCTTAAACAAACAAAAAAGATGGTAGGATAATGGTGGGAAAACTGAAATACTACATGTAAAAGAATGATGTTTTACCCTTCTGTAACACCATGTAGAAAAATTGACTCAAAATTGGTCAAAGACCTAAATGTAAGGCAACAAAATACTATAAAACTCTAAGAAGAAATCACAGAGCAAAAGCTTCACAGCACTAGAGTTGGCAATGATTTCTGAGATGTGACAGGAAAGGCACAGGTAACAAAAGAAAAAAATTTAAAAATTGTACCTGATAAACTTTTTTTAAAAAAAGAACACTGCATTCAGAGGATACTATCATCAAAACAAAACAGCAACCCAAAGAATGACAGAAAATATTTGCAAATTATATCTGACAAGGGATTAAGATCCAGAATAGATAAGGAATTTTTACAAGTCATGAACAAAATAAATCAAATAACCGGATTCAAAAATGGGCAAAGATATTTTCTCCAGAGACATTTCTCCAAAGAATTAATAGAAATATTCAATAAGCACAACCAAGGAGCCTCAACATAATTAATCATTAGAGAAATGCAAATCAAAACTACAGTGACATAACACCTCATACTCATTATGGTAGCTACTATTAAAAAATTTTTTTAAAAACAGAAAATAACAAATATTGGCAAGAATGTGGAAAATTGTAACCCTTTTGCACTGTTAGGATGTAAAATGACACAGCCACTGTAGAAAACAGTATGTCAGTTCTTTAAAAGATTAAAAATACAAGTATGTATGATCCAGAAGCCCCAATCCAGATATATACCCAAAAGAATTCAAAGCAAGGTATTGAAGAGACATTTGCACACACATGTTCACAGCAATATTATTCACAATAGCTAAAACATGGAAGCAATCTGAGTGTCTGCCAATAGATGAATGGATAAGCAAAATGTGGTGTATACAAACAAAAGAATGTTATTCAGCCTTAAAAATGAATACAATTCCAACATATTCTACAATAAGATGAAATTGTGGACATTAAGCTAATTTAAATTAGCCAATAGCAAAAGACAAATGCTGTATGATTTCATTTATATGAGGGTCTTAAAATAGTCAAAATCATAGACAGAAAGAATGGTAGTTTCTAGAGGTATATATTGTTCAATGGGTCTAAAGCTTCAGTTTCACAAGACTAAAAAGCTCTGGAGATGGATGGTGATGATTGCTGCACAACAATACAAATGTACTTAATATCACTGACCTATATATAGTCATACACCACATTATGATGTTTCAGTCAACAACAGACCACTTATATAACATTGTTGCCATAAGATTGTGATGCAGCTGAAAAAATCTTATTGCCTGGAGAAATTAAAACCATCATGTCATAGCACAATGCATTGCCTTTTCTATGTTTAGATACACAAATATTTAACATTGCCTTACAATTGTCTCTAGTATTCAGTACAACAACATGCTTTACAGGTTTGTAACCTGTGGGCAGAATGTATCACTGTCTGTTAAGTGATGCATGGTCTACTTTAAAATAATTAAGATCATAAATTACACATTAAGTGTATTTTATTTTGCAAAATTAAATCTGTCTTCACTTATGGATATTGGCCAAAGTCTGAAGCAGGTGAGAAGCATAATAAAATGAGTAGGAAAGTTTGTTAGGTGGAGCAGTAAGAGTTTGATAGAATTAACTGTCAAGATACAATGCATAAGAACAGGCATTCATTATTACATGAAGAATAACAATTTTTAGAAGACTATATGCAACATTATTTGATTTATATGAATCTAAATAAAAATGGCATGTGTTTGTATATTTTATATGATTAGAATAAAGATCTCCAACAAATCATGCAGATACTAATAGGGATTAGAAAGTTTTGATAGTGTTGATGTCCATTTAAATAAAACAGTTTTATCCTTATGTTTCAAGTGCACATTATGCTTGTAAAATAAACCAATACATTATACAAAATATGCTATTATTAAATTGAAATAATTGTAGACAACCAAATTCTTCTAATTTTCTAAGAAAGGCAGAATTATGTAATGGTCAGAAATGGACACCGGGGCCAGATTTTCTGGGTTGGATTTTCAGTCTTCTATCACTTACCAGTTGTATGATTAACTGTTAGCATTAACTTCTCCAGTCGTCAGAAATTTCTGTCAATAACTAAGTGTACAAATACATGTACTTATGGAAGTATGCATGTGCATAGCATGCAGAAAAAATACTGGCTATTTTTAATTTTTATTGTGATTATCCTATTGGGCTATCTGTGTTCATTCTAGTTAAGGACTACAGTGTAAATATTTAAATTTATGCTATAAATTTTATTTTAAATATTTATGTTTATCTTGTAGTACTGAGTATTCAAATGCTAAGTTCTTATCAAATGCTAAATACTAGTTTACCCAGAAATTGTAATCTGTGTTATAGTCATTTTCCAAGGTTGCCCCTGTAAACTGAAACAAAGAGTAAGTATTACTCTATATTTTTGCAGTTAAAAAAAAAATGAGAAAATAAACTACCATCATGGGCATTTTACTCTTATCATACTGGTTATTTCAAAAACTAAAATGAAAGGTAAATCAACTTAATAACTAGTTTATTAACTCCTTTAAAGCAATGAATTTTTAATTAATGCATATGTGGTTGCTCAACAATGTACCCTATTCTTCTTGGAACTATACACTTGAATAACACATTGGACCTGTTCAATAATATTAAAGTTTTACAGTGGCCATTATGAAAATGTGATTGTGTCTAACCAGATTAGCCATGCCAAAAATAAGACAAATGAAACTTATTATTAATAAGTAATTAAATGTCTGTGTTTTCCAGACATTTGATGAGAGAATTTTAATAGTTTTCAGGTAATGTCATTCCAATTCTATTGATATGCAAAAAGGAATGAAATAAGCTATTTAAGTTAGAAGACTTCAAAATTTCTACCCTGTGAAGACTGGAGTTGATATAAAAAAAATTAGTTAGGCATTCTAGGATGTGGGTTAGTAAGACTGGTCAGGATCTCAGTAGAACAACGAAGGAGTTAATATTAAATTATTATACACAGGTTATTATTTATCCTGAAACTGGCATGTAAGGGGCAGAATTCATTTTTTTTAAATATAATGTCAAATGTTAGATACCATCAAATCAATTCTAACTTCAACAGGACTTCTGATTGTACAGTTAGTCTCTGTTACTATCTTTACCTTAAAGAGAAACACACATCATACAAGTTTATCATAACTTTACTTTAAAACTAAAGAATATTTTAAATCTATTTTCAGGATGCTTTTACACATTTTGTTGTGCCAGTCTATAATGCATACTTCCCTTTCAGAAAATGTGCTTTTCAGTACACTGCCAACTAGTAAAAATTACCATCTGGTTATGTTAAAAGCAGTTCTCCCTTCTTCTTCATTTCAGCTTACCCTCAATTCACTCGGAATCAGATTCTTCACATACTTCTAAAGCTTTTGACTTAAGGTCAGAGTGAAGTAAAATATTGCACTTTTTTCCTAAGGAAAAAGAGCTGAGTCAAATATATTCTATCCGACTGTACACTTAAGCCTTCTTGTTAAATTAAAGTTGGGATCTAAAACATCTAGGGCAACCTTTTCGTGATTACTGATGACAAAATGATTTTGTTTGACTCAACTGCATTTTTATTGCATTAGTAATGCACAGCATATAACCTTCACATTGTGGATGCTAGTAGAGTATCAGATATAAAATTGGAAAACATTTCCATCATATTGCGCTTAAATCACACTAATTTTATCATTTCTAGAGTAATCATTCAATACCACTTAGTAAGGTCACAAGACCTGCTTTCTTTCCTAATCTTGAATTCTGAGAACTTGCATAGGTACATTAAAATGCTCTCAAGCTGATTGGATTTGCTGGCAAGGTTGAAGGGTGACTAGCAGAAAACTTCCACTGTCAAGTGTCAAAAGTGTTACCACACTTTTGCATTCATTCTAAGAAGAAGACAACAGTGGCAATTTATTAGGCAAAACATAAGGTGTGATTGAAATTACAAATGTAAGACAGAATCCTGTGACTCATGTTCTTCTACTGAAAAATTTGGGCTTTAAAATTTTTAAAGTATTATCAAAAGAACACATACAAATAGCAAAGAAGCATATGAAAAGGTGTTCAACATCATTGATCATCAGATAAATGCAAACTAAAACTACAACAGCTGTATCTCACCCCAGTTAAAATGGTTTTTATCCAAAAGATAGGCAATAACCAATCCTGACAAGGATGTGGGAAAAAGGCAACCTTTGTACAGTGTTAGCAGGAATGTAAATTTTTACAACCACTATGGGTCAGTTTGGAAGTTCCTCCTAAAAACTAAAAATTGAGCCACCACATGATCCAGCAATCCCACTGCTAGTATATACCAAAGAGAAAGAAAATAAGTAAATCAAAGAGATAGCTGCACTCCTTTGTTGCAGCACTGTTTACAATAGCTAAGATTTGGAAACAAGCTCAGTGTCCATCAACAGAAGAATAAATAAAGAAAATGTGGTTCAGATTAAATCTCAGAGATGATCCAAGGTGGCCGAATGGGAACAGCTCTGGAGGGCAGTTCCCAGCGAGAATGCAGAGGGTGCGTGATCATTGCATTTACAAATTTTTACTGCCCAAAGACCAGGAGATTCCTGGGCAGTAAAGCACCACGAGTCTCCAGCATGGCTGTTTCAGCCACCACAGTGGGTCTCCACACAAAATTCACACAAACCTGGGCACCATTTCAACTGGCACCTGGAACGCCTGGCAGACAGGGTCACCCATTCAACTGAAAAGAAGGGGGCTGAAACAAGGAGCCAGGTGATTTGGTTCAGTGAGTCCCACACCCACAAAGACCAGCAATCTGAAATTATTTGGATTGAGTTTCACAGCAAGCACAGCTGGACCCAGGATGGTCCAGCTTTGTAGGGCAAAGGGTGTCTGCCATTACCGAGGCAATCCACCACTACTGAGGCAGTCCGCCATTACTAAAGCAGTCTGTCATTACCAGGGCAGTCCACCATAACTGAGGCAGTCCACCATTACAGAGACAGTCTGCCATTACCAAGGCAGTTCTAACTACACCTCTATAAACAAAACTGCAAGGAAGTTCACACAGCAGCTGAGCAGAGTTCACAGCAGCTCAGCAATACCTCTGCTGGCAGACTGTGACTAGGCTACCTGCTCGCTGGGCAGGGCATCTCTGAAAAAAGGCATCAGCATGTCAGGAACTTATAAATAAAGCCCACCTTCCCAGGACAGAGCACCTGGGAAAAAAAAGGGTTTATGAGTTCCGCTGCAGCAGACTTAAACGTACCTGCCCAGCAGCTCTAAACAGAACAATGGAGCTCACAGCTCAGCACTTGAGCTCCTATAAGGGACAGACTGTCTCCTCAAGAAGCTCTCTGACCCCTGTATATCCAGGACTTGAACTCAGACCTGGAACAAGCAAACCTAATAGACATTTACAGAACTCTCCACCTCAAATCCACAGAATATACATTCTTCTCAGCACCATATTACACCTACTCTAAAACTGATCACATAATTGGAAGTAAATCACTCCTCAGCAAATTCAAAAGAATGGAAATCATAAACACTCTCTCAGACCACAGTGCAATCAAATTAGAATTCAGGATTAAGAAACTAACTCAAAATCGCACAACTTGATGGAAACCTAACAACTGGCTCTTGAATGTTGACTGGATAAACAATGAAATGAAGGCAGAAATAAAGGTGTTCTTTGAAACCAACGAGAATGAAGACAAAACATACCAGAATCTCTGGGACACATTTAAAGCAGTGTCTAGAGGAAAATCTATAGCAATATATGCCCACATGAGAAGCAAGGAAACATCTAAAATCGAAACTCTAACATCAAAATTGAAAGAGCTACAGGAGCAAGAACAAAAAGACTCACAAGCTAGCAGAGGACAAGAAATAACTAAGATCAGAGTGGAACTGAAGGATGTAGAGGCACAAAAAACTCTTCAAAAAATTAATAAATACAGAAGCTCCTTTTTTGAAAAGATCAACAAAATAGACCACTGGCCAGATAAATAAAAAAGAAAAGAGAGAAGAATAAAATAGATGCAACAAAAAACAATAAAGGGGATATTATTACCAATTCCACAGAAACACAAACTACCATCAGAGATTATTACAAACAATTCTATGCACATAAACCAGTAAACCTGGAAGAAATGGATAAATTTCTGGACACTTGAACCCTCCCAAGCCTAAACTAGGAAGACGTTGAAACCCTGAATAGACGAATAATAATGGCTGAAGTTAAGGCAGCAATTAATAGCCTACCAACCAAAAAAAAAAGCCCAGGTCCAGATGGGCTCACAGCCAAATTCTACAAGACATACAGAGAGGAGCTGGTACCACTCCTTATGAAACTATTCTAAACAATCTAAAAAGAGAGAATCCTCCCCAGCTAATTTTATGAGACCAACAACATCCTGATACCAAAACCCAGCAGATTTTTAACAAAAAAAGATAACTTCAGGCCGATCTCCATAATGAACAGAGATGCAAAAATCTTCAATAAAATACTGGCAAACCAATTACAACGGCACCTCAAAAACTTATCCATCATGATCAAGTAGGCTTCAACCCAGGGGTGCAAGGTTGGTTCAACATATGCAAGTCTATAAACGTAATCCACCACATAAACAGAACCAAAGACAAAACCACATGATTATCTCAATAAATGCAGAGAAGGCCTTCAACAGAATTCAACAGCCCTTTATGCTAACAACTCTCAATAAACTAGGTGTCGATAGAACATATCACAAAATAATAAAAGCTATTTATGAGAAACCTACAGCCAATATCATACCGAATGGCAAAAGCTGGAAGCAGTCCCTTTGAAATCTGGCACTGGACAAGAATATCCTCTCTCACCATTACAATTCAATATAGTATTGGAAGTTCTGGCCAGAGCAATCAGGCAAGAAAAAGAAACAAAGCGTTTCTTTGGAAATTCAATTAGGAAAGGAGGAAGTCAAATTGTCTCTATTTGCTGACAACATAATTGAATATTTAGAAACCCCATGTCTCAGCTCAAAATCTCCTGAAACTGATAAGCAACCTCAGTGAAGTCTCACGATGTAAAATCAATGTGTAGAAATCACATGCATTCCTATATATTAATACCAGACTTGAAGAGAGCCAAAATCAAGAACAAACTGCCATTCACAATTGCTACAAAGAGAATAAAATACCTAGGAATACAACTAAGAAAGGATGTAAAGGACCTCTCCAAGGAGAACTACAAACCACTGCTCAAGGAGATAAGAGAGGACACAAACAGATGGAAAAACATTCCATGCTCATGGTTAGGAAGAATCAATATTGTGAAAATGGCCATACTGCCCAAAGTAATTTACAGATTCAGTGCTATCCTCATTAAGCTACCTAAGACCCTCTTCATAGAACTGGACAAAAACACCTCAAACTTCGTATGGAACCAAAAGAGAGCCCACATAGACAAGTCAATTCTAAGAAAAAGAATAAAGCATTTAGGCATCGTGCTACCTGACTTCAAGCTATACTGCCAGGCTACAGTTATCAAAACAGCATGGTACTGGCACCGAAAATAGAGATACGGACCAATGGAACAGAGCAGAGACCTTGGAGGCAATGCCACACATCTACAACCATCTGATCTTTGATAAACCTGACAAAAACAAGCAATGGGGAAAGGATTCCCTGTTTAATGGACAGTGTTGGGAAAACTGGCTAGCAGTGTGCAGAAAGCAGAAATTTGGCCCCTTCCTGACACCTTACACTAAAGTTAACTCCATGTGGATTAAAGACTTAAACATAAGACCTAACACCATAAAAACCTTAGAAGAAAACCTGGGCAAAACCATTCAGGACATAGGCATAGGCAAGGACTTCATGACTAAAACACCAACAGCATTGGCAACAAAAGCCAAAACAGACAAATGGGATCTAATTAAACTCCAGAGCTTCTGCACAGCAAAAGAAACAATCGTTAGAGTGAACTGGCAACCAACAGAATGGGAAACGATGTTTGCAATCTACGCATCTGACGAAGGCTAATATTCAGAATCTACAAAGAACTAAAACAGATTTACAAGAAAAAAACAAATCCATTCAAAAGTGGGTGAAGGATATGAATAAACGGTTTTCAGAAGAAGACATATGTAAGACCAACAAATATATGAAAAAATGCTCATCATCGCTGGTCATTAGAGAAATGCAAATCAAAACCACACTGAGGTACCACCTCACGCCAGTTAGAATGGCGATCATTAAAAAATTTGGAGACAACAGATGCCGGAGAGGATGTGGAGAAATAGAAACAATTTTACACTGTTGTGGGATGTGTATATTAGTTCATCCATTGTGAAGACAGTGTGGTGATTCTTCAAGGACCTAGAAACAGAAATTTCATTTGATCCAGCAGTCCCATTACTGGGACTATATTTAAAAGACTATAAATCCTTCTATTATAAAGACACATGCACACATATGTTTATTGCAGCACTGTTTACAACAGCAAAGACCTGGAACCAACCCAAATGCCCATTGATGATAGAGTGGACAAGGAAAATGTGGCACATATACACTGTGGAATACTATGCAGCCATAATAAACAATGAATTCCTGTCCTTTGTAGAGACATGGATGAACCTAGAAACCATCATTCTCAGCACACTGACACAAGAACAGAAAATCAAACCCTGCATGTTCTCACTCATATAGGTGGGTGTTGAACAATGAGAACACATGGACACAGGGAGGGGAGCATCACACACTGGGGTCTGTTGTGGGGGACTAGGGAAGGGACAATGGGGGGTAAGGAGTTGGGGAGGGATAACATGGGGAGAAATGCCAGATATAGGTGATGGGGATGGAGGCAGAAAACCACATTGCCATGTGTATACCTATGCAACAATCCTGCATGTTCTTTATGTGTACCCCAGAACCTAAAATGCAATAAAGTATATAAAAAAAATATTTCCAACACATATTAATAGTTTGAGTTAATTCATTCCACCAAGCACAGACCATATTTTTTCAAATTTATTTCTTCATATATGTTTGGAAATTTCTTCTGATCTGTGCTCTAGTTGTATCAGAACCTATCAAATGTCTATTATGTTGCCAAGCACATTTGTAGGACAGGGTAAGGCCAGGCAAAATAACTCTCATTAAGTGTTTGATCTGTTGTTAATTAGCATGTTTTCCTAAATGTTTTTTCTGAAATATGATATTGTTACATATCATCTCCTGTTCATTGAGAGAAATCAGAACAGGTAATTTTCTTAAGGATTCTATCAACCACATTGTTAATTGAATGTAATAATTGTTGATATTAAGGATCATATTATTTGAAAAAATAAACATTGGTAACTAGTGATAGCCAAATAATGGTAAAAAATAGTTGTCTGAAAACTTGACAAATGCTAATGAAACTCATTTTAAAATGATCTAAGCAGAGACTACTGAAATATACTAGTACATATAAATAAATGGTAGATGAAATTGCTCTTCAAATATGCAAATATCTTAATCATTTATAACAAATATTTATTTTTATATAAATAAATTGATAAAGGATTTGGCCTTACAAAAATACCTATAAGGAGACCAACAAACTATTAAATTGATACAAATATGTTTACATTTTTATCTATGGCAGACCTTAGTTACCCAATTTGCCAACATTCATGTATTGTACCCAATTAGAAAATAAATCAATCTATAAGGGTGATAATTGTTGAGGTATTTGACAACTACTTTATATCTAGTCAATTCTAAACCCAAAGTATGTATCTTCTTCCACATTTTAAGCATACATTATGAATCTTAAAACTAACTGAATGTTTTCAGCCATTGTGAAAAAGATTATTATAGATCTATTTTACTTGTTATTATTTATATTTTGAGGACAGGATTAAAAATGTTATAGCCTCACAAAAACAAAATAAAGCTCTTATCAATTAATCAAAAGTATTATCTGTGTGAATGTACATCTCTGTATATTCTACATGAGATCAACAATCTATTTTCCTACTGCCATTGAATAAATACAATGTGACTTAAGTCTAAAAAGTTCTAAAAGTAAATGTATCTACATATTTCAGCCTCTCAAAACTACTTATTGTACAATATGAAAATTTAAAACAGACTAAAGTTTTCAACAAATCACTTGTAAAATTAAACTCAAATAACAGAAAACACTTTAAATGTTTACTTAACATTAGAAAATAACTGATAACAGTAAAATTTGAAACATCGTTTAGTCAAATTTACATCTGAAGTACCACATAGGATTACAAGAAAAGCCGTAATTCATGGAGATAAGTTTTGTGTTGATGCCAACAGTACTTTGACAAATTTTTAATAAATTTTATTTAATTAATGCATTTTAACCCCCAAAATATTACCATGATAGCTATTTGAGGTATAGCTACTCTCAACTGTTCAAATGTACCTACCATTCAAAATACAGGGTACAAAATACTTCCTCCTATTATGCTGATAATAATGGCAACAACAAACATAATTTTTTTTGTAACTGAGTACCTCTGAACAAAAAATAATACTTATCTGAACTTATTTCTGTTTCCATGGATTGCTATACATTTTTTGCCTAGTATATTTTACATTTACCAAATGCCTGAACCTAATCCCTCTGGTGTTTAAACATTTTCATATATAGCTTCTTTCACCCTCTACATTTTGTATTTACCAAATGCATTATATTTTGCAATCATAATGACCTCACAATGGCCAATGCCAGTGGCCCTTCAGTTTCAGCAAACTGTGAGCTGTTAGCAGTATCAGGTCCTCACCATCACATATTACCCTTTTTGTTCACTTTCTTCTTTAAAATAAGTACCCCTTCCTTCTATACTAGCCCCATGGTAGATGACCACATTACCATAGTTTGTATCCTCCCCACCTCAGCCCCGACCTTAACGACTCATGAGCCCTAGCCTACCATCTTTACTGGCTTACTTTTTTATGATTGTTTTTCTAACCCTGGGTAATACATTTTAATCTTCTGCCTTCAAATTTTCTTTTTTCTTCTACCTCTGAAATCTCAACTATTATTTTTATTTGATAAATCAGAAGCCACACCATCTAAAACTTCGTATCAACAATTCCCTCTGCTACTTAGCTCCTTTCATTTCTATGGCCTGCTGTCATTGCAGCGAATACAAAATCAAACCTAACATTTCTTCTATAAAATTAATTTCCTTTTCTTACTCTCCTGTTTTTCAAAATTTCTATTATTTAAGACAATATTTTGACTATTGCTTTTCCTTTAGGTTCATATTCAGGTACTAGAAGATTCTATCTATACTTTTGTCATTGTTTTAATTTTAATTTTTGGTGCAAGGTCTTAATTCTCTCCCTCTTGTTCCTTCCATCATTATTGCTTGCCATTTTAGTTCCTGGGCTTTTAGGCCTTCTGTAGGACAATTCCTCTTTCCTCTTGCTCATAATACACTCTACTGCCACGTTAGTCTTCCTAAAAGCATAATTCTATTTTTATACACCACATTCATTAACTTGGATCATGTAATTCCTGGCCAAAATCAGCTGTTCTAGACTCAACTAGAGATGGCAAAGGAAACCATATCTGTCATCACAAATTGCCACAATTCTGCACAGTGCCACCTGGACAGCCACTTACACGTTCATACTTTGCATGGATCATATCTCAGCATTCCAATATCCTTGCTCTCAATCATACTTTACAGTTTGTCTTCTATAAAGCCCAAATTATTTCCTCTAAAACGTCCCTGAACTTGCCTCCATGAAACATTATTTATCATAAAGTACAAATTTACCTTCCTCTGAACTCTCACTCTTATTGAATTGGATATCCAGTTGGATCTTTTTCTTGTAGCCTTATGTTATTGTTACTCATGTGTAAGGACATCAAATATTAGCTAACCTCCATGTCACCATTTTTTAAAAGGAATACATCGTTGCGTTGTAAACATTTTAGACTCAGATATTTTTGTGATTATAAACCTTACATAATTTTCATACTTTTATTTTTAAAAAGTTATAGGATATTTTATTTATTAATTATAACACTAATCACCTTCTCAACTCCTATAATTTATCCTTTTAGCCCTCGTTTAAGGTAGTCATTTTCTTATCACGATTTTAGAGGTGGAAAAACTGAAGTTCTGAGAGCCTCAATTATGTAAGTTCATACAAAGCGATGGAATTAAGGTTTATATTAATTAGCCAGGCTCTAGAGAGTGATCTGTTAAACACTATGCTACAAATAAATAATAATAACATTTGTTATCATGATGTAATGACCAATAAATATGCCAGTGTGAAATAATCAGCTTTATGCATTGTTTTACTGAAGTAACTTTTCATCTTTTATTCTATGTATTTATTTTGACAAAGCTGAAAATTCTATATATAATTTCATGTTTTGCTTTATAATTTCATAGTTTTTATGTCTAGATATTATGACATCATGTGAACATAAAATAAATTGTTTTGATTTTTGGCAGTTTGGATACACACATACACACACACAGTTATTCATTAGTACTGTGATGAACTCTCTGACCCTCTGATATAGATCTTGACTTAGATTTCTATTCCCTTAAGATGAATTTTTAACAGTATTATTGTGTCAATGACTTTATTTTAAAAATTCTTTATAAATTCTGCCAAACACAGCCTAGAAATTTTATACCAAAGCACTCTTTCAATACTGAAGATAAATCACTGTGAAGGAATCTTACAATATTTGTCAATTTGATAATTAATTTTTTTTCATTTTTACACTTTCTAGTGTTACAGAATAGATGTTTACTTATTCATCTTATAAACCTTCTAATATAATCTACCTATCTGGCTATACTTTGCCTATATAAATGGCACTCTGATAATAATTTTATTCATTTCTTGTTAACTAATCTCTAATCACTAATTGATTGCCTGGTCCCCTGAACCTATGCTTTCTTAATTCAGAAAAAGGTTGTTTAGAATAGCTTAAACTTAAGAGAAGTGTCTTCTAGTTAGAAGATTGAAATAGATGATTTCATGGATTATGGTTATGATAAATTATACCCTATCATTTGTCATCTTTTCATTTGTCATTCGACTTTAATAGACAGAGTGAACAAGGGATGGTCTGATAGGAGCCACACTTAATGGGCTACCACAGTTGGTGCCAGAATGATTTAGAGGGTCTTAGGTTATTTGTCCATAGCAGTGGTTTTCAAACTCCACTATACAATAGAGTTACCCAGAGGACATGTTGCAAAAGAGATTTCTGATACCTCCTGAGGTTCTGATTTAATAGATCTGGAGGTCCAAGAATTTATGTCTTAATATAACACTGATGTTGTTGGTTCAAAGACCACTCTTTCAGAATCAATGATCCACATGATTTGAATCCAGGAAAATTATGCCCTAAATGTCTCCAAAATCCAAGTCTCTATCCAGGCAATTCCTAACATAATCACATTTGGTTTCATTTATTTAGAAGTTGCTTATGTAAGAGTAATAAGTCAAACTGGTAGCACAAATAAAACTTTCTTTCCTTTTCTCTGAAGAGACCATCTTTTGTCCAGAATTTGTCTTTGGTCTTTACTATTTGTTCAGCATGGTGTCCAGTGTCATCCCTTATTGCTTCCTTCATTGAAACAAGGTCCTAATCAATGGCTAAAAAGTACTTTCCAGAAATTCACAGTCACCTTAGGATACTTTCTTAACTTTACACTCCCATAACAACTATACCATTGTATGGTACTTAACACATTTTGCCTTTTACTGGTCATTTCTGTGCACATTTCATAACTCTTAAAAATGCTTGTGTTTTAATAATATTGCTTCTAAATGATATTGCTTAAAATAGTCATTTGATAAGCAGTTGTTCAATAATCACTTATCGGACCCACAGGAGAAGGGAAAAAAAGAACATATAACTGACTTAGCAACATTTTCCATTTCTATGAAGCAGGTGAATTATCTAAAATTGGGTCTGAAATCTCACTTTTCTAAGTACAGAACAGAATAATTTCTTTGATTTGCTTTTCAATAAGCTTCAATTTCACAACATAAGCAACAAAAACAACAGAAATACTTATTTCAGGATGTTATATTTTATTACGTCCTTTGGGGAGGTGGGACTTTTTGATTATATAATATTTTCCAATTAGTGGAAGAGGCTGAAGGATACATTTTGGAATTTGTAGCAACCTCTTTTGTGAATAAGCTTTTGTAAATACATATGCTGTATTTCTCCCTGATAAAGCCATATATCCTAAAATTTTCCACACTTGAACAATTTTTTCGAAGTTGTAGAATTTATTAGAATTTGTACTTCAAAAGAAATAGCTAATTTTAAAATGAATTTTTAATAGTCTAGATGGTTAAAAAATTCTATGTTACCACAAAATTTCAAGGTTTTGGAGCTTTCTCACAAAATGTTTGACAAAGGAGGATGAATCCAATTTTATAGATGAAGAAAATGAGAAATCAAAGGTTGTTTCATCAAAGTATTGCTCCAAGCAAGAGAACTAGAATTTCGACCTATGTTTGAAGCTATTATTCTGCTTCAATCTTACTTGTTCCAAGTTTGTAATACATTCATTAAGCAAATGTTATTAAAGAGAAACATGCTCAGGTTTTTTATGGTATTTGGAGATCTCTAAGAGAGATGATAGATAACTCATTGCTGTATTTTGATACGCAACATCATGATTTTTGTTCTTTTTGTCATTGCTCAAATCACATGATTTAACCAGAAAATTCTAAAAAGTATTTTACTTTTAAAGTCTTAAATCTAAAAATTTATAGTATACTTATTTATTTAGTGGTCATAATTACATCTAAGTGTTTATGTACTAAGCATTAGAAACAGAGGGACCGAATTTGATGAGGAAAAAGTGAAATATTTTTTTATTTTAAGAAGACCTTTTAAATATTATCCATTAAAATTTTTGAATTTAGTGTCAACATTTCTCACAGAACAAATAAAAGGATTAAAAATGTTTTGGCCAATGATATTTAATTAGCATGAAATAAGAGTTCAAAAATAAATTATTTATTGAGGTTAATTTATATTCATGAGAATAGTTTCAAAAAGCATATTTCCTGAAAACATGCAACTAGATATAAGACAGGCTTTAGATCTTAAAATGCTACAAGAATAATAAAAAGTAAAATTGGCCTTCAGTTTCATATATTATTAGATACATTTTCCTCCAGAATTGGCATTTCAGATTAAGAGAATGTATGCTTCAAACTTGGAAATAATGCATTTACTTATTTGATTAAAGACTGCACAGCGAATTTAACAAAATTAGTCTTGTAATGTAATATAAACTCAATCTTCTACTTACAAACAACTTTAAGGCAGAATTTAGGATAAACGTCCTTTAGAAAATTATCTTTTCTTCCCCCACAGATGATTCAAGTAAACAATATCTACTGTTTGGAGCATTTAATTTTATCTAGAATTAACCTTTTGTTGGCCTGTCTTCTTCATCACTGAAAATGTAGGAAAGCACAGCCTCATCCTGAAAATGCTGGGTAACTACACCTCACACAACGTAAAAATCATAATGAGTTGCAGGTTTTATTATCAAGAATTGACTTGTGTTTCAAAAATCTGCTTGCTCCTTAGGAAGAAATATAAACCTTGTTTTTATTCTTGTAAACTGTATATTATATTGGATATGTCTATTAAAGGTAGAATTATGAGTGAACAATAAATGTCTGTCCTGAGAAAGGTGCATTTATTGTCACACTTAGACTTGAAGGAGGTGTAGAAGATACTTGGCCAAAATTGGGGCAAAGAATGGTCCCTGTGAAGAAGCAACAATGAGATTCTGGTTATCTACATGTAAAAGAATAAACGTGGACCCTTATCTTAGACTGTACACAAAACCAGCTCAAGGTGGATTAAAGGCCTATGTGTAAGGCCTGAAACTATAAAACTCACAGAAGAAAACACAGAGAAAACACTCCTGGATATTGGCCTTGGCAATGGTTTTTTGGCTATCACATCAGAAGCTCAGGGAACAAAAGCAAAAATAAACAAGTGAGACTACATCAAACTAAAAAGCTTCTGCACAGTAAACCCTCAACAAAATGAAAAGCCAGCCTGTAGAATGGGAGATAAAATTTACAAACCACATATCAGATAGAGGTTGATACGTGAAATAAATAAAAATCTCACACAACTCAATGTCAAAAAACAATCCAATTGATAAATGGCCAAGGTATCTGAATAGACATTATTTTAAAAAGACATGAAAAGGGCAATGAGTATATGAAATGGTGTTCAACATCACTAATCAGAGAAATGTTAATCAAAACAGCTATATCACCTCACAACTGTTACTATGGTTATCATATAAAAAAAAGAGATAAGTGTGATAAGGGTGTGGAAAAAGGAAACCCATGTTCACTGTTGGTGGGAATGTAAACTGATACAGCCATTTTTGGAAATGGTATGAAGGTTCCTCAAAAATTTAAAATAGAGCTACTGTATGACTCCACAATCCCTCTGCAGGGTATATACCCAAAGGAACTGAAATCAATATGTGAAAGATATATCTGTATTCCCATGTTCATTGCAGTATAGTTCACAATAGCCAAGCTATGAAAACAATTGGATAAATTGTGATATACATGTATGATATATATATAATGATATATATCATATAATTTCTTAATGCAATAAAAATATTATATAGATTATTCAATCTTAAAAAAATTAAAGTTGCCATTTTTGATGAGATGGATGAAACTGGAAGGCATTATGCTATGTGAAATAAACTAGACATGGAAAGAAAAATACTTCATGATTTCACTTATACGTGCTATCTAAAAATAGGGAAGTAAATAGAAACAGCAGAATGGTGGTCATCAGGGATGAAAATTTAGAGGAAACAAAAAGAAGTAGATCAAAGGGTACAAACTGAGAGTCATGAAGGATGAGTAAGTTGTATCTAATTATAGTATGATGCCAATAGTTAATAATATTGTATTCTATACTGAAATTTTTCTAAGAATATATATTCTAGGTGCTCTCGCCAACCACATAAAAAAGACAACTATGGAAGGTGACAGATATGTTAAATGACTTGATTGTAATAATAATTTCACTATGTGTATGCCTTAAATATGTACCATGAAAATAAGTAAGTAAATAAAACTAAAATGCAGGTTATCAAAATTTAATAATTTATACATTAAAAATTTCAAAACTTTAAAAGATAATCCAGTGGGAGAGATTTACGAATACTTCAGTATTATTTAGAGGGCAATGATGGAAGAAGATAAGCAGAGGAAGGAAACAAGCTGATAAATGTAGAGTTACCGGTAAATCCTGAGGGCCAGTAATAACATCCATAGGTGTTGGCAGTCAAACCATCAAATACTTTGGTATAATACATTATTGTTGCAACATATAAAACAAAAACAGAACAAATTTTGATTCAGGCATCTGTCATCCTAATTAACTGTCTCTCTGATCATGCGTGCACGTATCACCTTGATCACAACCATTGTCAAAAATAATGAAACAAAAATAAACTACTGTAAATTTAAAAAATGATGTTTATATTTGAAATTTTGAAATTATGGTCATCCTGTGGCCTTTAAATTTTTAAAAAATTTTTCACCCTCTAATTGAGCATTTGCTGCAGTGCAGGAAAACTTCTGTATACTGAAGATATTTACAGTCAATATCACTTCAAGGCAATAATGGCATCCTAATTACTGTTTTTAGTGATATCTGTTTCCAATTACTCTGAGAAATGGATGACTTGATAAGAGGATTCCTGAAAATCTCTTCCATCCTGCTTGTGTTAACTCTGTTTATTTAAAGAGCCTAAAAATAAGGTTGGTTTGTAATGTATGACAGCTAAGATAACGGAAAATGCAAGATTACTCCAGGCCTTCTAACAGTATTATTTCTACTTGGGTACCTTTTTACCATCAGAACAAATTATTAGGACAAATAAATGTGTAACCTATATAGTAAGGATCATACATACTTAGTAAATCTTAATGCCATGAATTTGTTTATAATTTATATGCTATTTTAATTATTGTAGTTACCGTAGTATGTGGTTATAACCCTTTTTGTGTTAATATATAGTAGTCCTAGAGACACCTAGAATTATTTTAAAAGTTGAGTCAGTTGTCCCCAGTTATAAAAAGTCGATTTGCACACTTTTAGTAGTCAAATCAAAATGTCTGCACTGAGTTCACTTCTGCACAAAGAAAAACTCTGCAAGTAACTGAAATTTTCTCAAGATTGGCATATAGACAATTCTAAAAAAAGTCCTGGGATATGAACTATCTCAAATTGGCAGTATATACTGGCATGTGCCTCATCCTGCTGACAGTCTTTTCAGTTTGAGATACTTACAAAAAAGAGAAAGAAAGGATAGCTTAATAGTTCCAAGTTTAAATAGTTATATTGATATATTTCTTAAAAGATTCTTGGAGTAAAAATTTTACTTGTGATTTCCTCCATTTTCTCCCATCAACTCAACAGGCAGAAAATAAAATATATTAATAATAAATACACACACATACACACATTATAGAAATCAAAGACCTGAGTCTAAGTATAGCAGTGTGTTGATAAACTATCTCTAGAGACCTGAGGTCAAATTAATTGTATATATGAAAATTATGTAACTCTAGAGACTCAAGAAGACACAGAGATTAAAGTTACTACATAAGAAAATAGAGATTTCTCTATTTTTCTACAACAGAAATTATGGAATAGAATACTGATTGCAAATTTAGCTTCTATTATCATTTGGGGGAGTTGAAAAATGAGGGCAACAGAGACCAGAATGTAGGCACTAATACTTGAATGCCTGTTATGTGTAGCTGTTGTGCTTTGACAATTTTGTATAATTGCCTTATTTAACCACCATACAACATTAGGAGATTGATATTTCTATGACTATTTTGCTGTACGAGAAAACCCAGGTTCTGACTTGACCTCACTCATGCTATGTTGCGTGGCAGTAACACAGTCTATATTTTATTAGTCATACAACCACTATATCCAACAAATTAAAAAGTCTGTATGGAGGTCCAGAAAAATAGGCCATCCTTAAATAAGGAAAAACTGTTTATCTAAAAACATTTAGTCTTACACCTTTTAATTTACAATAATTTTGGTTTCTGTTGTGACTATTTTATAGAGAAACCATGCACAAATTAATTCATGACACATTTGTGTTCTTTTTGCATATGTCTCTTTAAAAAAAAACACACATTATTTAGGCAAAGTGCTAAATTGAAGTTATCTCACCTTGCTAACATTATGTCTCATGGTTTTACCCAACTAATTTTAGTCATGACTTCTTTATCGTAATAGGATTACTTAATTGCCTGGTCATAGAATGAATGATTTGGCTGTTTTATAGATGTATTAATAAAGTCTTATTGATATAATAGTCAAGTTAAGATGAACATGCTTGTGACCCCTTGCAGAAATAATGAAAATTCTGCACTTTAAGTAGCATTAAAATGTGAAGATGTAATTACTATTCGTTATCTTTTGGGATTTCAAGATAAACTCACTTTATTTCAATGTCAAAAGATAGAGCTTTAAAGTCCTTTAGAAAATACTATTTAATTGACTAGATTAAGATACTTAAATATATTTATTTCATTCCTTGATACTGTATTTTTCATGATATGGATGCAGGGATATATCTTAGAGTTCCGAGAAATAAGAACTGTGTCTCATACACAAATACACAAAATGTATAAAATATTAACAGAATTATTCCAAACATATACAAAGTAAAATCATACAAAAGATTAACAAAATTTAGCAGAAAAGAAATTGTTTCATGAAAATAAAGTACAGAATGATTAGTTTCGTTTGGAATGACCCAAAAGACTCATACACAAGATGGATATACCTAATTATACTAACCACAGGGACAAAAATCCCAGTGCAGGTGTACATCACACATATCTGAACAGCCCATATACAATATTGATTACACATTTAACAATCCAATGAATGGTAACTATAGAAAAAGATAAATACAACCATTCCTTAAGAAACAGTAATCAGTCACTGAAATGCAAAATAACCAACATATATAAACTTGTAGCAATTGCCTCCTCATATCCATATTGGCAACACAGAGTTAGAAATGTTTGAGTTCAAACAGTAGTGAAAATGTGACTATATTTTACTTGATCTTAGCCAAAAAGCTGAGAAGCAATGAATGCGACTACACTTCAAAAAGGTATGACCTTAACAGTATGGAGTTTGAATTTTAGAAAAATATATTTTTAACTAGTTTAAAGCTTGGGTGAAAATTTCAACTGCTTAAGATAAGCAAAGAGTAAGAAGTACTGATGAAGCAAGTGTAGATGAAAAATAAATTGGCAGCCTAGTCCAAGTGTAGTGGTGTTTAAAACTAACTAATCACAACCAGTTACAGATGTCTTTGTTCTCCACTAGCACTTAGCCTTAAAAATAAACAGAAAAAAAAATAAGTTAATAAATAAATTGACAGTTGGATAATAGTACGACTTTCTGAAACCACTATTCTGGGGCACATACTTATAATGGAAATATTTAGTAATATTTGTCATGAAAAATCTACACATAAAATGATGGCAATATACAAAGTTTGAGAATATGTGTACAATATAAATGCATGTAACAATATGCAACAAAATGGTGAATTTTTTGTAAACCATAATCAGAAAAATCTGGGGATCAAACATAATCAAACAAAATATACACATTGCCTTAAGGAATTTGGTCAATGAGGTAATCATATTTTTAAAAGAACTATATAGCCGGGCGCGGTGGCTCAAGCCTGTAATCCCAGCACTTTGGGAGGCCAAGGCGGGTGGATCACGAGGTCGAGAGATCGAGACCATCCTGGTCAACATGGTGAAACCCCGTCTCTACTAAAAATATAAAAAATTAGCTGGGCATGGTGGCACGTGCCTGTAATCCCAGCTACTCAGGAGGCTGAGGCAGGAGAATTGCCTGAACCCAGGAGGCGGAGGTTGTGGTGAGCCGAGATCGCGCCATTGCACTCCAGCCTGGGTAACAAGAGCGAAACTCCATCTCAAAAAAAAAAAAAAAAAAAAAAAAAAAGAACTATATAAAAGCTGTATGTAAAAATCACATCCATTTTTCTTGTTCCTGAACCTTCCAATCAATTAATTAGATTGTTTTACATATTCTGAAAAAATATTCTAATGCAGGCAGAGAAATTGAAATGTAAGAAATTATCATACTGTCTCCTATATTTAGAGCTCAGCTATGTCTCTTATATGTTAAAATGCTGCTTCTGTTTGACACACACTCTTACACCTACTGAGGGAAAAATATTGCTTCCCATTAACAAGGTGGGTTGTCTCTTTTGAGTAACATGAGTAAACCGGTAAATAATTACTTACTGTGTATTAGTATTTGTGAGCCGAATTGTGCTCCCCTCTCCCCAAATTCATATGCTGAAATTCTAATGTCTAGAATTTCTGAAAGTAACCATATTCAGATGATTTAAATAAGGATTCAGTTAAAATGAGGCCCCCATGTGGGTCTTAATCCAATATAAATGTTATCAATATAAAATAAAATTTGGAAAGGAGTAAAAATCAGCTATATATATGCACAGACGTACAATAATGTGAGGACAAAGCTGTGAGAAATCAACTATCTTCAAGACAAGAAGAAGCCTAAAACAGACCCTTCCATCATGGTCCTCAGAGAACTGAAGCACTTTGATCTTGGATTTACAGCCTCTAGAACTGTGAGAAAATAAATATATGTTGTTTAAGCCACCCAGTCTGTGTGTGTGTGTGCATGTGTTTAAGTGCCAGCTCTAGACAACTAATATAATTGGGATAGGACACAGTGTATCTTCTAAAGCCAGCACCCAACTACATTAGCATCATTTTCAAATGTTTGTTTTAATTTATTCATTTTATCAAATATTATAATGAAAATTTAAAAAAAAACACACAATTCTGAGGCTGGGTGATGTGGTTCACATTTTTAATCCTAGCACTTTGGGGGGTCAAGGTGGGAGAAGCACTTGATGCTGGAAGCTCAATACTAGCCCAAGCAACATAATGAAAGTTAATGTCTATAAACATTTTTTTCTTTCTCTGAGACGAAGTCTTGCTCTGTTACCAGGCTGGAGCACAGTGGCATGATCTCAGCTCACTACAACCTTTGCCTCCCAGGTTTAAGCAATTCTCCTGCCTCAGCATTCCATGTAGTTGGGAATACAGGCATGCACCACCATGCCTGGCTAGTTTTTTGTATTTTAGTAGAGACAAGGTGTCACTATGTTGTTCAGGATAGTGTCAATCTCCTGACCTTGTGATCTCCCTGCCTCGGACTCTGAAAGTGATGGGATTACAGGCATGAGCCACTGTGCCCAGCACAAAATTTGTTTTAAATAAAGGATAAAGCTGGGCGTAGTTGTATACACCTGCAGTTCTAACTACTTGGGAGCTGAGTTGGGAGGATTGCTTGAGCCCAGGGGATCAAGACTACAGTGAGTCATAATTGCATCACTGAACTCCACCTTGGGTGACAGAGTGAGACCCTGTCTCCAAAAAATAAGTAAATAAACAAAAACATTTTCAAAATTTAAGACTAAAAGAAACTTGGAAACTATCAATTACATTTTGTTCTGATTTTTCTCTTTTATATAGTATAATAAAAATGTTACATAAACTTACCATTTTTAAAAGTATAAATCAGATGGATTTTAGCTGGGCAAAATACCAATTTTATTGAGAACTTCTAATGTCACTCAGATGAAAGACTTGAAGGAAAGGATACAGGTTTAGAAATAAAATGAGACAGGTTTAGAAGGAGTGATGGTTAACGAGATTGGTCATTCAAATAATCTACCTACTAGTAAAGGAACAACAACAACAGCAGCAAAACCGATCGTCATCTGCAGAGAAAAATCATAGTCCTCCACTTGAAATAACACATTTGTCTGGCAGCTTAAATAAAATCATACATATTTTCACACAGCACAAGAAAAGTATTTTTATATTGGAACACAATGGTAACAGAATAAGAAAAAATGCACACTGTAGAGAACAAAATAAGACAAGCTTCCATCAAGAAGGAAACATAAAATATATTAACTTGGAATAACAGATATACAAAATATTTGGAGTTCAAGGTTTTTGGTGGTGACTCCAGCCCAGTTATTTTGGAGGCAAAGAAACAAGACTTTCAAGGGATTTATGAATTATCAAATTTTAACCTATTATATCTAACAAAGGCAAATCTAGAACACATTCTTTGTCATATTCTTTCCACTGACTAAGTCTAATTCCTCTTAATGATTTTTTTCCCCTTAACATATAATCCTACACACATTACAACTTTGGTAAAATAAACAAAACAAAACCCTTATTCTCTCTTTCAGCACTTTGGATGTGCTATCCCATTGTCTTCTGACTATTACTGTTTCTGATGAAAAGTCAGCTGTTAATCATAAATTTGTTTCCTTATATGAACACTTTTTTTTGTTGTTTGCTTTCAAGATTAACACCATTCACATTTTGTTTAATCCAGAATTATTAGAAATTTCTTTAATTTTGAGACTCAGAGTTACTCAGCAGGTCACCACAACATTTCAAAATATATGTAAGTGCTTCTAAAATATCAATATACTACTTTGATGTTTTCTTAATACAAAGTCGTTAATATATAACCTGAACTCTATGCATAAAAGGAGCATGAGTCAATTAACTTTTCAATACCTATACAATTGTCATACAAATTATATGCTATCCAGGATGCATCCATTGTAGTCTCTATTTTTATTATTCATGCCAATACTTTTGTGTATGTGGAAATGACAAATTTTTCTAAACTCATTTTGTCTTTAATAACTGCCAAAAACATGTTTCAGGATTAAAAAAAAAGTTGTTATATTTAAATATAAAAATAGCACTCTATTTTATAGCAAAAGAAAATAATGGCTCTGAATGGTAGATACACAATATTGTACCCATACTTTTACTTATGTTTCTTGAATATGTTATGTCAGACTTGAATATTAACATCCTTTCTGCATTGCACATGTTTCACTAACAAATTATGACATTCTGGAAAGACACCATGCAGTTTTTCAACTAATGTCATGTATGATCTGGTGGAACGGACTTAACATTACTTATTTTTTAATCATTTATCTATTATTTTAAGATGAAACAATATATTTAAACACATTTTAAAATGGAAACATAAAACTAAGAATTTCCAAAATTAAACTTAGTTTTAGAAATTCACATAAGCAAGTACAATACTGAAGAGCAGATAATATAACTGTGCTCTACAAAAAAATTATAAGTAATATGTGAAATCTAAGGGCTCATTTGTGAAGTAAATTTGGATTATATTTTATACTGTAACTCCATCCTAGAGACTGAGAGTACCGCACTAAAGAAACCCGCTTAACCCTTTTTTAACCAGAAATTCTGTCTCCGGAAATCCTTTTCAAGTAATGCCTAATAATATCTCACTGAACATGTATTATAAATTGTTGTTTAATTTATAATTAAATGATTCAGTGAAAATATGTTACTTGCAAAGATAAATTTTATTGTATTCATTATACTTTAAGTTCTGAAGTACATGTGCTGACTGTGCAGGTTTGTTACATAGGTATACATGTGCCATGGTGGTTTGCTGCATCCATCCCCCCATCATCTACATTACGTACTTCTCCTAATGTTACCTCTCGCCAATCCCTCCACCACCTGCTATCTCTCCCCTAGCCACACTCCTAACAGGCACTGGTGTGTGATGGTCCCCTCCCTGTGTCCATGTATTCTCATTGTTCAACACTCACTTATGAGTGAGAACATGTGGTGTTTGGTTTTCTGTTCTTGTGTCATTTTGCAGAGAATGATGGTTTCCAGCTTCAACCATGTCCCTGCAAAGGACATAAACATACTTTTTTATGGCTACACAGTATTCTATAGTATATGTGTGCCACATTTTCTTTATCCAGGCTGTCACTGATGGGTATTTGGGTTGGTTTCAGGTCTTTGTCAGTAAACGGTCCCACAATAAACATACATGTATATATGTCTTTATAATAGAATGATTTATAGTCTTCTGGGTATATACCCGGTAATGGGATTGCTGGGTCAAATGGAATCTCTATTTCTAGATCTTTGAGAAATTACCACACTGTCTTCCACAACAGTTGAACTAATTTACACTCCCACCAACAGCATAAAAGCATTCCTATTTCTCCACATCCTCTCCAGCATCTGTTGTCTCCTGATTTTTTAATGATCACCATTCTAACTGGCGTTAGATGGTATCTTTTAAAACACATGTGAATACTCAACTTTTGGTAGACATCAACCAAAATACTACAAAATTACATCGAATAGTTTGACAAAAATAAATATCACCACCACCACCAAAAATCTAGGTTTCAAAAAAAAAAAGAAGCAGCATTCCAAAATGGTAGAAATTTTTCATTTGTCTACTTTCTAAATGCTCTGTAAAATACTTATGTCATCACAGTTTTGAAACTTAAAGTTAAGAAATAGTTCTCCTAGTCAATATACTGACTTAAAGTGACTCTGGCTTATAAATAGAACAAAACAAAGCATGAGTTGACAACCATCAAATTACAGGAAATTGAAGCTAAGCAAAATTGGATGCCTTCCCTCATCCAAACTCCTCACTTTATAAGAAGGAAAAGCATCACAAAATGTTGAGGCCATTTAACTTAAGGTCATCAGGTGAATTAGGGAAAATTTAAGACCACTGCTTTTGTTTTCTTACTATTTTCTTATGAAGTTTGGCCTGAAAACAGGTCTACTAAAGATATGAGAATTTGTAATGAAGAAGAGCATGTATCATCACCTCCCTGCTTAAGATAGTTCCATATTTTCCCATTGATAATATATAAAATCCTGCCTACTTTGACCTCTTCTCCCATTTTCTTGCTCTCTATATCCTAGATTTATTCTTGATTCCAAAGCTGCCCTCTCCTGCATAAATTCCTTTTGTTTGAAATTCTCTGCCCTAAATTCAACTATATGAAGTTATAGCTCCTTTTATAGATAAATAAAAGCTGTTTCCAAAGGTTAAGAAAGGGCACAGAGAGAGTGAGAAGCATAGTCTGGGTAGGTAGGATAATCTAGTTGTCCATCTGTGCTTTAAGCCCTATAAACATCATCTCCCATACCATGGCATCTAACTCAGAGTCATATTTGAATTGCTAGCAAATGGAAGCCTCATAAACCCAAAATGTCAACAGCAATGAAGTTTATAGAGCATACATACGTTGAGTACACAGGGTATCTTTGCAAGCATCATCTTTTAATACTTTCACAATCACATCATGAGATTATTTCCATTTCAAAAAAAAAAAAGCCTGGAAGGAAGTTATATCAACATTAAACTGCTCTCAAACCCAAGTGGACAAAATATTTTTCTTGCAAAGAAATTTATATTCTATGCAAAGCCCTATTGCAAAATGAATCCTGGAATTCAATTAAACACTTACCTTGAAAACAAGAACTTAAGTGGAAATTCCTTACTGGCATTCAAGCAAATAAATCAAATAAGGATGTCAAACCTACACCTAATGTCATTACACATACTGAGAGTTGGCTCTATAGCTACCACTAATTCATACATTTGCAGTGACACAAACCATAAAATGAATTTGTTTCTATTGGTACTAGCAAAAAACAAAAAAACTATATAGAGTGCAAAAAGTTACACCCACCAATTTCTCTTCAGTATTTCCTTCTAATAACTTTCCACCCAGTAGCATTCATCCCTCTCAGTTGATGGTTGTTCTATTATTCTTTAATTTTTTGACATTCTAATTGCCTCACCTGAACCAACAAACGAATGTGGATCTATAATCAATACCGTTTCAAATGTAACATATTTCATTATATTAATTTTTCATATACCTGCATTATTGCATAGAATACCTAATTGGTCTTATGCTAAGTTTTTCATGGAACATTAGCTCTGCAAGAGGTTAGTAAGTATCCTGCCAAAAATGTTTGAAAAATCTTGGGTAAAACATTCCTTTTTTATATACTTTTCCAAGATTTTCACTATCCTCAGCAAATGATAAAATTCAAAGCAGAGATACAGTACAAAACTTTTGTAAAATTCAACTATTTTTTCCTATAAGGCTGTGGCTTTGTTTAGTTTTGTTTTGAACTTTTTTTCTGTGATGTGACATAGGACTGTGTTTTGACTTAGGGATGAGGACATAAATTAACGGAAGTTTGGGAACTGCTTTCCTAAAGCAAGTTTGAGGAGAAAATGGGGATACTAATACAAGATCTTCGTTTAAGTGGTGGGAGTTGAAAGGATAGGTGGTTTTTGGAGAAAGAGGAGACCCATTGGCTGTACAGGCTTCTTTATGTTTCTGCCCTATGTGATATATACTGAAGATACATTCACTTCCTCTATTTCCCACTCATGGCCAGGGTAATAAAACATGACCTGTTAAAGACACAGCCTTATAGCTGTATCAAGTGTCCTTAATAGTGTTAGGACTGGAGAAGCCTGAGGAACAAAAAAATGTACATGCATTAGATGGGACAAATACAGAGAAGAAGAAAACTCAGACATGGTAAATTAATTTCGTACCTTTCCTTACAACCTAGCGTATCACATGGTACATGATTTCCTTTCAACCTATTTCCTTTATGTTGACAGCATGAACAGGGAAGGGGATTGGGGTACATGTGGGTGACAATGGTATTTATTATGTGTCTGGTATTAATACATCTATGTAGACAATTGGAATGACGATACAAGAGAAACAGCAAGAAAATAACTGAAAAAGCTAAAATAAATACTTGGTTGTATAAAAAAATACTACAAAAAGATTTCTCATGTTTGACAAATTACATTTTAATCTAATATCAAGAAAGTAGACCAAAACCAAGGGGGTTTCATAAATATTATAAGGTATTTTATTGTGAAATTCATGTCTATATACATTGTTTATAAAGCTCAGTAATCTGTTCTTGAATTGAGAAATTACTAAGATACCGTCGAAAGCTGTCATTTTTGTTTCTATGTTGTTGGTGTTATTGTTTGTGAGGTCAGAGCTTCTAAACTTTATGACTGTTTGAAAGGGGCTTACATAGACCATGCCTGAATATTAAGTAATGTGAAATAATAAAAAGCTTTCTGCATTTATTAACTTCATCAAAGAAAAAATTTGAGAAATAGAGCATCATTAAAATTAAAGACTTTGTCATTCAAAATGTGCTTAGAATGAAAATAAAAGACCAGACTGGGAAAAAATCTTTTCAAAATACATATTAGATAAATTGGTGATATTTGAAGTATACAAAGCACTCAAGATTAAGAAAGAAAACAACTCATTTAAAAATAGGTCAAATATCTAAATATAACTGTCAAATATGGAAATTGAAAAGTTACTAGTCATATATCATTAGGGAACTGCAAGTTACAGCAACAATGGGATATTGTTATATGACCATTAAAATGGCCAATATCCAAAAGTCTGTTGATACCAAATGCTGGCAATGAGGAGAAAGAGAAACTTTTATTCACTGCTGGTGAGAATGCAAAATAGTAAGCTACTTTGGGAGTCAGTTTAGCAGTTTCTTACAAAACTAAACATTTTCTTACCACCTAACTCAACAATTATTCACTGGTATTTACTTAAACGAGTTGAAAACTTAAATGAAGACAAAAACATTCTTCCCATGAATGTTATAGCAGCCTTATTCACAATGACTAAAATTGAAATGTCCTTCAGGAAGTGAATGGATAAGTAAACTATGGCATATCCAGGCAATCGAATATTATCCTGTCAAACCACAGAAGACACACAGGAACCTTTAAATGCATAATTGTCAAGTGAAAAAGGCCAATCTGAAAAGTCTACATACTTCATGATTCTAACTACATGACCTTCTGGAAAAAAAAGAAAAACTATGGAGACAGTAAAAAGATCAGTGGTTATCTGGGATTTTGAGGGGAGAGAGGAAGGGATGAATAGCTGGAGCAAGAATGAATTTTAGGAAAGTGATCCATTATTCCATAGGACACTGTAGTGAGAATTACTTGTCATTACACATTTGACAAAACTATAGAATTCACAAGCCAGGGAGTAAACTCTAATATAACTACAGACTTTAGTCAACAACAATGTACCAATATTGGCTCATTAACGCTAACAAATGTACCACACTAATGCAAAATGTTAAAAATGGGGGAAATTAGGCTAGAGGCTGAGGATGACATGGTAATACTTATTCACTTATTTCTGCAAACCTAAAATTGCTTTGAAAAGGCCATTTAGGCTGGGCACGGTGGCTCACACCTGTAATTCCAGCACTTTGGGAGGCTGAGGTGAGCAGATCACAATGTCAGGGATTTGAGACCACCTGGCCATTATCGTGAAACCCTATCACTACTAAAAATACAAAAATTAGCCAGGTGTAGTGATTGGTGCCTGTAATGCCAACTACTCGAGAGGTTGAGGCAGGAGAATTGCCCTTCAGGCAGCCCCTCAGGGGCTTAAGGTTGGAATGAACTCAGATCACACCATTGCATTCCAGCCTAGGCAACAGAGCGAGGCTCTGCCTCAAAAAAAAAAAAAAAAAAAAAAAAAAAAAAAAAAAAAAAAAAAAAGCCAGTTAATAAAAGTTAAAACAGGGCAGGTTTTTCATGCAATTGAAAGAAACACACAACTTCAGTTAAGTGACCGATAATTATCTTATGCAGCTTTACTAGATTACATTTCATTAATATAGTTCCACTCTTTATGTTATAAAGGAGAATAAAATCAGATATCTAGAGAAATTGATATTAATAATTAAAGACATTTCATCTCCAAAGTCAGAATTTGCTCTTTAGAATCAGTCCATTTTGTAGTTAATCATAGTTTGATTTAAAAGAAAAAAACATATTGAGAAAAACATTAACTTCGCTTTTTCCACCAAATTCAATGTTACAAAAGCATTGTGACTCATTTCAACTTAGGATTAAAACCTATTTCTGGACCCAGTGACTTAAACTCTGACAGATTGTAAAATATAAGACATTAAAGTCCATTCTTTGTTTGATCTGCTGTTCTTCATAGTTATAAAAGGTTTAAGCTAATTTTTTTATTTTATTTTTATTGATAAAGCAAAACACAGAGATTGTTTCAATACAGTTACTGAGAATAAGCAGCAAAATGTAGATAAAGCACACAAGAGAGCTACCAGAAAAACATTTGTTCAAAAAAATTGGAAATTTTTATTGCATGAATGTTCAAATGGAAAGAAAACTTTCTGGATATTTTTTCACTACACATGAGTAGCAGCACTGTAATAGTGAATAATGCTACTTCAATTAGTAGTTTCCATATATTTCTGATATCAGAAATGGAAAGTTAGTTACTTGTTTTAAAAGCAGAGTATTTTATTGCATGGCATTTTACTGAATTCCAAAGCTCTAACTTAACTTTCTCTCTGCTGGCATCACCATTAATTTCTCATAAATAACATTTCAAACTATATATATACATATATATATATATATATATATATATATATATATATATGTATATGTGTGTGTGTGTGTGTGTGTGTGTAAAGGGATATATATAAATAGTTTCATATATATATATATAAAGGGGCTCACATATTATGGGGTCTACAAGACAAATTTAATCAATAGCTTGTTTCATATGGCTGAGAGCTAAAAATTGTTTTGTCATTTTTAAAGCATTTAAAGAGGGAGGAGGGGAGAGAAGAAGAATGAGTAGATGAAGGAGAGAAGGAGACTACATATGGCCAGCCAAGCCTAAAATATTTGCTGTTTAGTCCTTTACAGAAAGAAGTTTTCCAATCTCTAACAAAACACACACAGTTTTGGTATTACAAAAAAGGACTACAATAAGCCTTCACTTAACATCACTGATAGGTTCTTGAAAATTGCTAATAGGTAGATATACTTATGGGCACACATGATGTTTTGATACACACATACAGGGTTAATAAATTGGTAATGGTTAATGGGTACAAAAATATAATAAATGAAACCCATTTACCATAGGTTAATATAAAAAAAGAGTTAAGCTTCTATGGCTTTTTGGTAACAAAACATCAACAAACTTATAAATAAGAACCAAAACACTTATTAAATGCTGAAATAAATTTGAGCTATTCATACATTTAAGATTAACAAAAACAAGTAAAATCATTATTTTCCTACTTATTTCAGTTTAAGGTTACAGTTGTCCACAGCCTATTTTGTCAGCTCAGGGCACAATGTGGGAACCAGCCCCAAACAGGACTCCGTCGCATTGCAGCTGCACTCACACATACCCACCCACGGTTACTCAGACTGGGACCACACAGCCCTGTCAATGAACCTCACATGCACAGCCTTGGGAAGTGAGAGGAAACTGGAGCATGCAAAGAATGCCTATGCAGACATGGGAGAACACATAAACTCCACACAGACAGTGAACCACAACTGGAATCATTTTGTCTTCTCATGAACATTATAATGAAATGACATTAAATGAAATGTTATTATCCAAATACCTGCTGTATTCAGTTCCAAACATTTCTGAATTAAGAAATCTACATACATCTTCTACATAATGGAGTAGGTCTCTCAAAATTTCCTAGCAGCATACTTTTAACCTACCTAGAAAACACGTAAGAATAGAACTTCATTACAATAAATTTTCATATATTTACATCTTCATATTTTCCCTCTACTTATTAAGGCATAACCTTATATATGGAATACCCAGTTCCTTAACAAGGTGAACCTCTATTCTTCTTATTTGTTTTAATTTTTTAACTTTGTTGAGATATGGGAATGTGGGGAGGATGGGAAAGAAAGAAAGGAACTCAGCAACTATAAAAGAAATTTGATCTTTAATTCTTTTACTGAATTTGTTTCTTGTTTTATTTTTCCTTTCTTTGCACAAATGAGAGCTGCTAGTTTTTCAGCGTACTACCAATTTTAGAATAAAAATTTATATTTGGAGGATAACCCTGAAGGTAGAAACAATTTAGAGATTGCAATTAATTTTGTCCATGAAATGTGATGAAATTAGGTGATATGCACACTCACACACATATACATATGCATATGTAGTGATAAAACCACTGACACAGATTCCCAGATGGCACTTAATGTACTTTCACTCTTAAATTCTTTTGCAGGGGCAAGCCATTTTTTTTGCAAATGATTTAGCATACAAAAATGATTAAACACTAGAACAAATGCATTGCACATAAAGTTCAGATTACAAATGAATTAAAATCATACAAATATAACTATAATTTATCATGAATTCAAATAGCTTTCTGAAAGGTCATCTGTGGAACGTATAGAGCAATCCGATTTTTTTTTTTCTAGTAACTGGTCACAGCAATGTTTTCTATTCCAGTGAGTGAGTGCTCATCCAGCACCATGTGTGTTTAACAACAACACACAAAGTTGGATGACAAAATCTAATTTAATAAGAAAGCAACTGTTTCCAGGGGAACCAATCCTGAAAGTTAGTTTTGAAGTTTTGGTTTGGTTTGGTTTGTTTACAAGGCAATGTTATGTTTAAGGAAAAAAAAAAATCTTACCAGTCCATGTTGAATGAACATTTCAATCTATGTAAAGGCAAAAGTCAGTTGCCATCGTGCCATGTAAACTTATAGTAGTTGATATGTTAAATCAGCAATCTCAGAAGAGACCTCTGAGAAGCTACGGGTAAAAGGCACACACAAAATGCCTCTGAGATAAATTCACAAATGAAATGGAAAAGGGTATCTGTGTATATCCAAGAAGAGTAGCACTTACTACATAACAAGAAAACTTCCAGTTTGAAAGAATCCCCAAAGTAAAAGTGGACCAAAGAAAACAAAATAAAGAATGAGATGTGAGATGAGGCAGAAATGGTGAGTGACAAGTAGACATACTGAGAAAAGAAGCAACTAAAGATAGTGTGTTATTATTTCAGCAAAAATAAGTATATCAATGCTGAGAAATATGGCTTGAAATAGATTTAGTACATCAAGCAGAAACATAAACAAATAACATTTGGCTTTTTCTTTTGACAACCAGTACAAAAATCTAAAAATGTTATCTTTGTGTAAGACTCACACATCCTCAGGGTGCATTATTTCAAACTAAACAATAATCATTTCAATAACAAAAATGCACTATAAATACTCTATGGAAATAAATGTCCTAACAGATGTAAAACAGACATTAGTCTTCACTGGTAAGAATTAGATTTGAAGGTATCTGCAGATAATTAAAACCTGTTTTTATAACATAACTTAGCAGCTAAGTAGTATGGTGAAAAGGGATATTCAAATTAAAAGATATAAAATATTAAAAAAGAAAAGAACATGTGTATTTTTTCAGTATAAATATTGTTACAGCACAGAGAGATAGTAAGAAATCTCAGGCCTCATGAAAGGCTACATTCAAGAGACAGTGATTGACAGGTATGGCAATGTCCCTGCAGCATGGTGCCTGTTGACATGGAGTAGTAGCATGTCTCTTACAGGGTACCACCAGAAGGCCCAAATAGGAAGAGCCAATGGTCCATGTGAGAAACCATGGTAGGCTAAACATAGAAGGACGTATTTAGGCAGCATTGAAGAACAAGTTCACCAGGTGGATTGGCATGTGGCTAGGGTACAACTTGCCATACATACATAAATAAGGAAGGGCTAAAAAAGAAGTTGTCAGGGAAGTATTTTAGTATTATTAGAGTCATAAGTAGCATTCTTTTCATCAGGAAAGTTGTATTTTTCTTCTAGCCCTCCTCTATAGTTTTAAACACAGTCTCCAATTTTAAAAATAAAAGTATTTTTTATTTTTAATTTAAATCTCAATTCAAATAATACAAAAGCCAAAAATGTAGAAGTTCCTTATTTTGACCATCTATATATCACACACAATGAAAAGACTGGTAAAATTCCACTAACACAACAGCTAAATCTTTATTCCCTTGAATGCTTAAGCCCATTCCAATAAGGATTTTGTACCAAACCTGCTCTTGCCAAGACTACCTAGGGCTTTCATTTTATTATTTGCAATGGACAATTTTAACTTCACATCTGTGTTGCCTTCTTTTCGTCCTAGATGTACATACAGCCAGATTGGTTTTTTTTTTTTTTTCCCATCCGACGTGATTTGATCTTCCACTTTCAGATGCCTTGATGACTTCCTCTTTATCTAAAGATCACTTTAAAAAGCCTGAAATATTTGGCTCTTTTCTAAATCTTTGGCCAGATGTAATGTCATCCTCCCATTGGCTTTCTTTGTCCAAACTACATTAGACTTATCTCAGATTTTCAAACAAGTTATATTTCTTTGTCTGAGTGAGTAAATGGTCTGATGAAGATATTTCCTTTTTGCCCACAAAGATTTTACTGATCATGCTGCTGATGAATTTAGTGTTATTTTAATCTCTTACTGTTACACTCAGACTTAAATTATCTACCCTATACACTTCAGTTGACATAATTTTAATTTCCACTGTGATACTTATCTCTTTTGTGTCAATATTCTCTCCCCAAAGGGTTTCATCTAGATCAGGAGTCAGCAAAATTTTTGAACAGAGAGACAGACAGTAAACAGTGCAGGCTTTGTGTTGCCAAGACGCAAATTTATGGAACTTTTTTTGCTGAAAAATGTCCCTACGTTTTACATGTTAAACTTATAAATGTAAAATATATTTATAACTCACAAGCCATACAAAAACAGGCAGCAGACCAGATCTGGCTCATGGGCTATATTAGTTGGCCAACCCCTCACCTAGATTCATGACTTTGGGCATGATCTATAGGCTATGATTAGTCTAACTCACATCTCTAGCAAATCAACTTGTCAGTGCCTACTTGATATCTCCACTTGGATTCTAACTTGCATCTCAATTCAAGATTTAAAAAAAAAAACTGTAAAATCAATCACACATATGTACCACCCACACCTATGTCACTTGCAAACTGCCTCATGTCATCAAGCCTTTGCCATATCACTAAAAGTGACTATAAGCCACCATGTCCCTAAATCCAAATACCTGGGTATAATTCTTGCTCAGAAAATTCAATCTGCAAATCAATTTCCAATCTCAACTGATTTTCTTCAACTTTACTACTACAATCATAATCTCAACCACCATCCTTCAACTGGACAGGGCAGGTGCAATAGTCACAGCTAAATGAACCAACTTCCTTCACTATTGTACCCTTCCACAATTGTACACCCACCATACTGCAGATGAAGGGAATTGTGTAGAGTTAACCTGATCATACCACATAGTCATCATAAACTTTTCAATGTATTTAATTTATATTCAAACTTTGACACAAGATCTAAATTTAGTCCCTGAGAGCATGCAAGTAATCTCTCTCCAGACCCTTCCTTCATGGGCATTTCAGCCAAACTGGCCTTCTTTGCTTTGCAATAAAATATCAAGCTCTCTTTCTTAAACAATCTTTATATCTGGCCTTCTTTCTGCTCAGAGAAACCCGAATCTTCAAAGTACCTCCCTATTTGTCTACATTCTACTCTCAAATAAAATATTACCTCCTCAGAGAGAAAGATTCTCTGAAATACCTATAGCCTTCCTATTTGCCAGTTTCACTCAACCACATTCTCACATGTAATTTTCTTCACAGTAGTGTACTTTGTGGCCATTCACATCATCGCTTTGTTTAGTAATTTGTGTGTCTTCTTCCTCTTTCCCTCCCTACCACACAATGGCCAGTTGAGTCTCTGTCTTCTTCATAGCTATATACCCTAGTTTCTGGCACATGGTAGGCTTTCTATAAATAGCCATTTATTGACTTATTGACTACACGTATATGCTAATCATTTTTACTAATTTTTGTTATATTTCTCTTCCTCCTTTCTTTGCCTCTCTCTCTTCTCAGCTCCCTTGATGCTTTCTACTCAATATTAACAGGTACATCATTTTGTGTCTTCAGCATTTCTCTTTTCATCATATTGTGATAGATTAATTTTCCGAAGAAAACACTACATTGACAAAAGCAAAGCATTAAAGTAAAGCAGTGTAGGATCGATGTTTGCTGGTAGAAGGAGACATCGTCTTCCCAAGAAGACAATTCTGCCAGGAAACAAAACAAACCAAAACATTTCTGGTAATTCCTAGTTCCCAAGATTTCAAGCCAGTAGGTTTTTCCACTTTCAACTATCCTTGACCATAAAGATTAAAGTTACCTTAGAGGTATTAACTCACTACCAATCTCTAAATTTGGGTTCTAGAAACACAACTTAACATGACATCAATTGATGTGATAGTAATTTGAAAATAGTTTTATCAACATCATCCAATAGAACAAGTGACCTTTCTACTTAGCATCTTCAGTTAAGGACATAAATCTGATGAGGAATAAGTTATGCATTATGCTAAATCACATTGGCTCACTATTCTAGAATGCTTTCAAATTAATTAAAACTGAGATATTCAGTAATGAGAAACAGAAAAAGATAAAAGCCTATTTCAATCAGTTTAAATTAGAATTTAACATTTAATACACTAGTTTGTAGTCGATTGCAAGAGTAATAAAGCAAAATAACTGAGTCCTTAATAGTGACCATTCGAAAGTCCTAATGAATGATTAAAAAGAAAACAAAGATCCGCAGCAACTTTCTGCCTCACTTCAAACCATAGCCAAGGTCATTACAACAGCAATTAAGGCTTTACAGAATTCCCACTTCTTCTCCTCTATTCTGTTACTTCTGGAATCTTCTACCACTCCAAATTTTGTGCTTTGCTCCAGACACAACTGTTATCACTACCTTGTTCTCCAAATTACCAATTTCTCTGTGTGGCCTTTACTGACTACCCAATTAAAAATTACCCTATCAGAGCTATCTGATATCCATCTCGATTACTTTGATTACTTTTCACCATCTAACTTATGATACTTTGCATGTTTATGCAGCTCATTGTCTGTTATCTGTATCCCCATATTAGAATGTGAGCTTCATGATGGCAGTGCTTTTGGTCAATTTCCTTCACTCAATAATTCCTGACCCAAGGTAAATACTTCATAAATATTTTTAAAATATAGAAATACATAGTCCGAATTATCAAGGAACTTATAAAGAAATAAAGACACAAATCAGTATTATAGTGCAGTTTGAGATATATCAATAGCATGATAGTCTGTGAGAAGCAGCAGTTAAATAAAAAGAAATCCAGGAAGACACACAGTGTAGGTGATACCTGAGTTAAAAGACAGAAAGAAAGAAGACAGCCACATGGAGAAAACAGAGGAAGATCGCTAAACAACCCTCAGAAGTTACCATAAGAAAAACAAGTACAAAATTATCATAAGAAAAACAATTATGCCTCAATTATTATGACAAACATAATTAACTATAAAAATCTAAAACAGTTCATGCTTTGATAATGCTAAAGTTGATAAGTAGATTAAGGTGTGATATGACAATCTAAAATCTTAGTGCTGCTTAGCTTTTGAGAAAATGGTTTTAGAAAAGATATGATTTAAGGAAGAAAAGTTGCTGAAGGATGAGGCATATCGCTTAAAGACAAATACTATGAACACTGCACAGTCTTGATAATGGAAAGGTGCCCATTTTTGTTTTTGTTTTTGTTTTGAGTCTCTTGGAATCTCAGCTGGCAACATTGAAATTCATGTGTAATTCATGAGCTTTTTAAAAGAAACATAATAAGTAACACAAGTGATTCTGGAGCATGTCTTTAGGCTGAGGTAGATATTGGCATTATAGGTTGAAGTGTTAGAAAAGAACAATACAAATTAAGAATAAGCAGTAATTTCTGCCAAAATCTGTGACACCCAGTCTCACACATAAGGCTATTTGGAAACTTTGACTTCCAAGGTCCAGGCTCTGGTACTTTAGTTTGTACATAAATGATTTAAGTCATTCTTAAAGCACAGTTTTAGCACTTCACACCAGGAGATGGTTATGAGAGTGATCACAGGATAAAGTGAAATAGGATGTGTGCCTGCTTACAGAAGGAAGCTATTTCCCTAGCCTCTTGTCATTCAATTCCTACTCCTCTTCTGGCAAGAAAGTCCTAGAAAAATTTCACATACAGATTAATTTAAACCAATACATTACATGTTACTATTATGAGCTCTAGAATATCTTATCTTAGGCTGGGCATGGTAGTTCACATTTGTAATCCCAGCACTTTGGGAGGCTGAAGTGGGCAGATCACCTGAACTCAGGACTTCGAGACCAGCCTGGCCAACACGGAGAAACCTCGTCTCTACTAAAAATACAATAATTAGCCAGGAGTGATGATGCACACCTATAATACCAGCTACTTGGGAGGCTGAGGTAGGAGAATCATTGATCTCAGGAAGTGGAGGTTGCAGTGAACCAAGATTGTACCACTGCACTCCAGCCTGGGCAACAGAACAAGGCTCTGTCTCAAAAAAAAATTAAAAATAAAAATAAGAATACCTGTACAATCTTCAAATATGTGCAAAGTGCAAATAGAATATTGAAGCTCAATAAAAAATAGTTATATCACTTGGGATGGTGTTTAAAGTATTTCTTCATAAATACATTTAGCTTCAGATGATAAGAAAACCTTCATTAGGAGATGTATCTTGAATAACAATTTTAGTTAAGTTAATGTGAAGAAAATCATACTTTATTATGTTGCATAGTAAGAATTTCTTTTTACTATCGTGAATTAATGCCATCCAAATATTGAGTGATGTAATGCAATTTAGTAAAAATATCTAAATTATCAACTTCTCCCCCATAAAAATGAAATACCTTACAATTTCCTTTTTTTCCATAGCAATAATCCAGAAGATAAGAAAGACAGGTTAAAACATAAAAACATTTAAAGTCGTCTAATATAAATTATAAAAAATCTTTCTGCAGAAAAAAAACACCCTTTTTTTTAAGGAAGCACTCAAAAACAAATCTCTACCAGTAGACATACAGCATACAGCTCTCTTACTGTCTCCCAAGCAGACTGCATAAAAAGGCTTGCACTGACCACTTTTAAGAAAACAACATTCAGATGTCTGCAAAGTATCTGAAATGCATAATTAGTCTACACAGATAATTTTAGGAAACCAAATTTTGAAGACAAGTTATTCAAAAGTGTTATTGTTGTTAAAGTAAATCCACTGGTATTCTTAAACTGCTGTAATACACTCTCTGTTTACCTTATAGTATGAACCTTTCAAGCTATGAAAATGCATGTAATCCCTAAGAATAGCTGGCTTCTTTCATAGGAAAAAAGCTGTTAGAAATGACTGCTAGGATTTCAAATGTTTGGGAGTGTATATTCATATGGGTTTTCTGTGTTGAATATTTGCGTTTATAATTTTAAGAGGTTTAAATCAAAAACCAAAATGACCTCTGTAACATAATTCTGCCATAATGTAAATTAAGTTTTGCCATACAAAATATTATCTATTGCAATGTAAGAATATTTACATTTGATAAAGAATGTAAGAAACAGTAACTTGAATTATACAGCAGAGTTCAATTTCACTACTACTTAGCTTGATGATATTTTAAGGTCATGTCTCTTGGGATCCACATTCAATATTCATTGCCAAATGTCTGAGCTCACCTCTCTTGAAGCAATATTCAATTATCAAATGAAAATAATTTACCAGGCATCCTCAAAAAACATAAACTCTAGGTAGCATTAAGGTTTTTCAAAGTGACGATTACTTACTGGTAGTGATCCAAATATATTAAAACTCACAGATCACATGATCTGAGATTCTCTAACTGAAATGTGTAGCTGCAAACCTTTAATTCAAAGATGGATGTTACCTTCAGCTATCAAAAGAATTATACAATCACTTAAATTGCTGGATTAAAAGAGAAAATGAAGGGAGCAATAAAAATAACTTTGAAATACACTGGGAGATAATTGTAAGGCAGAGATACTATAATGCACTGAATGAAGGCAGAGAGAGAGAAAGAGCACAATTTATCTATCCTTCCCTTCTTGAATAGTTCCCTTCTTCAATAGGCTTTCTCTAGTATCTCTAGAAAAAAATTAGATGTATAACAATGAAATATAAAACACAAGAGATTGGTTTAGTATAATTACTTGTAATGATTCCAAGATGACATAACTTGAGAACTTGCTAAATAGTACAACAGAGTGATCTGCTTTTCCAAAATTTTGCCCCTTAACTTAAATATTACTTCATAGTGAAGAACAATAAAACTGAAAATTAGAATTTCCAGATAATATCAGGTTCTATTTTTTGAATTCTTAATAGCCGACCCAAATCTGGTCATAAAAATGGAAAAATTAAATTGTCCTTAAAATTTAAGTAAGCACTACTTGCTTCTTCAAAGTTTTAAACTTTCTCACATCTAGCAGCAGATTGAAATTTGAAATTTAAGCATGTGAACTTATCATGGAAACCAAATTGATTAAAATTTTCTGTGTATTCATAATAATGTCTAATTTTTTGGCTACATTTAAACTCCAAGTTAGTTCGAAAACTCTAAAATCATGCTCCTTTAAAAACTTGAGCTAACTTGCTTTTAAAAACATGCTGACATATTCATTCCATTCTTCTTATGATTATTTTTATGTCACCCCAAAACAGCACACCATTATGTATATCCCCAAAACAGCACTTCTTTATTAAAACCATTAAGACAGAAATATTTTTGGGCCAGATGCAATAAATCATGCCTAAAATCTCAGTAATTAGGAGACCTAGTTTAGAGGATTGCTTGAGGATAGGAGTTTGTGACCAGCCTGGACAACATAGCAAGATCCAGTCTTTACAAATAAAATAAAATAATACAATAAAATAAAATAACTAGCTGGGAATGGTGGTGCCCATCTGTGGTCATAGCTACCAGTAGACTGAGATGAGAAGATTACATGAAACTAGGAGTTTGGGGCTGTGATGAGCTATGATTATATCACTGCACTTCAGCCAGGATTATGGATTGCTGAGTTAGAAATAAGTTATTGGTTCTGAATCTAATAACTGCTGCTGGAACTGCCAAGGATCCTGTAAATGGGTTGGGCTTTCTGGTGCCTCTCTCTAGTCTCTCTCTTAGGAAACACTCCCATGGTTTTACCTGTTATGCTATTAAGTACACCCATGCTTACGGTATGTCAGTTCAGTTTTAACTAGATTCTCCCAAAGTCCGTGTTGAACTTAGTTGTTTGAAACTGTGTACATTATAATAGTTATAAAAAAGGCAAAATATAGTTCAATATTTATGTTGTTACATTTTCATCATAGGTGTGTTTCCTTTTAAAACACATGCATATATACACATATATATATGTATATATGTATATGTATATATGCATGTATTTTAAAAGGGTATATATATGAGATATATATATATATATGAGATATATATATATATGAGATATATATATATATATATATATTCCTTTTATAAGGATTGGCTTCATTTTCACATATTAAGCACTTTCTCACGCACAAACCACCTAAGCAACATAAATACAGAGTTCAAGTCGGGGAATGCTACATTCAGGATAGGCACCTATTATTCTGTAACTCAGAAGTAGAAAGACGGATGTCCTCAAGCAGATGCTTTTCTTGGCAGATAAGAAAAATTGACAAGCAACTTCGACCTACTTATAACCCACCATCCAATCCTTTTCTTTTATTTTGATTTAGATGGATCATGGCCCTACATTCTTATTTTGAATTCAGACTTGAGATTGCATTTCTTCTATCATTTGTTATAAGTGGCTGCACACAGTTGAGATAATACTATGATATTAATCTACACTCTGCCTTAAATCGATTTTGTCTTGCATTTTTATAATTTTACTACCATTTCTAACATGGTTTCTCTAGGAAGGAACATTTGGGGTTCCCAATGACTTAAACATTTAGAACATAGCCTACTCATAAATATGAAGAGCTTGTGTAAAAAATATAATTTACTTATACTATTATGCTTAGGAAATTTTGTGAATTAATGTGAAAATAATCTTATAACATTTGCATGCACATTTGCTGCATGAGTCATACTTCACTGATACTTAATCATAATCTTGGACGTTGTGGGTTCCAATAACCAATATTTAATGCAAGATTTTAAACTAATATTGAGAAAACCTTATTTATGAGTTTTAATGTGTTCTTTCCTTGACAATAATAAGGAGCTATGAGATTTTTATTTAAGAAGATTCTTAGTAATACAAACTTTATTTTTAAATTCTGCTTAATGGAATAAAAGTTAAAAGGTGACATTTAATATTTAATGAGGCTTATTGATCTAAATGACAATATGCAACTTGGGTTATACTTGCAATTATAAGATCTGCTCATTGTACCTAAGCAATCTGCTTCACTCAATCTAGCTACCACAAAGGAAGCAAAATTCCCTTAATCATAATATCAAAGCATTCCATCATGTTTTCTATTGTTTTGTTCTTTGAATCATTGTCTATTTTAATTTATCCTTTCAAAAAGAAAGTAAACTACTTAACTTGCATTTACCACTAGAAACTTCACTATAGCTAGGCTTGGAATTAATTCCAGGACATTTTTTTTTAATAAATGATGGTCCCTATTGAAGGATAGAATATCTGAGCAATCAATATTGAGTAAATAAAAGGGTTTGGGTACATAAGAGAAAATATACCTACTTTTCTCAAGTATTTTAAATATCTAATATCTTATTACTCATCTAAAACAAGCCACAATTACTGAAAATGATGATCAGAGGAAGGTTTTAGCAACCTGTGTAATGCTACATGTCATGTTGGATCACTATTACAGAGAAACAGTTGTCATGCTGCATTTTAGTAATCCTACACATTGCCAGAGAAATAAACAACTCTTTTACCCACAGAAATCCAGTGTAGGTACTGTCTACATATTCTTGTTTCAGATTTTTGGTGAAAAAACTACTACATGAATCAAACATTTTTTACATTAGTTTTATCACAAAAACAAAAAAATGATAATTTTATTAGATGATAATATAAATTCTGAATGGCATGAAAGAAAAATTAAAATCAAAGCTGATCTTAATTAACAAAATATATTGGCTGCTTACATGTATATGTACCTATTCATATACAAAGGCACACATGCATTTGTGGTTTTGAAAAATATCTATTTCAAAAATTAATTGAAAAATATTACATATAAGGAGAAAACTGCTCTTTATGAAGGATCATTTTAAAAGAGCTAAACTTTACTAGATATTTCAAAACTGAAGAACTAGCAAGGCTCAACTTCATCACAATTATATAATACCATTACACACTTTCAATTTCATCTCACAGATTTCATTTCAAGCCTTGAAAATGCATAAACAGTGTCAAATATACTCACCCCAAAAGAAAAAGTAAATTTCAGGAGTGTCAGGCCTTTTTAATCATATAAAATATAAAATTGCAATTTGTAAATAAGCAGGCAACACACATCCAAAAATAATACAATACTTATCACAAAATACATTCACAGATACTAGATTTGGTATAAACCACTCTGTATAGCTATTGATCAAATCAGCATTGAAAGCCTTATTACCAAATCTATGGCCCTTTTCTACTCTCCAAGAGACATTTCAGGATACCACAACCTTGCATCTCCACTCTATCATTAATTTCCCCTAAATACACTTGGCAGGAGAATGCAAAACATCACATTTTTCACTTAATTTCTAAATAACATCACCTCCTTTAAGAATAGGTTCTTGAAATTTAAAAAAGTAAAACATAAAAATTACTAAAGAAACAAACATCCAAAAACTTTTCTTCAAAATCACAAAAACTTTATATGCTACATGTTCTTGTAAAATACCACACCCAAAATCTCATACACACACACACACACACACACACACACACACACACACATATAGCTTCGTCATATATAGCATCAATTACAACAGAGAAAAGCCAATTGATATACTGACTCACATCTAATTCTAGTTCAATTTAACTGGTGCAGAGGCATTACACTGCCCAGTAACAAAAACCCAGGAAACGATTACAACAAATTGTTTAAACGCCAAATCAAAGACTCACATAATTTCATCATAAGGTGAAATTCACATCCAGCTCTCAAAGGATTAGAACATCATTGCACTTACCTTGGCCTTGGCCATGCCCCCGATCGCCCCAGAAGACCAGGATCATCATCAGCAGTCCCGGAGTCCATGTCCACATCCTTCTCGTGACCCTTTCTTGTCTTCTGGCCATTGCATCTTAAAGTCTGCATATTTAGTGGAGTGGATGTGAAAGTACAATAAATTATATTCTTAGAGAAATATATTACTATTCAAATCCCACATCCAATATGCATTGTGCATTTACAAATTATCCTGCTTACAAGGAGATATATTTGAAAATCATGTTTCCCTTTAGGATTGTCACATTAATGATTAATATGAAAGCTCATTCATCTTTAACCTTTATTCTAAGCATTCATCTGAATTATTTTTTTAATGTCATTTTCCAAAATAGTCCATTTAACCTATGAATGGTTAAAAAGTACTCCCAATATACATATTGAAGTTCAGGCAAGCAAAAAATTGTATATGGGCACCACTTATAACTTGATACTTTGGCAAACTTATGAGTTTAACTTACCATGTCATCCCTACTCACATACAAAAGAACTTTTCAACACATTTATGTAAGTTTGGCATAATTACCTTGAGAATATTTTCAAGTTTTAAGTGGTATTATAATTATGTTAGTAATTTTAACTGAATAAAGAGATTAATCATGTGCAAAAACTAATCTTGTTTACTTAAAATTGAGAATAAAATTAATTACAAAAATCATAAAACACTTGTAATCTTGATTTCAGATATATAACCTACAGGAACTTTCATATATACAAATATTATACATATACATGACAATGTATATTTGAATGTTCATTTTGAAACTGCTTTTCATACTGATACAAGAAAATACTTAAATGTCCACTAAAGCAAGTTTATTTATTCATACATTTGAATTATATACAGTAGTTTTAAAGAATAAACGTGAGTTACATGTTCCAATAAGTGTCAAAAATGAATAGTGAAGCCCAACTAGCAAATTGAATAATGATAAGTCCAAAACCATGCCTTTCATATGTAAACATGTAGAATAATTAAAACTATACATTTTATGTTGTATAAATATGTAATACAGCATAATAATGCATAAGAATGATAAACACTTTCAAGACCAAAGTTAGGAAATTATAAGACTACAATTTAAATAGTTATCAAGTGGAATTTTAAATCAGAGATGACTCCTAAATCTCAATTTATCCATTGTTGACAAAATATGGAGTTAAGAAAAGTAAACCTAATGATTTCCAGAATGAACACTTTATTCAAAATGCTATATAATTATATTTCTAGTAAACTTGGAAGGGAATCCAGCCACCCAGAAATTTTCTTTTTCCCTTTCTCCTACACCAAGAAAGAAGAGGATATAATTACTCACTTTGCATTACTTCATTTCATATTCATAGTATCAGAGCTAAAGAGAAATTTAAGAAATACCTAACTCAACTTCCCCATTTTTTTTTTTTTTTTGAGACAGAGTCTCACTCTGTTGCCCAGTGCAGTGGCATGATCTTGCCTCACTGTAACCTCTGCCTCCCAGATTCAAGCAATTCTCTTGCCTCAGCCTCCCAAGTAACTGTAACTACAGGCATCTGCCACCACTCCTGTCTAATTTTTGTATTTTTAGTAGAGATGGGGTTTCTCTATGTTGGCCAGGCCAGTCTTGAACTCCTGACCTCAGATGATCCACCCACCTTGGCCTCCCAAAGTGCTGGGATTACAAGCATGAGCCATGTGCCTGGCCAATCTCCCCATTTTAAGTGACCAAATGAGTTGAGATTACAATGGCATTTCTAAGTTCACACATAAAAACGGAATTCTGATGACAATGACAGTTTAAGTACTAATAAACATTCCAAGAAGAGTTACTGTAGTCCAAGTTATTTTACTGTGCTAAATGCCTTACATTCTTTACCCAATTTAGTTTTCACAGAAATCCTATGAACAAAGCGCTTTCAAAATTACCACTTCACAGCTAAGAAAACAAGGCTTAGAGCAGTGTTACACAATTCCCTAGTCATGACATTGGTAGTTACTGTTGTGGAGACTGAGCTTAAACACGATGATCAAAGCCTATGTTCTGACCAGGTAATCAGTAAGCAGATATGTAGTTCTAGATCTTCCAACTGTATTCCAATAATCAGCCAAAAAAATTGATGCTAAGAAGAGGGAAAAAATATGTCTTGTGTATGAAACCTCATGTATATGATCCCAAATAAACATCTTCAAACTGAAAATCATTAGAGTATAAGGCAATTGAATTATTAGTTTGTTTCTAAAATCATCAGCCTTTCTCAAGTTCAACCTACAAGTATATTTTATCATACATATGAATGTATAACATGCATTTATATAAGTATTCCTGTAGATTATATATCTGGATTTGGAATTACAAGTGTTGTGTAATTGAATGATTGATTGACTGATTTTTAAGGTCTCCCTCTGTTGCTCTGGCTGTGAATGCAGTGGTGTGATCATAATTCACTGCATACTCCAAATCCTAGGTTCAAGTGATACTTTTGCCTCAGGCTCTAAAGTAGCTAGGACTACAGGCATGCACCACCATGCCCAGCTATTTTTTTTTCTTATAGAAATGGGGTCCCACTGTGTTGCTTGGCTGGTCTCAAACTCCTGAGGTCAGGAGATCCTCCCATCTAGACTTCTCAAAGCAATGGGATTACCAGTGTGAGCCACGTTGTGTTTTTTTGAATTCTCCAATTAATTTTACTCCTAAATTTAATTATACAAGATTATTTTTGTATATACAATGAATCTCTTTGAGATTTAAATTACTGATATAATTAGAATGCCACTCAAAACTTGAGTATTTTGTGAATGAATTGAGGTACCCAGGGCAAATCTCATCCCCACACTAACACACATTTGTATTGTTAATACTTTACATTTAAGAAAAAATTACTAATATTACAAAAGAGCAACAACGGTATCTGATTACTAGATTAGTGGTCATGAAGTTGTTGCCAAAAACCAGCATTAGTGATGTATGTGTATGTGTGTGTACATACACATTTTTTTTTGAGACAGAGTCTTGCTGTATTGCTCAGGCTAGAGTGCAGTGGCAGGATCTCTGCTCACTGAAACCTCTGCTTCCCAGGTTGAAGCAATTTTCCTGCCTCGGCCTCCCAAGTAGCTGGGATTACAGGCACACACTACTGTACCTAGCTAATTTTTATAATTTTAGTAGAGACGGGGTTTTACCATGTTGGCCAGGATGGTCTTGAACTCCTGACCTCAGGTGATCTGCCCTCCTTGGCCTCCCAAAATGCAGCGATTACAGGTGTGAGCCACTGCGCCCACCCTATACATGTTCTCTTAACCACTATTGTAGATCTTTGTTGCTTGTTAATTATAGTGGAACTATTTTCACTTGGTATCAAAATATCCGGATCGACTCGTCAATGTGTAAATAATCCTTCCGTAAATTACTTTTTCAAGTTTATTTTATTTAATATTTCCTTAACTTCTTCTTACCTACACCCAGTAGTCATTTCAAAAGGCAGAATTTTTACAATTAGAACTGAGGCAGTATTTGAAAAAAATCTCAAAACGCTCTTCAGGAAGGATTGGCATATAAAACACCAGTATATATTTCAGTAACATTTTAAAGGACAGATGGTTTTCAAAATGTTATTATAATTTAAAAAATGTAACCTTCCTCTCTGAGTTGATGTCGATGGAAAACTAATATTTCATAAATGCCAAGTTACTATGATATATTATCTAAATGCTATCCCTGCTACTCTATAAATATAAAAATCATAACCTTCTAAGTAACTTTGGTATTAGTCAACATCTGTGCTCATGTAATGTAAAATCAATTCATTAAAAAAATTTTCCATGTAAGAAAAAACAAATAACTTGTAAGAAGCATGGTAGATGAACTAGAAAATAAAATAACATGAACTATGAAGACATGTCATGGACTTTTCTAATCTTGATTTGGAACACCTTTTTCATGCATATGATAATAAAAATTAAATACTAAATACCTACTTTATGTATGTACTTTCACTTGTAACTATTGCTCCTTAAAGATTAGAATAACTCCTAAAGCCTGGATAGTTGAGCTCATGTGCTTTTCTGCCCACAAAGTAGATTGGGTATGCAATGAATAGAGAGGTAAAACTTAGGCCTTCAGATTGATTATGACTATGGAAACACCATTCAACAGCGTTCTTCTCGGTCTTTCAAATGTTTAAGATCACAAGGCAAAAGAGAACAGACTTTAAGAATGTTCACATATTACTTCTTATCTTACACAAGAGCTACATTAGTTTAGTTAGGAAAGTGTTTCGGAGTAAATAGCACTGTGAAACGTGTCATGGAATCTGGAGGCTCCACAACCTATCTCCAGATAGTTGTTCTGTCCAATGGAGCCTAGAGTAATACCACCACATTCTGAGAGATGGATTACATCTACAGGTACAAACTAGGAAGGATGGTCCTGAATTAAGTGGCTCTAGAACATGTTATAAAAGCAAATCAAAGCTTCCAGATATTAGAACTATTTCAATTACAGAGCATCTCTGGGTTATATCTTTGGCCAGCATCAGAAACCTGTCTGCCCTCCCGCAGTGGTTCCACTCCTCATGTGGATCTTCTAGATAGTTATGTTCTTCCTCAGCCAGCCACCTTGACCAACAAGCCTAGGTATATTATGTATGTATAAAGTTGGGTCTTAAATAAAGCCTATTTCTATTATCTAGGTAAGTAATGTCTTCAGACTTGCTATTTTATTGTTATCTAGAAAGAGTGGCTCTAGTGAGCTTCTAGTATCAGTTTTTCTAGCAGTTTCTTTAAAAAAACATTATCTTGTCTGGAACAAAGCTTTCTTGCAAGTATTGCTGTTGGCAATTGTCCTCTTTGCTGAAATGCTTCTCCAGTGAGACTTGGGCTGTGCCAGTGAGCCTGTAGGTTGATGGTCCTTTTGTTCAGCTTCTCGATTATAAAGCAACCTCTCTGATCGCCCTTTTAAAACTAAAGACCAAAAAATCAAATGAGATCAAGAAGTGACCATACCTCATAGGTCATCAGTTCCTCTCCTCAGCATATTATAGCACACAATCTAAGCCAGAAAAACACAGCAGAGCCCATTACAGCTCTCGAGTTCCAGTTATTAACATTGATTTTTTTCAATGGAAAATTTTCATTAGAGGCCATCACATGACTTACATTCAGTAATAACTTAGATTAAGATATATACTGGAGCCTTTGTCCTTAGACTAGGTGCCACTGAGTCACTTTTAAAGTAATCTTTTTGACCTTAGTAAATTCTCACAGGTAGGGTTTATCTCAGTCTAAACTGTACCTGACCTTTAATAGTGATGTCTGAAGTCTTGTATAATCCAAATTAATATTGCAATGTATATAAATTATATGTATAGATATAATACATGCATGTATTTATAATTATTTTATTTTTTAACAAGATAAATTTAGAGACTAAAAATATGACTGTATGCTATCATGCTTTAGAATGAAGAGCACAGATATGGATTGGAAACGTAAATTTTGACCCCATTTAATTTCTGTGACAACCTAATCTCATCAAAGTTCAGTCTCTATGTATGAGATAAATGAAAACAGCTCCAAGATGCCTGAAAGCTCTAAAGTATTAAAATTCTACCCTGCCATTCGTTCAGGGGAAACTGATAAATCATTTGCCAATTTGCCCCACAGGAACCAGACATCTTTAAGTGGTAATGTAACATGCACTGCTCTCTCCCAAAGTGTAGTGCATAAATGTTCTACTTCTAAATAATACAGGATGCCTAGTAAAATGTACTGTCGGGGGTATTAGTAAGGAGATGTTGTATCAAAACATCTGCAGTTGTAGTCCTGAAATACACATTGTAATAAATCCTCCAGCACCTTCAAGTTAGGAATAAGTGGTTTATAAAATTGTACTTACTTAAAAATTATAGATAAACAGATTTCACAGAAACCCAGTTTTCCTGATCTTAATGAAGTAAGGCACTATATTGAGACTGACTTTTCAGTGAAAAACAAGTTAAAATAATGACAACTTGTCTATGTTTAAGTTTAAATGAATATGACTAAGAGACCTGAAAATTCAGGTTTACTAGTAATCTTCTAATAGTTTGAGAGTACACAGGAGCCGTAGAGCCCTCAAGCCTCTCCAGAGAAACAGGGTGATTTTTCCTCCTGAACACCCTGAAGTTACAGAAGTGAATAAAACCATTCCTGCTTACACTGATACTCTCTCAAATGGATCAAGGTTAAGCCATCTCCAGCCAGACAAGTTTCCCTGGCCCATATTTAATCCATTAATATAGCGTAGAAACCTTTGTTTCTTGGAAACCACATGAAGTTAATAGATTATGGATTCCACTGGACCTAATGGTCTATATTTAACCAATTCACTTAACAAATATGTATCCGATACTATATTAGTTACTGAGCTGCAGTGGTGAATAAGAAAGTCATAGTCCTATAGTCTTAGGGTTTAAATTCTGAAGACGAAGACAGATACAGAAACCCAATTATGCAAAGAGAGGAAATTATTACAAAATGTGATCACCTGCAAAGTCAACCAAGGGACTTAATATACAACAAGGGTGTTGGGGGAACATTAGATAGATATAATCTTAATTTGGATTATATAAGATTTATTCATATAATTTTCATATATAGGTATATTAATTCGGGCCTGGTACAGTGGCTCACATCTGTAATTCCCATACTTTGGGAAGCCAAGGCAGGTGGATCACTTGAGGCCAGGAGTTCAAGACCAGTCTGGCCAATATGGCAAAACTCCTTCTCTACTAAAAATACAAAAGTTAGCCAGGTGAAGTGGCACGCGCTTGTAGTCCCAAGTACTCAGAAGGCTGAGGCGGGAGAATTGCTTGAACCCAGGAGGCAGAGGTTGCAGTGAGCCAAGACTGTGCCACTGCACTCCAGTCTGGGTGACAGAGCAAGACCCTGTCTCAAAAGAAAAGGAGAAATATTAATTTGAACTGTACAGATTTTAACTACTTCTTCCAAGTGATAATATTTAAGCTAAGACCTGAGAATAAAAAGAGGTAGCTTTTCATACAATAGAGAAAGTTTCATCTTTTAGGAAAAAAACTCACAATGTTCAAGGACCCTAATATGAGCAAGATCTTGGCATGTAGAAGAAAACTATGAATTGGATGAAGTGGAAAACTGAAAAGTAAGAATCTGGATGAAGTACAAAAGGGATAAAGATTAATAAGATGTGGCTGAAAGAGAAGGATATGTGAAACTCTACTGGTTTTTATTAATAATGACGAGGAACATGGATCTCAGTCCAAGTATACCAGAAAAGTAGGGAGAGTTATAAACTGAAAGACATGTTAAGAGATCACTTTGGTTTCTATGTAGCTAACAGAGTGTAAGGAATTAAGAATTAAAGTAAGTCGACTAAGGATGAGCCTAGGAAAATAGAGTAAGTAAGAAAATAATGTGAATCTGGCTAGATTGGGGATTTTAAAAATCAAAATAAGTGGTGGAAATTACAGATATGTTTGGAACCAAACTATTTTTAAAATGAAAGTTGAATTGGATATTGCCAGAATATTGAAGAATGGCCCAAAATGACTTATAAGCTTCTAGCATGGCTGGCAGTGCCACTTACTGATATGTGGAAAACCAGGACATGTTATCTCTGAATTATTTGAGTATAATCATCACTCATTATTATTGCCATGTAATCATCAACTCGTAGAATAAAGGTCTGGGTTACACTCTAAACTGGAAATTATTAGCTATTCAGTAGTATTTAGAGCTGAGAAAGAATAAGTGTGTGGAGAGAAAAGAAGAGCAATTAGGTTGGAACCCTTAGGAACATCAATATTTAAAGGTTGGGAAGAGAAATAGAAACAAATAAATTGTCCCATTAATGATGGGAAAATAAAACTCACAGTAGTTGCAAGGGAGTGCTAAAGATAAGCTGTGGCATTTCAAGTGCAAAATGTGGAAATTGAAGGCAAGAGAGTACTGATGGATTGTGAGGGAGCAGCAGTAGCTGCAGCCTAAGGAGACTCTCAATAAAAATGAAGGATTGTAGCAATGAAGATATCTGAGCCAACGAGCTAGCAAGGAGTGATGTCCAGGAGGCAGAATATTTGAATCTAGATACTGGTAATACATTACCCTTACAGGAAATGTTTCAGATTTGATGACAATAAAGTGGAGGAAAGAAAAGAAGCAATGGGGATAAAGATGTCAAAAAATGGGGAACAGAGGTCTTTAATGGTTTTTCATGTGAATACCAAGATCACTAAAATGATGGCTGAAGTTGCTTGATGATGATATTGAACAAATATCTAAAGCCTTAAATACAAGACAAGAGGCCAGGTGTGGTGGCTCATGCCTGTAATCCCAGCACTTTGGGAGGCTGAGGCAGGTGGATGACCTGAGGTCAGGAGTTCAAGACCAGCCTGGCCAATATGGTGAAACCCCGTCTCCACTAAAAATACAAAAATTAGCCAGGTGTGGTAGTACATGACTGTTATCCCAGCTACTCAGGAGGCTGAGGCAGGAGAATCACTTGAACTCGGGAGGTGGAGGTTGCAGTGAGCCAAGATCACATCATTGCACTCTAGCCTGGGCAACAGAGCAAGACTTCACCTCAAACAAACAAACAAAAAAAAGAGTGCCCAGGAAGGAGATCTGTTGATGTTAGCAATAGAAAAGGGGCATGGCTGATATTCCCAAGGGGTTTGAGTTTCAAAGGAACAGTATAATTTGCTAAAAGGGGAGAAATTATCAGTTTGGAAGTTGTAATGGGAACCAAGAACAACCACCTCATCTTCCAGTCATAGATATATGGAGAGTAAGAAAAAGACCAGTCTCAATTTACAAAGTCTAGAGGAAAAGATGTACTTTAGTATCAACCAAGTTTGTTTTAAGATAATTTCAAAGGCAATATGGAACTTAGCAACGGTCAATTTTGACAGTTTCCTGCAGCTTAGTAAATACTGCAAAAAAATTAAGATTTAACACAAAAGTATAAAAAAATTTTAATGGCATAGCAGCTTTCTTTACAGTTCCTTAAACCAAATAATTCCCTGTTTTTCTAACTAAACCTCTCCTTATTCTATGAACTTGGCTTCTTATTCAATGAACAGTTTAAGTCTACTAAAACACATACACACACACACACACACACACACACACACATACACACACTTGTGCACACATGACTTATCCAGCTGCAGGTCTCATTTTTGAAGCTACACTGAAAGTATACAGATCATTCTACAATTATCAACTATGGAGACTGTGAAGAACTAGAACAAGTCTTCCTGGAAAAGGAGTTGTCTGTGTACAAGAAAAAAGAAAGAGAGTCCAACTCTGGAAACTGACTCAGCTGAGTCATCCCAGGGCTGGTAAGCTTTGTTAAAGGAAATTAGGCCTCACAACCTATCTGTGAGGCTTAATTCTTGATGGCCTGGCCAAGATATAGCATCTGGATAAGAGCTGACTGACTCAAATTAAATTTTGTGAAGGTGAAGTACTTACTTGTTAAAATGAAAGATCTATTTACAGATAAATAAGCAGACATAGTGTCTGCACTATGGATAATAGGTGTATACTTGCTTTTTGCAAAAACAGCTTGTATCTTTGAAATACTGGTTTGCCCTAGACAGAGCTAATTTAAAAAGAAAGAGAAAAACATAAAATTAAAGAAAGGCTGTAAGACAGGAACACACAGACACACACAGTGTCTGTATCTTCAGTTATCACACTGTCTTTTTCTATATAGATGCCAACCAAGACAAATATGTTACATTTTACTTTAGGAGAAACTATGATAAGTAGAAAGAGGATAATTTGTTAAATCAATATAGAATGTTCCTTGTTTGCCATAATTCTACGTGTTACTCGTTAGAGGTCTGAGTAATCAATTTCTCCATCATATGTGGCCATCATGGCATTTAGGAAATTCCACAAGAAACTTTTTACCTGTGGATTTGGAAAAGAGAAAAGGATTTTTAAAGTGCCTTTTTTGGTCTGCATTCTGTGTGGAGCATATATTTTGTGCTACCTGCTGGTGTTAGCTTGTGATTACCTGTGACTCTGTGGAAGATATAGTTATTGAGCAATAGTTTTAAAGCTAAGAATTCTAAACATTGATTGGCTTAGTTTTTAATTAGGTAAATTACCTTTAATAGTTACTTAACCTCTCAAAGATTAATTATCTTAAGTGGTACATTGAAGGTTGCATTCATATTGATTTTAGTAGGCTTACCCTGCTAAAAAGTAAATTTAACAACAGAAATTCTTCTAGACCCCATTATTTCAGGAGACTCCACCCCAGTTTTTTATTTCTAACTTCAAGAAATGCAGAGAAATTTAAAAAATGGATTTTTATCCAATTCAACACAATATAACTGAAATAGATTTATGTATAATTAATTATTTCAACATTTAAAGCTACATTCAAGCAGTTTGTTTTTGCCATAAAGTTAAAGCTGTTTAGGTCGAGAATTAAAGAGGACCTTGAAACAGAATGACAAGAGAGGAATCACCCTGTTGTTTACCTTCCAGCTGCTTTCAACGCCCTGAATTTTTATCCACACCCAAATATTAGAATCCTATCTGAGAGAGTGTACTCAAATGATAAGGTCAGGCTAATTTCTCAAGAAAAGTGTTAGAGAATAATAAACACCTTTCTGGTCAAAGCACTGATGTTCTGGAAATAATCTTTTTTCCAAATGAGGCACAGAAATTGTTATGACTATTAAAAGTTGGTATATGATATCTGCCAAGTTTGACTGAGTTTCATTTAAAAATCAGTTCTATTAGGGCTAAGTGTAATGACTCAAATTCATGAATTTAAAAATTGTTTTAAAATGTTTGATGGAGGCATTTCAAATCCTGATCTTTGATTTATCACTGTTACTTTTGCTGAATTCAATTTGCTACCAAGATTTATTCAGATTAATTAATTGCCATAAACTCTGAAATATAATGCTCCTCAACAACTGAAGAACTTTTAAACAGGTCCAGTGTTGAAGATATGCTTTTAGTGAAAGTGTATCCGAGCACATGAATTCTATTTAATACAGTTTTTTAGATGACTAACAAAGAAGACTTAAGAAATTAGAAAACATTTTTAAACTACTGAAAAATAATTTTGATTTGTGAATCTAATGGTATTAACCAGAAGATAAGAAAAAAGTAATCATAGAACTTTATGGGAGTAATATTTGTTATAACAATCAGGTAAAACAACTAATGGATATTAGGCTTAATAACTGGGTGATAAATTAATTGGTACAACAAACGCCCCTGACAAAAGCTAACCTATGTAACAAATCTAGACTTGTACCCCTGAACTTAAAAGGTAAAATTTAAATAACTAACGTTGTGCTATTAATTTCAACCAGATCCTTTCCAAGATTCAGGGAACTTTTGAGAATTTTATTTATTGCAAAAGGAAATGTGATTCCTTGCCTAGGGCCTTCTTACCAAAACTTCTAATCTCTAGATGAACATCATGTTCCTCTAAGATTTAAGGACCATCATATTTGTCAGATTTTTTTTTTCTGTTTTACTGTGAGCAGTTTACAGAAAATAACAAAAATCAAATACGAAGATGCTACATGTTTTTTATCAAAAGGAACATTTTTTGTTTAGCTTTAAGAAACTGTGACAAATTTGGTTTTCTGACCTATTATGAAGTTAGACATCTTGAGTGAATTGAATCTTTCATAATCCTATTAGGTTTTAATTCTGTAACTCTGGAAAACTGTCAACTCTCCCCAATTTTTCAACTCTGCTCCTCATCCTTTCCAGCACCTTATCCATATGACTATTTTAGTACTTTTCATCTGCTTCTACCACTGCTCTGTGGCTGCATTAGTTAACATAACGACTCACATGTAAGTGGCTAGGAAATATGTGCCTAAAATAAAGTGCAGAAATTTAGTTATAATTGAGTATCCAGTTGCCTCATATTCTGGTCTTCAATTCAAATAACCCAAGCTACTTTCAAAACTTCAACTGTCCCTGGGAGTATTAGATGAAATTGTCCCAGATTATAGCACTTTCAGGCTAAAATAATTAATGACTCTATAGTTCCAGAAAGAGTATAAGGTTATTCAACACAATCTTCCGTGTACCATCCCAGCTTCGTATAATAAGAGGGAACTTAGATGACTTTAGTGGTCTTCAAAAGACACTCTCCCCTTTCATTTATTTATTTATTAAATAAAGACAAGGTCTCACTCTGTCACCCAGTCTGGAGTGCAGTGGTATAATCACGGTTCACTGCAGCCTCCACCTCCTGGGCTCAGGTCCTCCCACTGCAGCCTCCTGAGTAACTAGAACTGCAGGTGCTAGCCACCACCACACTTGGCTAATTTTTTTTTTTTTTTTTTTTTTTAGACGGAGTTTCATTCTTGTTACCCAGGCTGGAGTGCAATGGTGCGATCTGAGCTCACCACAACCACCACCTCCTGGGTTCAGGCAATTCTCCTGCCTCAGCTTTCCTGAGTAGCTGGGATTACAGGCACACGCCACCATGCCCAGCTAATTTTTTGTATTTTTAGTAGAGATGGGGTTTCACCATGTTGACCAGGATGGTCTCGATCTCTTGACCTCGTGATCCATCCGCCTCGGCCTCCCAAAGTGATGGGATTACAGGCATGAGCCACTGTGAGCGGCCACACCTGGCTAATTTTTATATTTTTTGTAGAGACAGGTTTTCATCACATTGCTCAGGCTGATCTGAAACTCCTGGGCTCAAGTGATTAGTCTGTCCCAGCCTCCCAAACTGCTGAGATTACATGAGTGAGCCATCCTGCCTGGCCGGCCCCTCCCATTTTTTTAACCTTAATTATATAATTATCCTTCTTAAAATAGATACTTAATTACTGGATGGTTCTCATTCTGATATGAAGAACTTTCTTAAGAAAATAAATTCCCAGTATTTCCTGGAATATCTAATTTAATTCTATATATCAAATAGAGAAAAATAAAAGCTGTTTTAGTGTGTTAGTTTCCTCCTGCTATTATAATAAATTACCACAAACTCAGAGGCTTAAAACAACACATTTATTTTCTTTATGCTTCTGGGGGTCAGAAGTCTAAAATGGGTCTTAGTGTGCTAAAATCAAGTTATCATCCAGTCTATATTTTTTCTAGAGATTCTAGGAGATAATTCATTTTCTTCCCTTCACCAGCTTTGAGAGGTAACATGTATCCCTGAGCTCTTGACCTCTGCCTCCATCTGCAAAGCACATCACTTCAACCTCTGCTTCAGGTTTCCCATGCTCTTCTACTCACTCAGGTCTTTCAGCCTTCCTCTTTTAAGGTTCTTTGTGATTACAGTGGGCTTGCCTCAATAATTCAGGATAATCTCTTCATTTTAAGGTCAAGTGATCAGCAATCTTAATTCCACCTGCAACCATAATGCTCTCACACTGCCTAACATAACATTCAAAAAGTAATCCTACTAAGGGTCATTATTCTACCTATACACTAAGTAACTGAGAAAAAGGTAAAGTTATGTATCATGCATTACCTATGGCAAGGAAATAATATATTATAATGATTTATCTTTAAAAAATTCTTTTAGAAGCTTTGAGTCCTAGACTATTGATTAAAGTTTTGTATATTTGGAGAAACATCATGTCCTTGATACTAACACATTGTATCCAGTAGATAGCCTTTAAAAATATTCCTTTATAAAAGAATATTTAAGGTTATCTGGACAATAGAAAAGAAACTTTAGTTGCTGTGCCACAAAAGGCCAGATTGCTGCATATTACACCTCTTACCAGTGCACACATGTGCCAAACTCCTTCCTGAAAGCCTGGTTGGTGTTTGCTACATGCTTAGCAATAGTCTTCAATCTCATGACTGTTTATATTAAGCCCTATTTTTTAAAGCATATCTTCATTTGTTTGTTTTCCTGAGCCTACCCTTATTTCCTCCTCTGAACCATTTAATCTGGTTCAGATGAATTGCACAGGTTAGCTCACTTGATTGTACTCTACAACATCCTCTTGTATTCTGGAAACAGTTATTTTCCCCATGGTAAGGTGGTAAGTGGCTTCTCTGAGGACTTGCCACCTTAGTATGCAGTGGTGACATCTGCTTAGGTCCTATCCATAATGTGGAACTTAGTATCTTCCAACTTCTAGTCTAACATAAACTTCATGATTAAGCAGAGCCACCTTTTGGGGGAATAGCAGGGTGTCTGCCCTTAACAGTCTGTGTAAACACAGAAACACATTTGGGAACATAATTGACTTTTACATACAGAAGCCAGATGTATTTTATGCCCATGCATGCTTAGGGAAGCCAGTTCATCTCATGTATTACAATAAGCAACTGTGTCCACTGCAAGATACTTAACACACTTAGGAACCAAAACACTTAGGAAAATAAAAGCTCTTTCCAATAAAAATGTGCATCAAAACTTTGTGTGTATTTTTTTTAATGAAACTTTCCTCTATAAGATAAGGCCACAGGAGCTACTAAAACAAACAAAAAAAGCATTCTTAAAATGTATTTTCTAATAGACATCTAGGCCTTTGCCTTATATAAGATTTAGGTAAATTGATGGGTGTTTCTTTATACTTGAAAGGCTGCTTTCAATAGCAAAGTGCATGTGCTGAAGTTTGAATACAGTTTTGAGAATGCAAAAGTTTAAAAGAACTAATGGAAACAGACTATCCAGATATGAACATGCATTTGCCATTATTTTCCTACCCTCTACTATATTAGAAACAGTAGGAAAATTATAAAAATGTCTGTTTTCCCTCAATAGGAATATTTATTAAAATTAATAAATTACTATTCTTTAAATAAATTCAAAATAGATTTGTAAGTGACAACTTTCAGAGAAAAAAGGGTTTTATGGATATATGTATTTACTTATGAATAAAATTAATGCTATAATTTTGTTAAACTATTATCTCCATATCAATAATGCTCTCTATTGTTTTTGCAGTTTGTTTAGCAATAGAGATTCCAATACATTTAGTATTCACAAGTTTCATATAGTTTCCTGTCAATGTGCTCTGTCTTTTTTTATTGGACTACTAATCATTTAATAATGATTTGTTGAAACTACTCATATTTTAAATATTACAAGTGAATCGCAAATACTTTCTCCTGATTTGACATGTGCTTTTTACACTTACTCATATTATCGTTTGAAATAGGAAAGTTTTATATTTTAACAAAGTTCAATCCATAAATATTTTTAAAAAACTTTTCTGTCATTGGTTACGGCTATGTTTAGATATTTAATTTTAACTGTAATGTTGTAATTGATATTTGCCTATGGTATTTTTTCTTTATATTTTGAAAAAGTGTATTTGACATCTACTCTGGAATTAGTATTTATAAATAAGATATTATAACATTATGCAACTATAAAATACATATGGCCAATTATCCAAACACCATTTATAAACTGTTTATCACTTATTTACTGAATTGAAAGACTATCTTTACCATACATTATATTTTAAGTTTACTAAGATTATGTAACATGAAATTATTTAGTTATGAAATTATATGAAATCAAGCATGACAGACAGCTCTGCTTCCCCTCACTACTCTGTAAAAGGGTGAATAGATGGAAGAATTGCTTTCTTATGGCTTAAGTGTATGTGTAACATAACATGGCTTGATGAAGTGGGAACTATACAGAAACTGTTTTTGGTTCTGAAATGTACTCCAGCTTTACCAATTTGTTCTACACATTTACCTTTGAAGGTAGAAGCTGAATTTTGCATATGATTATGTTTCTAGTACTTAACATTGTGCTATATACTGAGTAGATGCTCAGAAACATGTTGAATGATTCATTGTATTGATAGACAATTATATGTTGTAGTGATGCTACCTCATTCAAAATAATTTTGACCAGACTTTCTCTGTCAAGAATACACCCTTGTGTACATGCACTTATGCATAGACACACACACACACACACACACACACCCTTTGCAGAGACAAACTGCTTTGAAAGCATGTACAAGGATTTGTTGATTCGGATCTGATTCTAATTCTATAGTATATTTGTTCATTTCAATCACAATGACAATAAAAATAGAAAACAGTAAGTGTGAGGTTGGAAGATGCAGAATATAAAAAATAAAATTACCAAAGAATATTTTATATTTTCTTTAGTTTGCTGATGATAAACTCAGAAAAGTAATGGACATAAAAATGAAAGTATGCAATGTGTGTGTGGCGGGGGAGTGGTTGTGTGTGTGTATCACATACACTCATTTTCATGTTGTACATATGGAATTTCATATCCAGCCAAACTAAGTTTCAAAAGTGAAGGAGAAATAAAATTCTTTACAGACAAGCAGATTCTGATTTAGACACCACCAGGCCTGCCTTACAAGAGCTCCTGACGGAAGCACTAAATATGGAAAGGAGCAACTGGTACCAGCCACTGCAAAATACTAAATTGTAAAGACCAATGAAAATATGAAGAAACTGCATCAACTAACGGGCAAAATAACCAGGAGCTGATAGGATCAAATTCACACATAACAATATTAACCTTAAATGTAAATGGGCTAAATGGCCCAATTAAAAGACATAGACCAGCATATGGGATAGAGTCAAGACCCGTTGGTGTGCTGTATTCAGGAGACCCATCTCACATGCAAAGAGATACATAGGCTCAAAAAAAGGGATGGAGGAATGTTTACCAAGGAAATGGAAAGCAAAACAAAACAAAACAAACAAACAACGACAACAACAAAAACTGTGGTTGCAATCCTAGTCTCTGATAAGACAGACTATAACCCAACAAAGATCAAAAAAGAGAAAGAAGGGCATTACATAATGGTGAAAGGGATCAATGCAACAAGAAGAGCTAACTATCCTAAATATATATGCACCCAATACAGGAGAATCCAGATTAATAAAAACAAGTTCTTAGAGATTTACAGACTGCCACACAATAATAATGGGAGACTTTAACACTCCACTGCCAATATTAGAAAGATCAATGAGACAGAAAATTAACAAGGATATTCAGGACTTGAACTCAGCTCTGGACCAAGGGCACCTAATATATATCTACAGAACTCTATACACCAAGTCAACTGAATATACATTCCTTTCAGGACCATATTGCACTTATTCTAAATTTGACCATATATTTGAAAGTAAAACATGCCTTAGCAAATTCAAAAGAATGAAAATCATAACAGTCTCTCAGACCACAGTGCAATCAAATTAGAACTCAAGCTTCTAAGAAGCTCACTCAAAACTGCACAACTACATGGAAACTGAACCACCTGCTCCTGAATGACTACTGAATAAACAGCAAAATTAAGGCAGAAATAAAGAATTCTTGGAAACCAATGAGAGCAAAGACAAAATGTTCTAGAATATCTGGGACACAGTTAAAGCAGCATTTAGAGGGAAATTTATAGCACTAAATGCCCATATCAGAAAGTAGTAAAGATCTAAAATAGACACCCCAACATCACAATTAAAAGAAGTAAGAGTAAACAAATTCAAAAGCTAGCAGAAGAGAAGAAATAACCAAGATCAGAGCAACGCTTAAGGAGATAAAAACACAAAAATCTTTTCAAAAAAATCAATGAAACCAGGAGCTGATTTTTTGAAAAGATTAACTAAATAAATAGACTACTAGCCAGGCTAATGAAGAGAAGAATCAAATTGACACAATAAAAATATTATAAAGGGGATATTTCCACTGATCCCACAGAAATGCAAACTACTCTTATAGAATATTATAAATACCTCTATGCAAATAAACTAGAAAACCTAGAAGAAATGGACAAATTCCTGGACACATACAGGAAGAAGTTGAATCCCTGAAAAGACCAATAACAAGTTACAAAGCTGAGGTAGTAATTAATAGCCTAACAATAAAAAAAAAAAAAAAAGCCCAGGACAATATGGATTCACAGCCAGATTCTACCAGAGGTACAAAAAGAAGCTGGTACTATTTCTTCGGAAACTATTCCAAACAATAGAAAAAGAGGGACTCCTCCCTAACTCATTTTATGAGGCCAGCATCATCCTGATACCAAAACCTTTGAGACACAACAAACAAAAAAAATTTCAGGCGAATATCGCAGATGAACATTGATGCAAAAATCCTCAATAAAATACTGGCGGCCGGGTGCGGTGGCTCACGCCTGTAATCCCAGCACTTTGGGAGGCCGAGGCGGGCGGATCACGAGGTCAAGAGATCGAGACCATCCTGGTCAACATGGTGAAACCCCGTCTCCACTAAAAATACAAAAATCAGCTGGGCATGGTGGCCCGTGCCTGTAATCCCAGCTACTCAGGAGGCTGAGGCAGGAGAATTGCCTGAACCCAGGAGGCGGAGGTTGCGGTGAGCCGAGATCGTGCCATTGCACTCCAGCCTGGGTAACAAGAGCAAAACTCCGTCTCAAAAAAAATAAAATAAAATAAAAATAAAAATAAAAAATAAAATACTGGCAAACTGAATCCAACAGCTCATCAAAAAGCTTACCTACCACCATGATCAAGTTGGCTTCACCCTTGGGATGCAAGGCTGGTTCAATATACACAAATCAATAAATGAAATCCATCACATAAACAGAACCAATAACAAAAACCACATGATCATCTCCATAGATAAAGAAAAGGCCTTCAATAAAATTCAACACCCCTTCATACTAAAAACACTCAATAGGCCAGGTGCAGTGGCTCATGCCTGTAATCCCAGCATTTTGGGAGACCGAGGCAGGTGGAGCACAAGGTCAGGAGTTGGAGACCAGCCTGACTAACATGGTGAAACCTCATCTCTACTAAAAAAATATACAAAAATTAGCTGGGTGTAGTGGCACATGCCTGTAATCCCAACTACTCAGGAGGCAGAGGCAGGAGAATTGCCTGAACCTGGGAGGTGGAGGTTGCAATGAGCCAAGATCGTGCCACTGCACTCCAGTCTGGGTGACAGAGTGAGACTTCATCTCAAAAACAAAACAAAACAAAACAAAACAAAAACACTCAATAAACTAGATATTGATGGAGCATTTCTCAAAATAATTAAGAGCTATTTATGACAAATCCATAGCCAATATCATGCAGAATGGGCAAAAGCTGGAAGCATTCCCTTTGAAAACTGGCACAAGATAAAAGATGCCCCTCACTTTCCACTCCTATTCAACATAGTATTGGAAGTTATGGCCAGAGAAATCAGGCAAGAGAAAGAAATAAAGAATATTCAAATAGGAAGAGAGGAAGTCTAATTGTCTGTTAGCAGATGACATGATTGTATATTTAGAAAAGCCCCTCTCCTCAGCCCAAAGACTTCTTAAGCTGATAAACAATTTCAGCAAAATATCAGGATACAGAATCGATGTGCAAAAATCACAAGCATTTCTATACACCAATAAAAGACAAACAGAGAGCCCAATCATGAATGAATTCCTATTTACCATTGCTACAAAGAAAACAAAATATCTTAGAATACAATTTGCAAGGGATGTGAAGGACCTCTTCAATGAGAACTACAAACCACTCCTCAAGGAAATAAGAGAGGACACAAACAAATGGGAAAACATGCCATGCTCAAGGACAGAAGAATTAATACCATGAAAAATGGCCATACTATGCAAAGTAATTTATAGATTCAATAGTATTCCCATAAAGCTACCATTGCCTTTCTTCAAAGAACTAAAAAAATCTGTTTAATTTCACATGGAACCAAAAAAAAGAACCTGTACAGCCAAGAATAACCTAAGCAAAAGAACAAAGCTGGAGGCATCATGCTACCTGATGTCAAACTATACTACAGAGCTACACTAACCAAAATAGCATGGTACTGGTACTAAAAAGAGAGATACAGACCAAGAGAACAGAACAGAGGCCCCAGAAATAATGCCACAAATCTACAACCATCTGATCTTCAATGAACCTGGCAAAAACAAGCAATGGGGAAAGAATTCCCTATTTAATAAACGGTGCTTGGAAAACAGGCTAGCCATATGCAGAAAACAGAAACTTGACACCTTCCTTACATCTTGTAGAAGAATTCACTCAAGGTGGATCAAAGACTTAAACCTAAAACCTAAAACTATAAAAACCCTAGAAGAAAACCTAGGCAATACCATTTAGGACACAGGTGTGGGCAAAAACTTCATGACTAAAACACCAATGGCACTTGCCAACAAAAGCCAAAATTGACAAACGGGATGTAACTAAACTAAAGAGCTTCTGCTCAGCCAAAGAAACTATCATCAGAGTGAACAGGCAACCTACAGATGGGGAAACATTTTTGCAATGTATCCATCTGACAAAGGTCTAATATCCAGAATCTACATGGAACTTAAATAAATTTACAAAAAAAAAAAAAAAACATTAAAAAGTGGGCAAAGGATATGAATAGCTACTTCTTAAAAGAAGATATGTATGTGGTCAATAAACATGTGAAAGAAGCTCATTATCACTGGTCATTAGAGAAATGGAAATCAAAACCACAATGAGATACCATCTCATGCCAGTTAGAATGGTGATCATTAAGTCTGGAAACAACAAATGCTAGAGAGGATGTGGAGAAATAGGAACACTTTTATACTGTTGGTGGAGCATAAATTAGTTCATCTATTGTGAAAGACAGTGTGGCAATTCTTCAAGGATATACAAAGAGAAATACAATTTCACCCAGCAATCCCATTACTGAGTATATACTCAAAGTATTAGAAATCATTACACTATAAAGACACAGGCACACATATGTTTATTGCAGCACTATTTTAAATAGCAAAGGCTTGGAACCAACGGAACGTCCATCAATGATAGACTGGATGAAGACAATATGGCACATAACACCATGGAATACTATGCAGCCATAAAAAAGATGAGTTCATATTCTTTGCAGGGACTTGGATAAATCTAGAAATGATCATCCTCAGCAAACTCTCAAAAGAATAGAAAACCAAACATTGTGTGTTCTCACTCATAAGTGGGAGCTGAAAAATGAGAACACCTGGACATAGGGAGGTGAACATCACACACTGGGGCCTGTCAGTGGATGGAAGGAAAGGGGAGGGAGAGCATTAGGACAAAAACCTAATGCATACAGAGCTTAAAACCTAGATGTCAGGTTGATAGGTACAGCAAACCACCATGACACATGTACACCTATGTAACAAACCTGCACATTCAGCATATGTATCCCAGAACTTAAAGTAAAATTTTAAAAAAAAGTATGCAGTGTGTGTATGTATATCACATGTACTCATTTTTATGATGTACATATGCACATTATGAATGTGAATATATGTTTATGTTAAATAACATGCCATCAGTTTGTATTTGTAACACATAAATGTACATGCATATACAACAAATAGAGGCATTTTGCATAATAATTTCTTTTATATTCATTTCCTCAGCTAAGAACTAAAGAGAATTTAAATCAAAATCAATTATTCATTTGCAGGGGTTTTTAACCATTTTCTCCCTCTTTATCTTCACTTTTATGGCTCCTTACATTGCCAATTTGACTATTTATTTGCCATTGATTATGTATATTTGCAACAGTCATTTTAAGAAATTCAACCTTTGGGTAAGATCTCTAAGATTGATTTTATATGAATACATGTGTGGGCACACACTTGACAGTTATAAATATATGTGTACACATATCAAAATAATTCATATGAAATATGAATAAAATTATACATACATTTTTTCTGTCAATAAAAGCAATATAATATAATTATTGGTAGTAAACGCATTTGTCTTCATTCTGTTGCCTACCATCTGAGCTACTATGTTGGTATAATGCACTGATCATTTGATATACTACCACAGCAAATAGTACAGTGAAACCCCAAATAATAACTAAACAAATCTGTGAGTTTTGCGAAAATACATTTTTTGATGATCAGTTCACTTAAAGTTGTTAGTTTGATTTCTAGCCAGGTCAAAGAAGAAAGTTGTTAGTTTCGTTTCTAGCAAAGTGAAAGAAGCTGAAAACTATAAAGTTCTCAAAGCCAGTGCATAACAATAATGGTTCTGTATTCTGTGCAACAATCACCATTACCAGAGAGCTTCATACCTATATTGCCAAATATTTCACATACTGCCTTAGTGGTGATTAATCAATGTGCCATGGTACTGAAACTGAAATGAGAGTTTGCAGAACAAGTGATATTCCAATGCGTTTTGAAAATGTATCATCTCCTCAGATACAGACGAAAAATTATCATCTATATCAATCTAGAAATGCTGTTTTTATCAATGTTACCTATCCAAATCTTGGTTTTGTTTACTTAATATTTAGCAAACATGATTTTAGTGAAAAATTTTCAGATTTTCTAAATATATTGTGTGAAATTACTATTACAAGAAATATGCTACACATCTGAATACACAAATAGGACAGCAGAGGTAGCAAAAGGTGACTTTCAGTGTCATTATCTCCCCCATAATCTTCAGCAGCACCACCCACTCTTCTCTTTGCATCATTGATGTATGTTATCTGAATCAAGCCCTGTGCAAATGTCAGCACAACATGAGTCTTCTAGCCTTGCCTTCTTATCAGAATGCAGCTTGAAAGCCTGTATATGGCTTCTAGAGCCACCACGGAAAAATATACTTTTTGCAAGTATTGAAAAGGTTCATATTGCAAATTCAGAATTCACAGTATTGAAAAAAATATTTTTTAAAAGCTACAATACTGTGAACTATAAACATTATGCTGGGATCAGATGACTCTTTTTATTCCAACCTATCTTAACATATTTTCTCATTAATTTCTCCATATAGTCACAACTAACAACAATAGACTCCTTATTTCTTTACACTATTTGGTTATTTTATAATAAATGATCTCAGTAGCATTTCTGAACCCTCTACTGCTCTGGTTTTACATAATTCCTGAATTTTTTAATAAGTTCATTTTTGATTGAAAAAGACCTGACTCTTATGCTGAGAAAAGCCTCGTATCTTTCTGTAAGCTTTCTGTCTTCTATAAGCTTTACATCTTCCATAAGCAAACATTCACTGGTTTTGTGATCAAACTAGAGAGGCATATTTCATTAACATTAGTAACAACATCATTTATTATCCTCAAATCTCATATAATGGATAATATTTCCAAGAAGAGACAGTTGATTGCATGAGCAACAAGAGAAAGACAATCAACAGTCTTTTACCAAGACATGTCCACACACACTTGTTTCCACAGTCAAAGTAATGCCATATGTCCTCAGTGATGTGGGTGGGCAAAAGGAACAGTTGGCCTGCTAACGAGGGCCATATGTACATGCAGACAGACTATCATGCCATCCTTCTAACTTATGGTTGCTGAAAACTCATTTGAAGTACTTTCTCTGAGGAATAGCATGGCTGGAGGAGGAGAAGCTTCCTTAATACCAAGAAAGGACCATTTATTGTACAACTACTACATCTCTGAAACTGGGAGCTAAAAATATGCATGTACGTTACTCATTCTCATTAAGCATCAGTAGAGTTCTTTATTCCAGTTTCAGTTTCTTTCACTAAATTCTTTTGCATTTATGTGCAAAGGGATTTTTGCCCTTTTCAAAAATTACTTTTCATGATCGATCTTGTTAATTTGATGTTCACATCAACCTCTATTTTTAGCTTGATATACAGAAAATTTATATGGTTTCTTTGACATTGTTAAATATTAAAATATTAAAGGAAATGAAAAAGACTCAAAAACTTAGAATATTTGAACGAGACTTTCTGGAAGGCAGAGAGAACAATAAGGCAAAAGTGCTTACTACACTACAGTTCCAAAGTAAAAGAAAAAGATTTTTTAAATGATTATAGCAGCTTTGTATCTCAACCAGGGTTTCCTTTGAAATTTCTACAACTTCAAACAGTATTCAGCAGTTTGCACTGATTATAAAATTTATTGTTTTAAGGTCAATTGTAATACTATGATCAGATAAGATAATTTACTTTATTCTTAATGGCTTCATTTTGACAAATGAGGAAGCTTTTAGGAAGGACAATGCTCCCTGCACAACAACCAGTAAAGCATGTCACATCCATTTACAATATAATTTTAAGAAAAATGAAGGACAAACTACTTGTGAAGCAGCAAGAATTCATTTGCATTAAATTAATTTGAACAGGGCATTTAAAGTTCTCTTTGGCAACAATGGAATAAGGGGGAAAAATGAATCTATCACCCAATGGTCATCTTCTGGATTACAGAAAGATTTGAAAGGCTGGCATGACCATAGTTAAATTTCTTCTAGAAGTCTGTGATAAGTATAATAGATATAACTCATGAAATAAAACATTCACAATGAATATTTGTGAACTGCATCAATTATGCAACTACTGTCTAACATCCCCTTGAAAATTACATTCTGCAAAGGTTAACAAAAGACCAACCTTTCTGTACTTTCCTATATGGATTAGGCTTTGTAAACAAGAGCTAAGCTTCACAAATAAGCACTATGGAAGATAATGTTCTATTCATTTAAAAGTAACTAATCCAGGTGTTGTCCTTGATAAATAATGGATTTAATTAATATTTTCACCCTAGCAGTGCAAATACTTTTACTTATTTGCTAACGCTAGATTTGACAAATCTAAGGTTATTTAATTTATCAGTATCTGTTGTGAGTCAGATGAAAAACTCCAACAATGCCTTCTAATGGTTCAAAAATAAATTGTTATTCCCACTGATACATTGTTTTTCTGTATGTGGATATATGCATGTGAAAGCTAGCATATTAATTTCAGGGTCTCAAGGCACAAAACTGTTATTACCATTTGTGACAAGCTGCATAATGGTCTTTAAAGATGTTCTTGTCCTAATCCCCAGGCCCTGGGAATGTACTGCCTTACATAGCCAAAGGGACTTGCAAATATGATTAAGTAGAGGATCTTGAGATGAGGTGACTGTCCCAGATCACCCATGTAAGCCCAAAGTAATCACAGGAGTCCTTAGATGAAGGAGAGAGAAGGATTCAAAGTTAGAGGAAGAGGTAATGTGAAGAGAGAAACAGAAATAAAAGCAATTCACCTTGAAAACGAAATAATGGCTCAAAAGCCAATCAATACAGTTGTCACTAGAAGCAGAAAAAGGCAAGAAAATGGATTCTCCCCTCAGCACCTCAAGAAGGAGCCAACACTGCAGACACATTGACTTAGCCCAGTGAAAGTGATTTTGGACTTCTGGCCTTTGAAACTGTAAGACAGTAAATACGTGTTGTCTCAAGTTATTAAATGTGTCGTAATTTGGCATAGCAACAGTAACACAACTCATACACCACTGTAATAAGCAAGGGAAATAAAGTGCGATAGTGACAAACTTAGGGGATTCCAAAAAAGAGAAACCAAGAGGTAAACTCAATCGCAGGATTTATATTGGTAACTATTATATATTACTTGCTTATCCCTTCAATCATATTACTGCTATAAGTATCATCATCATCCAATAAATATGATTACACAAGTTATACATAAGTATGTATAACTTAGAGATGAATTTTTTTTTTCTATTTCAGCCTTCCCATAATTTCATGCAGCTAGCCTAAGCAACCACCTACCTGATGGAGCTAATATTTTCATGGAAAAATCTTTTGTATCAGGCAGTAAATTTATATCTGAAATTAAATTATTTTAAGCCAGTCTGAGGACAATACCTAGAAAATTCAAATATTTCTTCTCAAGAATACCACTAGCAGTGAGTCTTTAGTGCTATCTTCCGCCAACTGAATCAAAGTTAATTTTAAATATTTTCAAAGCAATATTTTTAAAGATTGTGTACAAAGTTTTTCTGTTGGTAAAAATAAATCACTTACCAACCCTTCATTATATTTATATTGATTACATGAAGTCCAGACATGAATTATGATGCCACCAATAGAAAACTATTTAAATAGAAAAATCTCATTTGGTGCCGACAGAATGACAGCATAAAGCTGTTAAGCATCGGGAGGAGTAAGTTGTTTGTGGTGTAAATATTTCCATTTTCTTACTGAAATTTGTCCTGTGATCTAGCACTCTTCTCTCCACAGCAAAAGTTATAAAAATACTCACTCTACTTTTCTATACTTTAATGGTTGCGGAACATTAGAGCGAAGCAGGAGATGGCAATGTTTGTGCAAGACCAACACTGTATTTGAGGAGAAAATAAAAACTCGGACATATTATGTGTGATATCTCCACAGTAGTATATGGAGGGCCAAAAAAAATGCCATCAAATATCTACCATGTGATGAGCCCCTTACATAAATAAATATCTAATCTTTTAAATGTACTAACAACTGCTATTCACAGCAAGCATTCTATTCCCAGCTTACAGATAAGAAACAAGGCTTCAGAAAGGGATCTTCACCAATTTCACACAGTCAATAAAAGGCAGAACTAGGGCAAATATCAATAATAAAAATAGAATTCTAACCCTAATTGAACCGGCACTGCTCTAAGATTACGTATCATTAGTCTCCCCATTTTACAAAAGAAGTAACTGAGGTAAAGAGAAGCTATACCATTTGTTTTCAAGATCATATAGCTAAAAAGAGACCATTTTAGTCATAAGTCTGTGATACATCATGCACATAATTTCCAGCATTAGCTGAGACTTTTCTTATTAAATCCTAAGTGATTATTTGATCCCTGATAAGTATGCCATAATTTTTTCCCACCTCATTCTTATCATAGTTCTTCAAGTAAAGTTCAACACAGTTATCCTATTTAGTTGCAAATTTTGAAACTCAAAATATACATCACACTAAACTGTTAACTTTATTTCGAATTTTAAAAAACTAAATTTTCACTCAGTAAAAAAAAAAAATAGATTGCTTACTCCCATATCTACAATATAACTTATAAGTATATATTTGTATTAAAAAATAATTTTCTATAACTTTAAAAATATTTAAATATTATTTAAGGTTTTAATAATATTTACATGTTTAAATAATACATTTAAAGACATAGTTCAACAAGTCAGTGTAATCCATCACTTACTTATGGCAGAACATTTGTTCAGTATCTTCTATTTGTTCACTGCTGTGTAATACAGCCTATTTTAAAAATCAAAAACTTGTCTTAATGTCAACATTATATAGCCTTCTCACAATTCCTACCTATTCTTAGTTACCGTCAGGGGTAAATAAAATGAATGTATCCCAAATTTCTTTGCTTTGAAACAGCGTCAGTGAAAATGGTGTTTGTCAGCCTTATCTACCATTCATATATCTCCATGTTTTTCTGCATTAAATCTCATCTAATACTCCCTATGCCATCAATGTCACCATAAAGGGGGACATAATGAACATCTCATAACGAACAAAGGTATATACACTAGAACTTAAGATGTTTAACCTACTCCCTAGTATATTATGTCCCATCTGAAGTACTCATATTAAAATAAGTAACTATACAAACATGGTACTTTTAAGAAAGGAATGTTCAAAAATTAATTGATACCTTCTACACATTTGTATCCAAGAAAGCATGACCTAATAGGCATCACATATATGGATGAAAAAATTCACTTTTAGCAATGAATCTTTATGACACTCCTTTAGCAAGAATTGTCACCAAGCTACCCACAACTCCTCAGCACTCGCTATTTCCATACACGTGGTCAGACAATGTCCAAGGTACAGTGATTCTGTTCAAAGGCTTTCCTGGGCCATCAGAGCTGTCTCAGCCTGTGTACAGGGTTATACAGAAATTCTAGGGCATTAATGCCCAGGATCACTGGAGCACCCTGAACCAACAATGCAAATTTATGGAGGAAACTTCCAAGTTCTCTTATCCCCAAGTTGGGGTAACTCTTACCTATTTTGTATGGTCTCATAGTTCTCCAATAAAAATGATCTCAGCTTGCTCATCTTATTTCCAACTCACTACAACTAGACGTTAACTAGATATACTGCTTTAAAGTATAGGCAAAGTCCTTCTGCTCAAGAATGTTTGTAGAATAATATTTCTAAATTGCAATTGGCCTCATTCTTTCCTGAGGGATAAAATGTCATCTCTCTTCTTATCTTCCTCTCTCCTTTCTTCCTAACTCAGCTAACCCTCTATGTGAAAGAATTTCAAAGGAAGAATCCTCTCAAGAGGATTCTTTCTCATGGAAATGTTGAAATGATAGTATCACACATACATTGATTGAAGTATTTTGTAGAATGTGAGGAAAGAAAAAAATTTTGACATTCCTGAAAATTTAAGTCATCCTTTTAATGCCAGGACTGGAAAGGAACAGGTCACATGGGCAAGAGCCATAAAACTAATTATCTTGATTCCTTCCAGAATACCTGAGCTATAAATATACAAGGAATCCAGTAATCAGATGCAAAGTTGTGTAAAATATGCTTAGTTCCAAAACTATGAATTTTATGTATATAATGTGAAAAAAAAGTTTCAAAGTATATGAGATTCCAAAAAATTTCTTAGTAAGCATTCAGTATTCTTGCTCAACTTCTTATACCGCTAAACTCTGTTTAGCATACATAGACACACAAAAGCACCCTCCTCCCCACTAAAACTCACAAATTCTCTTTGAAACTCAACTTGGTTTATAAGAGCTTTTGTAGGATGGACTACTACCACTTAAAAAAAAAAAAAAGGAAGAAAAAGGTTCTATTATAGGTTTTTTATTCCCTTCCTCAACTCTTGAAGAAGACTATTTGAATTAGCCCATGTCAGGCACCAAAGTACTCATCAATAAAGTTTTATGAATGTGGTCACATATGAAACATGCAAGCATTCAATTTCTACCTCTCATTTTCTCATAAATCCCATATTAGATATACATTAGATATATCTGCCAATGTTTCCAAGGAATCTTAAAGACTACTCACTGTGAAGCCTGGAAGTTTAGCCTGAAAGCAAGCTATATCTGCATTTTCAAGTTCACACTAACTGGTTTAAAAATACAACTAAATGTGGCCTGTCTTTTATCTTTATTATAAGACAAATTATCTCGAAAATATTCATAGTAAAAATTGAGTCTCCCTGTCAATCCATTTTTATTAAGAAGGACATTGGTCAGCTTTTAAGAGTTTTGTAGTTATTTGGAAGTTAGGAACATCTAAATATGGAAAATAATTCCATAAAATTATAGTATATTTTATATCAAACAGAACCCTGAAAATAACAAAGAATATTCTAAGATTTTTATATAGCATGTTCATAATTTCAGTAGTTTCAACTTAATGTAGTTGTGCAATTGTTTGGATAAAGAACTAAACTTGAAGGTAAATAACATAGATCTGAATTCCTATGGTTTATAATATTCATATTTTTATATGTTCCATAAACATGTAATTTCTAAGTTTATAACACAATAATTCCAGAAACATAGGTAAAGTAATACCTCTGTAACACAGTCTCTTCATCTGCAAAATGGAACTAATATTGCTTTTTTCCTTAAATTTCTATTAAAAATTAGAGAAGATATGTGAAAGAAGCTGGCTTATATTAAATACTAAAGTATTTGTTGAATTCAAACTGTTGCTAAAGGAAGAAAAACAAAGTAAAATGTTACATTTTGATTAACAAACTAGATCCATATATCTCAGTTTGAGAAACCTTTAAGCTCTATTGAGCATGAAATGACATTGGACCCTAATAGAGAATTTGGTAAATACTGGAAAGATATTTCAATTTCACCCCTAAATTTGGATTCTGACATTTATTTCCTAAACTCATCATTTGTATACTTACCTACTATTAAATCCACAGTAGGTCATATGACTAATTATATGCCCACCGATTTTATTGACAAATACTCAGCAAGGTTCACAAAGTAAGTTTTGAATTTAAAAAAAAAAGGCCCAAAACACTTAAAGCAAAACACTTAGTAAATTCTTAAAACTATCATGATCACAAATTAGTTTTACTAGTAAGGAAGAAACTTCCAAACCAAATTAACTCATATTACTTCCAAGAAATTTTGTCTAATACACACACACACACACACACACACACACACACACGATAAAAAAAATGAAGCAAATGTAAAAATTAATAAACGAAGGAAGTTCTGTGGGAAATGTCCATAATTTCATGCCCAGAATTTCTCCATCAATCCCTTTCCCCAAAGTCCTTCCAAAGAAAATAAAGTTTCCCTTCTTTCAATGTTAACCCATCACTTTTCTCAGAAAATTTTCAAAATAAATATTTCCTGTCAGTCGGCCACTTAAAGTTTGTGCTGTTAAAGAAATTCAGAAATGTATCAATTTTGCAACAAAGGATAAAGAGGAGATGAAGTGAGCCAACATGGCTTTTAAGCTAAATTGCCATCACATTTCACAGGCGGTCTAGAGAGCCTAAAGTTCCTTTTAATAAGCTTATGGAAAGTACACAGCAAAGGAACCTCAAGTTACTCTGAGGGTTTTCCCTGGTAAATTAGGGTGAAAGGAAAGGAGTTCCACCCCTAACCCCCTAACTTAGAGACCAAGGTTGCCCTGTCCCATATTCTGTGCTCAGACCTTCTACTTCCAAGTCTTTTCAATCCTTTCCTTGGCTTGGAAAATTGGGCATGAAGCAAGCAAAAGAAGGACAGAAGGCCAAAAATGGGTATCCGGAAAATCAAATTTCTGTCTTAAAAGCTTATATAAAAACACATATATAATGCTTGCCTTTGGAGACATTTCCTAAAACCCTATTCACTTAAGCTAATTCCATCCAAATCCCCCCACGCTGGCTGTGAGGATCGCAACCACCCACCGCCCATCCGCCCACCCCAGTCCATGCAGCCACTGCCAAGACCTTCCGTGAATTCGGTAAATGTAAAGGCAGCTGCGCTGGGGGGAGCTGAGCAGCCTCACCAATTACACGTCTCTGGTTCGAGACCCCTCAGTTCACCTCTTTGCTGAACTCACCTGGAGTCAGGTTTAGACGGCAGCCTCCGCCCAGGAGGACGGGAAGCCGGACTGGGAAGCAGCGGTGGGAAGCTCCGCAGCGTCCCTGTGAATAATGAGCGCAGTGCAGCGGAACAGCTCCCCCCGGACCTGCTGCTCCGGCTGCTCCCAGATTTCTCCCACTCTGGGTTGAGGAGCCGTCCTTCCTTTTCTTTCCTCTTCCTCCTCTGCCTGCAGCTACTGCGCTCCCTCCTCCTGGCGGTGGCGCAGAGCTGTCCTTCCTCCTCCCTCCTCCAGGCGCACGAGCTGTCCGTGGTGCTAATGAGGCAGCTCCAGGCTTCTCCTGGTCAGAGGTGCGCACCAGCCCCACACCAGAAACCGGAGTTCCCAGGAGCAGAGCTATGAGTGGGTGTGCCTGGTACGGCCACTGGATAAATAACCTGGACGAGGCAACTATCTGTACTCCTCTAGCATCTAACGCTTTCTAAATCATATACATAATTGGCTACTCAGCTGAACTAAGCCATAACCACAGACTTCTTCCTAAATACAAGTGCTGAAAAGTAAATGAGGGGTTTGAGCACCTATCTGTGTTAACAGTATTATCGGTATAGAGATACTAACTTGGATAGATTCTAGGGCTGAAAAGTTAAAGGAATGATATACGGTTCTATCTGGTTGTTATTTTGACATATTTTGAGTATACTTGGGGATCCGTAACATAAACAGCAATCTCCTAATCATGACAACACAGATTTCTAAGTGAAGGCAACTGATACTTATTGAATACCAGGCTCTGTTTAATAGTCTCTTTCTCGCCTCCCCTCCCCACCCTCCCCCCCCCCCACCCCACCAGCTAATCCTTACAATTCTGTGAGGCACTACTAGCACCCCAATTCTGTATTTTAAGAATTTGAGACTAGCTTTTAAAACAAGACAGTCTTAAAACAAGACTAAGTAACTTGTTCAAGGTCACAGAGATTCTAAGTTTCTGAGCCTGAATAATAACCAAAATCTCTTACAACCCATGCCTTATGTATAATGTTTTGTAGCATCTTGGATGGTATTGTGTAACTGAACCAACAAAGATAATAGAGCTATCAGCAAATACACACCAAGAGACTAATGAACACCCAGAATCCCGGTGAGACTTGTGAATAGTCAAGCACTTTAAGTAACAATATTTCAAATGCATGCTAACCACGGTGATTACTTATACAAGAATAGCAACCAGTCTGATTTAAGACAGGCAAATAATGTTCAAAATATTCAGAATCAATGTCCAGCCACACATGAGTTGAATTCCCCACTCTAAAAATGAGGCCAGATATGATATATTCAAAGAAGTCTACAATAGGCATGGTCTTTTTGCAGTCAGAGAAGGCCTTGTTAACACTAGTTTCCCATTAAGAATATGCAATAACTAATTAACATTAAATTTCAAAATCAATGATAATTTATTTCAACTATCCTTACATGAAAAAATCATTACTCATTCAAGCTTTTAGAATTAAATAACATTGAATGTCAAATTTACTTCAACCTGTAGAAATAATAGACAGTTAATTAATAAAGTAAGTAATTTAATTAACTTTACTTTTGTGTCATTAGGTATTTTCCTTAGGAAAAGGATAATAATTTTTTCCATGGTATAAAATACTATTATAACTTTTACATTTTTCTTCATGAAGATGAAAGAATTAATAAAATCAGTACAGACATGTTTATTGTCAACAAATCTATCCATATCATTCTCTACTCAAGAAATTATTCTAGGCAAGCTTTATTTCTGTATATGTACAAGGCAATTCAGAGGTCAAAAGAAAAAGGAATTTATTCACAAGGAAGCAACTTTAAAGTACCTAAATTAATATCAACCATTAATTAACTAATTAAGAGTAGATTTTGTTTATAAACAACTTTAAAAGACTATGAGCAAAGTGTAACAAATTCTACTTTATAAATACTCCTACTCCTACTGAACACAAAGATACATAATTATATTTTTCTTCCTACCTAAAATATTTATGGATTCTGCATAACATCATACTCATCACTCAATAATCAGTGTACATGTAACCATAAATCTTTTTGATTCACATAGCCAATATAAATATTTCTGTGTTTTGCATGTTAACACTCTATTTGTACTGTCTTTCTAGTGCTTATCCTCAAAATTTTTATAGTTCTGTTCACACATAAACTCTCCTACCAGTCAGCACTGTATAAATAATGAAACATATACAATGTGTTAAATAAATGGATGTAGGGTTTATGTTAAAATTTTCACATACAAAGTACTTCAAAACCCTTATTATTTTTCCTTAAGCTTTTATGTGCATATATTTTATCTTTCCAACTAAAGAATAAGCTTCTAAATAAGAGTACCTTTGTCTATGAATTTTATGTATTTTAACACATTATTAATCTAAAATATTAGACATGAGTTGGGAGTTCTTTTATGTATTCTTTTATTGATTCAAAAAAAAATGTGTGTCCATGCTATTTTTTCTAAACCTTGTGCAAGATGTAGGGTATACAAATGGTATTCAAATTTGATACAGTCCTTGACCTCATGGAGTTTACAGTGCAGTAATGGACAGTAATTTTAAAATATATTTATTATCATTTAAAACAATAAATGGACACATTCTTGCTGAAAATAAATGAAAAGTCTGTCTGAACTCCTTGGCCAAGGCCAAAACATGAAAGCAAAAGAGCTGCCTGCCTGAAAACAGTAAAAGCAGCTCTCAAGAGGGTTTCTCTGTCAAAACAGTACATCTCATTATGGAAATAATGAGAAAAATTAGTAACTGTGCAAATGACAGCACACATGCATCTTTGCGGTTTCTGACCTTTTAGCATCATCAAAAGCAAGACCACAAACCTTTCAACACCATGCATAGTATTAATCTTGCACAGAATATAATGTTTTCACATATTTTATTCTCATCGTCTATAAAGTAATTTCAATTTTTAGCTAAACCTAATGGATTTTTCTGGTGAAAATAATTTGTACAGAATGACTTTCCAATGAGATCTGCATGCCATGTACCATTTTCATGCTCATGCTCCTTTCTCTGAAGTCTATGTGCCTTTGGTTCACCATGATAAAATTCCTTATGTACATTTGCTGGCAGCCATCACATAGTGACACATGCATCCAAATGTAATTCAATGTGAGCTTGGCAGTGTTTGCATTTTTACCAGAAAAGGGAAGTTAGAGGGAACAAGGGGCAAAGATGTGTGTAAGAATATCTGAGAGGCCATCACAGCATCATCACAAATTCAGGATTTTTTTGAAACATTAGACAAGGTACTGACAGCCATGCCCTGGGAAGGCTGAAACACTTCACAACCTGCTCATGTTTATGACCAAAATCATGTCCTAAAATGAATTCAGTTTTTAAATATCATAATTTTGTTTGTATATAGGTCATCAAGAAGCAGTATTAGGGAAGGGAGTATAATCTAGTAAACAACTGGAACAAAAAAAAGTTAGAAAAAACTCAAGAAGATTCTGAAAGAAGAAAACCAGCCTGTCTGTTCTGAACAGAATTTTAAAAAGCACATAAAGCATAGCTCTATACATTGACTGTATATTAACCATAGACTTAAAGCATAACCTAAAAATAAAGAAAGCAGTTAACTCAGGAAAGCACTTCTATTGAATCTACTCCTTAAAGTTTCCCATATTTTTATTTTACTAACAGGAGCATACATTTAAATCTAACAAATTCAAATATATTGTGCTGAATCCGTTTGTAGCAGAAAGAGGAGCATGTCCCAGTGCTATGATCATGAGTTGTCACTAGAACCTACCACAACGTTACATCTTACCCACAGGCTAAAATGTTTACCCAGAGTCATGACTTTGTATATGAAAAGAGATTGCCACTAAAAGCAAAGATATTTGGCTGAAAGATAGATAAATCTTTGGGTCATTATATCATTCACTAACATTTAGCAGGTATTTACATATTTACCTATTTAGTTCATATGACAAATATGTTTGAGAGTCTGTTATATACAAAATAAAAGATGAAACCACCTTAAAAAACAGTGATTACTTAAAGAAATAGAACTGAGGGGTGAACTGTGATGGAAAACATGAAGACAGCAAAACCAGAGGAACTTCAAGTAGAACAGGCATGAGAGAGTTATTATAATTTGTAGGGTGCTATGATTTGAACCTATGTGTCGTCCAAAGTTTGTATATTCAAACCAAAATCCTAGGATTATGATACTAAGAGAATGGGCTTTTGGATAAGTGATTAAGTCAAGAGGATCCATCCTCATGAATGAGATAAACATGATTATGAAATATATTGGCCTTACAAGAATGCCTAGCTCCTCAGTGTCTTCTGCCACATCCTTACATCGTCCATTTGTGTCCCCTTTTGCCACGTGAAGAGGAAGCAAGAAGGTGTTATCTTGGAAGCAGAGAGCAGCCCTCACCAACCACCAAATCTCTGCTGCCTTGATTTTGGATTCCTCAGCCCCAGAACTGTGAGGAATAAATTTCTATTATTTAAAAATTACTCAATCGGTGGCATTTTGTTATAGCAGCTCATAGACAAAAAACAGAGGGTAAACAGCCTGGTAAGAGTGGGTATTTTAGAAACTTGAGATGATTTAATGCCTCTGATTCTCCGTTTTTCCATATGTAAAGTGAAGGAAATAATGCTGATTACTTCATAGTTCATTGTGCAAATTAAGTTAACCAAACTATGTAAATAAAGCAAGCAATATAGATCTTTTTATCTAGCAACACTGTTTAAGTGTTGCTATTATTACTGAGGAAGCCGAGAGCTTCCCATAATAGAAGGATGTGGCAACCGAAAGCAAGACACAAGAAAGAGGCAAAGTTCACTGTGACAGTTCGGTCAAGTGCTGACTGGGGAAGACAGCTTAATGTCACATATAGATATTATTTTAGGATAATTTTACTGTACTCTGAACTACTCTAGCACTTTGCCTAGGTCTTTCATTGCACTTCTCAGTTTGTCTCTTTAATTATGGTGATTTATGCAAATCTTTTAACTTCCTGCAAAAACAAGCTTGCAGTAGGACAGATTCTTAAGGATCTATGTCAAAGCAATTTTTCTATTTCCTACAGCAAGTAACCCAGTAGTAATCACCCAGAATTTGTTAAAAGAGTAAACAGGGAAAGATTAATTTCAATTTTTGTCTTTGCTGATTTTTAACCAGAATTACATCATTGTTAAGGAGGGAGAAATTATAAATTGTGAAGACATGAATACTAATATTTAAATCTGTTTTCTGCTTTATTTTAGAAGTTGACATGTTATGTGATTTTTTTAAAAAAGGCATTCTATATTTCTGTTGCAAAAAGTGTGGTCTGTAGTGAACCAGAAGCACCAGCAGCACCTAGAGTTCCTTAGTTTGCACGTCTACTAAAGCAGAATTTGCATTTTGACAAAACTCCAGGTAATTCATACTATGCATTTAAGTCTGAGAAGCACTGTTTTATAGTTCTCTTTAGGTCCTAAGTGCATTGTCAGTGAAAGTACTATACATATGATAATAACAATGGTAATATTAACAAAAATGTACCTATTAGTAACTTTATATGCTCTCCCAGATTCTGTCCTTTAATACTTGTTATATTTCTATGAAGTTGCAATTGATATCACTTACTAAATTGATACTCAGAAATCTCAAGCAACTTTCCAGGGTCACAAAGCTAGTGAATCACAGACAAGATTGTTAATATCTTGCTACTTCATTCCAAAGAGCAAACTCTTTCTAACTCATGGTTAATACATTTGCTCCTACCTTCCATTTCCTGAATGTGGTTTCCTTTCTATTTCACTAACTTTATACATGACTGATTTTTAAGCCTCTCCAATAATTTTCAGAACACAGTGTACTGTATGTTAATAAAGGCAATATCAAGTAATATCATCCATGAGAAACTGGGCAGTAGTAGCATCAAAAACAGAGACTTTTTTTCACAATGTTTACTGAAAACCATTCGATAAAAACAAGTCTTTCTACTTAGAAATTCTATCTTGCATAACTCAAATGGAACATGATTATTAAAATAACAAAAATATTCCATAATTGCCTAAGAGCAAAGAATAATTGCTATATAAGTAAAAAAAGCATAAATATGCCATATGAATGATCTATAAGAATCATGGGAGTGCTATTTGGTATTTAGTATTTAGTTCCATTCTGCAGTATGATCAAAAAGAATTGTCTGTATAATTCACTGGGCATTATAGCACAATAAATCACCTCATTAGGCTCAGAGATATGTAAAGATTTACAGTCTAGGAAAGTCCACTAGATATTCGTAATCACCTCTTAGACTGTACTTCCCCCCATATATCTCTTTCTCTATAGAAAGGTTGCACATAGAAAGCCTTTATTTTAAATCCAGCAATGAATGGAACTTCTGTGAAGCAAGAAAGAGATGGAAATTGACATTCTAAAAGAAAGATTGGCTTCTGAAGAGATATAGCTGTGACCTTGGTCTTTTTGATGGAGAGAAATATTCCCTAACCTTACTGTACTATTTTTCCCAAGGCACTCTTTGTATTGTTCTTCCTTCATCTCTGCCTCCTATCACATGACCCCTCCCTCATTCTATCTGGTGGCTTCTGAGAATACTGTTTAAATTCTTCAGAGAAGATTGAGAACAATGCAAAATATTGATCAGAGAAGAAAAATCTTATGTTAACAGCTTATATTTTCACGTGGAATTCTATCTCCTCTCTCTTCTGTCTCAGATATGTAGGTGTGTGTGTGTGTGTGTGTATATATATATGTGTGTGTGCGTGTGTGTGTAGATATATATGTGGGGTGTGTGTGTGTGTGTGTGTGTGTGTGTGTGTGTGTATTCTGCCATTTATCTCCCAGGATATATATCCTAAAATCTTAAAAGTAGAAAGGCCTGGATGGGCGCAGTGGCTCGCATTTGTAATCCCAGCACTTTGGGAGGCCGAGGCGGGCAGATCGCCAGAGGTCAATAGTTTGAGCCCAGCCTGACCAACATGGAGAAACCCCATCTCTACTAAAAATACAAAAAATTAGCCTAGTGTGGTGGTGCATGCCTGTAATCTCAGCTACTCAGGAGGTGGAGGAAGGAGAATCGCTTGAACCCGGGAGGCAGAGGTTGCAGTGAGCCGAGGTCAGCCACTGCACTCCAGCCTGGGCAATGAGTGCAAAACTCCACCTCAGAAAAAAATAAAATAAAATAATAATAATAATAATAATAATAAAACAAGCAGAAAGGCCTTAAAAGACTTTTGAAAATTAGATTTGTCAAATATTTCTTATTAGCGATGAAGAAAATGAAGTGTGGACCCATCACTAACTTGTCTGAGTCACATAGGTAGCCATGCTGTAGCAGGCTTATTGCTTTTCCTCTGTTAGGTGTGTCATTATTGTTTCGACCATTTCAATAGGTTTCTAGTCAACAGTATGACAAAACTTCTTGCTTGGGAGCCTGATTTTCTCTGCTAATCTTTACAACTCCAGCTTATTAATACACCCCAGAAGTGTTATCGGAATTAATGATCAGGATTTTGAAGATTATTTTGAGGTATGCTGGGAAAAATCATGTAAAGTATCAATGATTAGAAACTAAACAATCAATACTGGATATTGTAAAATTATATTTAAACTTCCATGTGGTATGAATAAGTTATTTTAATGCACATAAAGTCATTGTACTTTGTAAACTTGGGTTTAAAATATTTGAAAAATAACATTTCAATATATAAAATGTAAATATACAAAGGTAAGGAATGGAAAGAACAGGTGAAAATAATCAGGCTAACAAAACAGTACAGTGGCATCCTCAGAAGGTTATAAAAGAATTCTCAACCTCAGGAAGCAGGAGACCTTGAACATGGAAATACCCTCTTCTAGCTGTACTGATTATGGTACATATTTTTAAGAGGCTTTTACAGAGAAGGGAAATGTTTTATTATGCATTCAGCAAAGTGTTGTGGTGATGTTTCTTAACTATGAGCTATTTTTAAAATTCCCACAATCTTTCTATAGATGACAAAGTTGCATAAATATGAAGACAAAGAAGCCCTGCAAAGGCGATCATGCAATTTTTTTTCAATAACAAGATATTCCTAAGCACACGTTAGCTAATCATGTTGATGTGCATTTAACATTCTTTTACCAACACCTGTCAAAATGGCTAAAGTAATCCTTCATAAGGAGACTTTTATATTTGTAGGTGAGTTATTTTTCCATGTAATACCCTCAGATTTCCAATACAATTTTTCTCAAAACTTATTCCATGATACATATATAATAACTAAAACTTTGGCTGCAAAAGTAATTTAAATGTACTTTACTTCAAAGATAATATTTACTTTTAAATGTTGTAAACCTTTGAATGGTCAATTAATTATAATCTTTTTCTCTTTCTTTATGAATAAAGTTTTTTGTCCCTACATATTTGTGATTTGGAAATTTTCACCTGGAAACTTTTAATGTAGATGCACTGTCTTCAGTATAAAATTCAGTGTTTCAATTTCAATATAACTTTTATTGGTTTTTACATCAAATTACGATAAAATAAGAAAAGTGAAAAATAGGGATAAACTTTAAATACAATGACTAATAATAAAATCATGGAATTAAAATATCTAAAATAATTAGAACTATTTAAATAAGCAAGGTATTAAATAATGGGCAAAATATTCTAGTCAGATGATTTTGACAGGTTGTTTATGGGTTCTGAACTTCAGTTAACTCCTCTCTAAAATAAGGTTCAACTAAGTATAGCTTGTTTGGCTGAACATTGAAAAGCTGCTCAAGAAAGTTGCATTTGTACTCTTCTCCCTGTAACTGTATGCAATAGAATCTGTCCTGTTTCTACCATAAGACTCAAGACACAGTCTCTGACCTTTCCAGATAATTTCAAAGTCTGCTTGTTCTCCTGAAGCCGTCTCATAAATTGCCCTACCATGCACCCTGTTTGTCAACACCAAACTTGAAGTATACTTGATGTCATCATTCCTTCACCATCTTCCTACCTGTATCCGATCTGTAGTTCAATCATTTCAAACTTGAGAAACATCTCTAATGTATCCATTCTACTCATTCTCTATAATAACCACTCTAGGTCAAACCACGGTCAAACCCGTAAGTTCAATATTTTTATGGGTCCCTAATGTGTCTGCATATTTCCAATCCCACCCACCCCCCCGCCGCCCTTCTACCATCTGTTCTCTAGAAAGCAAAGAGAGTAATCACTAAAAAAAAAAAAAAAAAAAAAAAAGAAAAAGAAAAAGAAAAAATAACAAAAAAGGAATTGCATCAGGTCACTGCCCTAGATAAACCCTCCAGAAGCTTCCCAATGCTTGTGCAAGAAAGCCCACACCCCATATTCTGACCCCCTAACTCTAAATGTATCTACAATCTCATGTCATGCATCCCTCAGATATTATGCTCCAGCCCCTGTGGACTTTCATTACTCATATGCACTAAACATTTTCTTTTGGTTGCCTGGAATTCTCTTGTCATCTTCCCCTCTTCGAGACCTGAGCTTAATTTCCTCCAAGTGGCCACTCTTGAACCTTATCTCACTTCATTTTTAACCTCTTTTAAAAATCCCCAATCAGATTTTTCTTCATAGTATTTATTACAATAAGTCAATATCTTGTCTATTTATGTGTTTACTAATTTATATTGAGGAGAGCCTTTTTAATAATATCTCAATAAGCCAAGTTTCTACTCCTTTGTTATCATCCCTCAATTGCCAGAACTTGGCACGTGATCTGGTACAACAAATGCTTATTGACTGGATAATGAACTGCATAAAAGATAAAATCAAATAAACTTGGGGAATTGCAGGCATGTTCCCTTACTCTTGTACTCTTATGCTTAAAGTGAAAATATATTCAGGTTATATGACAAAAGTATATCCAACTATATTAGTACAAAAAAGGGTTGTTTTATACTCCTTATCCCATGTTGTTTTGGGTTATTCAATAATCTAAACTGCAAATTTATATGCTGAAAGTTTATTAGGAAATGCTTTTGGGATTAAAAGGAAGCAATATTGGACAGAGAGAGAAGATTGGCTGTGATGCAATCTCAACACATTCTTCAACCAAATTTAGAGTTCTTTGAGGTGTCTGAATTGGGACATGGAGGGTGGGCTTCTGTACCTCACACATCAGACACTGGGTAAAGGCTGCCTTGTGAAGGAACATGACCATGGGAATGAGGTGGGTCTCTTACAACAGGAAATTTCCCAAAGAAGGCTGACAGCTAAGGGCTCTATGCTACAGTTCTCCCACCAGCTAAGAAAATAAATCCTTCATTCATAAAGGATGCAAAAGACAGTATATCACAGAGGTCAATGTAATCATATTTCAATTATCTTCAAGTCATAATTGAAACAGAGTGACTGTTTTTTCCTACCAGCCATATTAGCTCACAAATACATTTGAGAACAATGTAAAATGATAGATAAACATCTGGGGTGATAATGAGAAAACCTTGTTATATTCCTGGAGTTGCTGTTAAATATTTAAGGAATAAATGTAATACACAGATAAATCTTTAGATCATAGGCCCATCTAAAAAATAAAAGTGCTCAGATTATCTGAATTTTAATCCAATTAAGTACTATTTTTTAAGACTCTTGATGCAGATAGATCTATTTTGTCTGTAATGAGTTTAATTAAATTGTTGTCTCTTTTTGATTATTTTATTGCATTTGAGGCTAGAAATCCATTATTCAAGGAGAAAACACAACTCGAGAATGTGGTGGTGTTTCCTATTTACAGATTATCTTCCCCTGAGTGGCAGCGAAATGAACTATTCACCAAATCAAGAAAACAACTTTAAAACAAACTAAAAAAATAATGACCGAATATTATTCACTTGGACACATGAGAAAGCAAAAGTTGAATGCAGAAACCTTATTAATGACCTCCTGCTCCTCCCTAGTTGTTTTTAAGATTCTCTCTTAAACCTTGATACTTAATAAATTTCCTAAAATTTCTCAGAGTAACTGTTTATTAGGCTTCATTTCAGAATACCTGATGTCAAAAGACAAATGAAAGATGTTGACAAAGTCTCAATATGAGAACAAAATATTCTATGCCAAGTACAGTTGGCATTTATATATTCCCAGATAATGGAAAAGCATTGCTTAATAAAAATAAAAATCAGAAAGTTTTTCACCCACTTACCCCCCCCCAAAATGTTCACTAGAAGATGACTTTATTTTGATAAAGCAAAATAAATAACTCACAACAATTGTGTTACCATGAAAGTACTGATGTTAATATTGTATTGGTAAATAGAATTAAATCATTTTTTAAAGAAAAAATTTTACTTTGAGTATAAAATATGATAAAAATTTGACAGGCTTAATAATCTGTGGTCAAGACTTCAGTATATATTTATCCCCAATTAAGGGACAAAAAAGAGGTGTATGTATGTATAAGCTTTCTTCACTTTACAAATAATGATCATTTGTATGATGAAATTGAGAAACATGCATTTAAACATATGATTCAAAAGTGTAAAACTTATTAAAACTATTTTTAATATATTACAATCCTTTAAAATTACTAGAAAATAACAAAAAATATGACAGCAATAAAACAATATGATAAATATGGAGTCAAATAGAGACAAACTATTAAAAATAGGAGGAACCCCTTTATATGTCAGAAATTGAAAAAAATACCCATTACAACCAAAAATTGTGATGAAAAGCACATCATTAAAGTGCGTTATGAAAACACAAAAGTACACACAACAACTATATACTGTGGACCTAATAGGAGTACCTAAAGCAGAAAATAAGATGATGGCAAAAAATATATAACCTGGGAAAGAAACAAGAGAAGAAAGTAGGAATTAAAATTGCAGTATCAGAGTTAGTCCGGAAACTCTTAATATTGAAAGATATAAAAAATATATAATATTTAAAAATCTTTATGTCCCAAATAAGATAGTGTAGAAATAGATAAAATTTGGAGAACTTTGAGAAATACAAAATGAAATACGCATGATCATATAGAGATATTTGAAATTGCCCTCTAACAAAGTAAAAAGTCCCGCAAATAAAGTAGAAATGATTCTACCATAATAATATCAGTAAGAACGAACAAGTAGCTACATAGTAAAATCTATACTTTGTAGGACCTATATTTCCTAAGTATTCATAGCATAATTATGAAAATTACAGCTGTGTTAGGCCACAAAAAACTTCAACCATTTCCTGAATAACTAGCAACATTTGTAGAACATACAGGATTAGGTTGTATTCAGTTAGAGCACATTTCTGTTTGTGTCCACAAGTTTCTGTAGGAGGAGATGACCACCTGGGCTTATGACCTGTTATGTCTTTATGGGTTACAGTTATTATAACTTAGCTGATGACATAGGTTATGATACTAGACCAATGCCAAATGGGAACAAAAGACAATAAGGTATCTTAGGGAACTGTTTGTAGGAACTGGAAAAGAATAAATTTGTTATTGAATTCTCTGACACAAAAGCTGGATGGAGGAAATTTTAGTTCGATATATGCAAAACAACTGACACCACAATCTCTTCTAGTCCAACCATCCTATTGGCAGGGTGTGTGCTGGGGAAATTAATGCCAAGTGAATTCAAAGAATTTGACTAAATTAAGTTAACACTGAGAGTTCATCTGCAACATGGAGCCCTCTTAATTAAACAGAACACCAGAGGAAGGAAAATTTCTCCTTTTCTAGACACCATTGTGGCACAGCAGAAGCTCTCGGCAATAGCATGTAGAGTTACAAGACACAGTTATTATCTGTGGCTCAGGTTGACCCATCTATTCTGTCTACAGTAGTTTTCATGGGAGATGACATCAAGACTTTTTTGTGTCAATTACAGCAAGTTCTGAAATTTTGAATAATATACTTATGTGGGAAAAAAATTTTAAACTTTGCTTAATACTGGGAAAATGAAATCTTTTTTAAAAAAATTACACAGCACAGCAGAAAATCTTTAGTAATCAGTATTTTAGGCATTAGCAGAAATTAAAAAGACAATCTTTGTTGGAATTGAGAAGGAATGAAACCTAATAACTTAGTCATTAATCAAGAATAAATTGGGAGAATCCAAAAATGTTACTGTGACTTTTTAGTACAATCATAATGGCTTTGAATGTTTACTTTCCATGAAAACAAGCCAGTTCATGGATATAAAAAGAGTTTATTAAACAAATGTCACTTTTATTTGCTCCTGGAATATTTTATGTGAGCTTCTGGTGGCTGATTCATCATGCTTGTTATGTTTTATTCATGCTAAAATTAAGATAAGTTTATTTTATAGGGCACAAAATGTTGGTAGTTGGGGGAAACGTAATGCGTAACAGGGACAGGAAAAACCAGTAGAGAATTAAGAAACAGTGCACCAAAGAGGCATTCAATGTTTCTTGAAAACCAAGACTGTTGATAATTATAAAAGGACTCAGTCATATTTAAAAATTCAGATCTCACATAAAAATGTGTCCTCAATTAATTTATTATGACTTTTAAACTCTGATTCCAGGTTAAATGATCAGCTCTTTCCTGGGTACACTCAGTATAACCTCTATATTGATGAGTAAAATGCTCCTATTAAATACCATTGTTACTCTATATGCATCTTTCAGATACTTTTTATTTATGTAACTCTCCAACCATCAACTCTCAAGAATGTCTTATTCATATTTCTATCTACAGTGCTGAAATAAAAATATGTAAAGAATCAATAATCTAATATTATTTATATTTATCCCAACATAAATATGCAAAGACTGTATATATACAAACAATAACTTAGAAGTCTATGGTTCAGAGTTGTACTTTGTAACTTAATATATAGCCGCACAGAACTCAATTTTTAATATGCTCATCCATTTTGTCTGCTCATCGTTAGAATTCAGAATTTATTATTTTATAAATAGCAAAGTGTGCCCTGGCTCTAACAACCCTGAAAATTTTGAACCATGTTGAATGGTACCTAGATCAGAAACAACTATTTAACAGCCATATATTATTTCAGTTTGGCAAGAAGAGGACACAAATTCAAATGTAAGAAATAGTATTCCTTGGTTTTATGAAAAGTCCAAAACTCATTCATTTCTTTATATATATGTGAAGCAAATATGATCCATCATCTTGAGAGAAACTAGAATATCCTGATTGCAGATACCTTAGTCCAAAAATCCAGTTAAGGTAATTCAAATTGCTGGTTAATTGTTTTAGCAGTTATGGTTTGTAGATATTGCAGCTTCTTTGGGGAAGTGTTTGTGTTCTCGTATGGTAGCAGAGATGATGAAGAACTATGAGTAGGAGTGGTTGTTCTTTGTTCTCAAGCACTTGTAGAGTCATCAATTAGAAATAAGGAACAGAGAGAAAGGGCACTATAGACAAAACATATAGCATTGGTCTTCCTTCTCAGGTAGAGAGATTGTAAGAAAATGAACCCCAGCATGGCAAAGTTTCACCAGGCCTGGATGCTGATGTACTAGATGTGGTTTCATTAGATGAGTATGATTTCATGGGTTTGTGTGCTTGGCAGTTGGGTACTTACCACCATATGGTAGTTTGTAGAGTGGTAGTGTGTAGAGTAAGATTTATCTTAAAGACAGACCATGTTTTCTTCTTTAAATCATCTTGAGAAAAGACTAACCCCCAGAAAGGAGTTGAGAATAGGAGAGGAAAGAATTTTGACTAGCAGAAAAGCAGGATTTCAACTTTGTTTAGTCTCAAATGGTAGTGCCCCAATAATTTCAAACCCTTTGGTTAGCAGAGTTAATCTCAACCCTGCCAGATGAAGCAGTATTTTAATTCAGCATAGCAATTTCTTAGTAAACATCCACTTACTTCATTTAATGAGTAAAATATTCCTGTTAAATAACAATCTTATAGCAATATGTACCTGGATTCTAAGCCTGGTTCTAAACTTAGTATAATTGCTTAGTGTCTGAGTCCCCAATTAGACTGTAGAAACTTTTCAAAGAAAAAACTAAAACCTGAAATACTTTTTTAAATTAGCCATAGCTACTCGATTAATGTTAGTTTGTTTGATGGATTATATTTGCAAGTAGTATTTGCAATTAGCAAAAGGTCTTCAGAAGGCATCTGTTAACCACATATTTCTGTAACAGAATTGTGTCCTTTAAGAATTTTCCTCTATAGTCCAAATGTTTTTTAATAATATTTTGCCCATATCTTTTTAGAGAAATTTTCCCCTATGAAATCTTATAAAGCTAAGGTAATCCATTATGAAATGAAATGAAATCAATATGAGATTGGGTCTTGATGAATCTGAGATGAATGGTCAGATTTCCCTCAGTTAAGTGCTTAACCTTCCTAGCCTCCATGACTCCCTGAAGCTATTTTTCACTTAAAAGAGTCATTATCCTAATAATTTAGCAATGATAATATGAGATGTATTGAACTGCTTGCATTGGTTTACCATCTTTTTTCTTTATCTGATTTTTAGTATTACAGAAACATCAACAAAAAAGTCTTCAACAAATATATTAATATCATTTCTTTAAATGTGTCAATATTTTAATGATGATAATATTAAGGAGACATTATTACCTACAGAATTTTAACTTCCAAAGCATTAAAAATGTTTCCTGTGTTGTAGCTTTTTTAATCTCATAGCACTTCTATGAGATTTGGGAGATACTTATTCTTGCTGTGCAAGAATTCAAGTTCACTTTGAGGAAATGGCTCAATAATGCTGATTCATTCTGCATCTCCATTCTATGCTATCTAGTTTAAGGCATTTAAAAAACTATTAAGTATTCACTTAAATAAAATATTATACTGGTTTGAAGTAATGACTCATCTTACAATAAATAGAGCAGCGAAAGCAAATTTGATCATGAAAGATATATTGCATGCTTCTTTGAAAGTATCAAGCAATCTCCTAGAACATTCCTCAAAGAACTCTAAGGTTAACATGAATTGGTTAACTCATTAATTCATGCATTTGTCTTTTCAAGAAGTATGTTTAAGCATCCACTAAAAAGAGTCAGACATCAGATTAATTAAAATATGAACTCAGCAACTGTCCCTTCTTTCAGAATATGTTATGCAAACGTGCTTTTTCATTGAAATGATGGGATGTTAATTCAAATCACATTTGACAATATCTAGAATATTGAGCTTAAGAAACATTAAAACAATCACTTAGGAAGACAGTTTCTTTTCTTAGTTTTTATAAACGTGAGTGGAAAAACTCAATAACATTTTAAAAATAGACTTCAGACATGAGTAATTCCAACCCTGATACTTAAAAGTAGAATGTTCTCAGGAAGGTCACTTAACTTCTTTGAAGCTCAATTTTCCATGCATAAGCAGATTAATAATACCTGTCTCTTAGGTTGTGGTAAAGATTAAGTGAAGTACATGTAAGATTCTAAATATGTAGATCTAGTATGTAAAACTACCTTGATAATTAGTTTTTAATGGTTATCTACTAATGCATAATAGCTACCTTAAAATTTTTGGCATGAAATAGCAAACATTTTATGATGCTCATGATTCTGAGGGTCAGGGTGAAAATGGGGTGCAGAGAGGAAGGCTAATCTGCCCACAAAATCTAGGGTCTCAGCTGGGAAGACCTAAGTAGGTGGAATTGTTTAGAGTTGTCTTCATTAATTTGCCTGGACCCTACACTGGAATCTCTCAAAGACTAGAACTATAAACTGGAACACCTGTATGTATTCTCTTTGTGTGGCTTGGGCTTCCTACAGGGTGACAGTTGTGTCCCAGTAGCACACATCCAAGACAAACCATTCCAGGTGCAAACATTCCAGGATAACCAGGTGGATGCTGCATGGCCTTTTATGACCTAGCCTCAGAAGACACAGTGTGTCACTGTCTTCTGAGCGAGCTCAAGTATGCTGAGATTTCCATGGGTAGGCAGCATAAACGATTGATAAAATGGAAAAAGTTCTAAAAAATTTGTGGAGGCTGTTTCATAAAACCACCACAGTTCCCATTCTCCACCATAAATTAAACATGCTAATCATTGGCAGTGCTTGCTGAACTAGGCAGTATTCTGCAACCATGTGATGACATCTTCACTGTAAGAAGTTGGATCAAGACATCCTAGGGAATGTGATTCCTGATTTTGAGCTAGATAGGAGTGAATTCAAGCTGCTTTAAAAAGTAAGTTGCTTACTCTTTACATTGAGATATTTTGCATTTTCTTTTCAGTACGTTTTTTCCACTAGAATTTTGGGCAGTAAAAATTAATTTGTTTATATGACTGTACATGGGGTCTTTCTTAGCATCCACCACATGTACTTCTTTAAATAGTTTGTAAGAAACTAGGTACTGCCCTGTAAATTTCACAATCAATTTCCTTAATGTTAACATATTAGAATGCCAAATATTATGCTAGAACATAAAACACATTTTCAAATCTTATCAATTCAGCACAATAAAATTATGCATTCCATGTAACACATGTCAACATTTTCTCTATTTCCTAGAAAAAAATGTGAAACTTTCATATTTAAAAAATATTTTCCAAAACTATCATTGAATAAAATTCTTGCTATACATTTTTAAATAGAATTTGAAATTACTTATCTTAACCTCATCATCTTTTAATTCTGTTATATTTGTATTACGGTGAGCTGCTTGACTTCCTTTGAAAGGCACATTTGGTGTGATTGGCTAGTTCCATCCTACACGCCAGTGATAGGAAAGGCTCGAATGATGAGCATATGGTGCAAGTGTCACCAACTGCTGAAGAGTACTCTTGCATGTCTTAGACCATTTTCTATTTGGAATGTAAAGCTGATACTACATGATACAAAGTAGTAGTTAAATAATTCCTTTATCCTCATTATTTTACTCTTGCTCATTTTCTTCATCTTTCTTTGTCTGTTTTGTGACATTTGGATTTGTTTTGATTCCATCTGAAAGAGTAGTAAACAGCTGTCTTCTTTTTCAATGACTGTCACTTTCTGACAATTTGGTTATATAAGAAAGTATGAGACTGATGAAATTTTTTAACCTGACATGACTAATCATGGCTTTCCTCTGATCATCAGCATCTAAAAGCAACAGGACTTCTTATTTGGATTAATTAGAATGTCATATTAACATGCTGAAATGGCCAGCAGCGAATCACTTTGATGTAGAAAGTTGTTGCTGAAGGTGACTGGGGGAGGCAGTGGAGAGTGGTGAGGGGTGCTTAGACCTTAAGGCTTTACTAAAGATATTAAAGCCACAAAATAGGTTTCCTTAAATTATTCACTTATTTCTGACTCAATCTGCTGTTTGAAAATGGCATTTGATCTGATGCTTTATTCCCTCGGCTTTCTCGGACTAAGGACACAGGAATTGCTCCTGTTCAAACTGTTTCTTCTCTTTTATTCACAATTCTGTTTGCTTATTTGAAAAGTGTGGGTTACAGCCTATAGGAGAATTAAGACTATACATTTATTTTTCTAACGGCTAACATCTTACAAAAACACATTTAATTATCCATTAAAATTTCTTAGAATTTGACTATAGCAGCCTGGTTTATGTCACAGTGCTATATGATCATGAAATCTGCCATTGGCAAGATTCAGTAGGTGCCACTTTGCTAGGGGCTGGCTGGTTGAGTGTGTACTTTGAGGGGGTGAGTTGGTTTAAAACTGAGCAATACACAGTTCCCGCCTTTTAGTGCAATCAGGTGGGACAGAGTAGAGAGATACCGTGAGTTATCTATTTACACATAGACTTTGAACTGTAGGTAGAAGCTAATATTGTACATCTTGGAAAAACTTTACATTTTGTAAGAGTAAGAGAGAGACTATATTAGATATGAAAGCTAGAAAGATTATTCTAGAAGCATCATGTGGTATGCACTGGTATAAATTTGGGATGTGGGAAGGGAATTGATTAAATTGTTCCTGGTAGACCTGGAATGGAGAACTATAAATTATAATCAAGTGTACAGAAGTAGAAATAAAAGTCTGAAATAAAACATGTTAAAGTTATTGATAACATATGGAGAGTGATTACAGAAGTTGCCTTTCTAATATATGGCATAAAAGGAACTAAAATTTGCCTAAAATGATAGAGTGGAATGGAATTTTGACTCTAAAGAATTAAAAATCCTAGCATCATATCTGATCAAATATGTGATCTTGAAAAGACAGTATGAGGGCTTTAGTTCTTTCCTTTCAAATATATCAGGGAATAAATATTTTAAATAATATTTTCAGAATATACAGTTTGAGAGAAGATCTGAAAGATATTGAAGTTACACTAAGCACATAGCCATGCACAGTGGTTCTTAGGGATGCAGAGAAAAGGCTGTGGGAAAGAAGAGATTTCCAGAGGAAGTACATGGTCCTAGGGTGAGAACCAAGTACGATGTGAGGTTGGGATGCCTTGTCACTGTGGTAAACAGAATTGCCTTTACCCTCAGAGTAACGAATGCCATTGAAGAATTTTTAAACAGCCATTGCTTTAGAGAGCAAACAGGTTAAAAGAGGAAGCAGAGAGATCTAAGAAGCTATGACAACAGTGCCACTGAGAGTCAGATAGTAAGATCTTTTAAGTAGATAAAGAATAGTCACTCTCTGCCGGGCGCGGTGGCTCACACCTGTAATCCCAGCACTTCGGGAGGCCGAGGCGGGTGGATCACGAGGTGGAGAGATTGAGACCATCCTGGTCAACATGGTGAAACCCTGTCTCTGCTAAGAATACAAAAATTAGCTGGGCATGGTGGTGCACGCCTGTAGTCCCAGCTACTAGGGAGGCTGAGGCAGGAGAATTGCCTGAACCCAGGAGGCGGAGGTTGCGGTGAGCCGAGATCGCGCCATTGCACTCCAGCCTGGTTAACAAGAGCGAAACTCCGTCTCAAAAAAAAAAAAAAATAAAAAATAATAATAATAATAGTTACTCTCCATAAACAAAAAAAGTTTCTAAAATTTATATTTAAGATTATTTATGCATTGCCAGAAATGGTGGATATTAGAGTTACAGTGAAAAAAAAAATATGTTCAATGCTCATTTTTTCAAAATGTCCAACTCTAATGTGTTATACTAATAACAATTACAACTTCAATGTATTACATACAAACTGTGTACCCAAGACTTATTTCAGTATGCTTTATTTATGTCTTATACCAACACAATGAGAAGAGTTTTATTAGCTAAATTTTATATCTGAGGAGAGTGGAGCTCAGAAAGGTTTAGAAATTTGACCAGTGTCACACAGCCAGAAAGGTGCATGTTCTAGACCCCTCTAAACTGTAGGCCTAACTCTCAGTGATGGTACTAACATCTGCACTATTCTCTTTCTTGTTTTACTCAATGACATTATTCCCTGATTGATTTTAACCTATTTACAGAACAGATGTCGATTTTCAGAATTTACAAATAAGTTTACATCTTGTTGATTGCTTTTTATGTTGCCTGTTACCTGGGGACTGTGGGGGAGATCTCTTAATTTATTAGTAACATATTAAATGATACTTAATAACCAGAATTCACTCATGGGATATTTCCCTAATGTAAACAAATTTCATCCCAAGTGGTAGATCCTTAGAAGCTTAAGATAAAAAGCTAACTGAGTTGAGTACACTCATGTCTTCATGTCTTTTTCCTTACATACAGTTTTTTTTTTTTTTAGATTATAGAATCAGTCTACTTCTGGGCCTATAGAAATCTATCCATTGAGAACAAATTCTATACTGTACTGTGATAGTTAAATCTGGTTAGTTCATGTATCATGATGCTTACTTTGAAAGGAAAAAAGTAAAAATAAATTTAGCTATAATGGCTTTTTATTATTGAAATCCAGCTTGCTTCAAAATGGTCTCAAATGGCAAATAAATCATTTACTTGAAAAGCATAGCCAAGATAAACAATAAAAAAGGGTATCCTAAACTTACTTGATTTAAAAAAAGTCAGAAGACTGCAAGATAATCATTTTTTAAATAAGGATGAATAACAAAATGTCATAGTTCTATTTTTGTTTATATTAACAGTTAAACGTTAGCAGGTAATAATAAAAATTTATTGGGAATGGATTTTTAAAACTATTTTTAGGGTTACATTTTAATCTGAAAAATACAGACTTTTTCAGCAAAAAGAAACTGAAAAAATTAGAGGTGATTTCTGCTGAAATCATGTTTAGCAGCAATTTTCTGTTTTCCATCCGTTTGGGGTCAGCCAAAATGTAAATATAGTCCTTCCTTTAGCTGCTTGGGCCATAGTTCATCTCTGCTAGCACAAAGCAGGATTTTGTTTCAATTCATCTATATTCAAAGCTCCCACATGGTTATTTACAAGCCCCTACGTATCTATTACAATGTGTACAGTTCCAGTGCTCATGCTTACCCATACATACTTCCAATCATATCTTTGTGGGTGAAGTTCATTGCTAGAAAAGGTGATATATTATATAAAATATTTATAGTATGCTTTTTAAAGTAGGCATCTAGAAAGTTTTAATTATACAAAATTTTCAGAATGACTTCAGAGGTTCACAAGGCAAACACCCTCACAAAGTGTACTGTATGTGTAACAAAGCAGTTATCCTTAAAGTACACAATTATGTTTTATGAAATTTATATAAGGTGATACACATGAGTTAGTTATTTCTTCATAATGAATACATTTGTAATGATATTTTCCAAAGAAGCAGTGTTTTAAAAATGACTGTGAACAATCATTGAAATCCAAAATAAATTAATGGGTTTTACTTTTTACTTTTTTATTTATATAAATTTATGGAATACTAGTATAATTTTGTTACAGGGATATATTGCAGAGTGTGAAATTGGGGCTTTTAGGGTGTTCATCACTTAAGTAATGTACACTGTAAAAGTAATTCCTCATCATTGGCTTCTTGCACTACTTCACCCATCTGAGATGCCAGTGTCTATTTTTCCATACTCTATGTTCATGTGGACACATTATTTGGCTCCTACTTATAAGTGAAAACATAAGATATTTGTCTCTGTTTCTGACTTCTTTCACTTAAGGTAATGGCCTCCAATTCCATCTATGTTGCTACAAAAGACATGATTCCATGTTTTATACTCGAGTAATATGGTTTGGATATGTCCTAACCCAGATCTCATCTTGAATTCCCATACGTTGTGGGAGGGACCCTGTAGAAGGTAATTGAGTCATGGGGCAGGTCTTTTCCTGTGCTGTTCTCACGATCGCTAATAAGTCTCATGAAATCTGATGGTTTTTAAAAGGGGAGTTTCCTTGTACAAGCTCTCTTATCTTGTCTGCCACCATGTGAGACATGCCTCTCACCTTCGGCTACAATTGTGAGGCCTCTCTAGCCATGTGGAACTATAAGTATAAAAATCCTCTTTAGTAAATTGCCCAGTCTCAGGTATGTCTTTATCAGGAGCATAAAAACAGACTAATACAGTAAATTGGTACCAACAGAGTGAAGCACTGCTGAAAAGATACCCAAAAATGTTGAAGCAACTTTGGAACTGCGTAGCAGGCAGAGGCTGGAACAGGGTAGAGGGCTGAGAAAAAGACAGGAAAGTGTGGGAAAGTTTGGAACTCCCCAACGACTTGTTTAATGGCGTTGACCAAAATGCTGATAATGATATGAACAATGAAATCCAGGTTGAGGTTGCCTCAGAGAGAGATGAGGAACTTTTGGGAACTGGAGCACAGATGACTCTTGTTATGTTTTAATAAAGAGATTGGCAGTATTGTGTCCCTGCTGTAGAGATTTGTAGAATTTTGAACTGAAGAGAGATTATTTAGGGTATTAGGCTCAAGAAATTTCCAAGCAGCAAAGCATTCAAGGGGTGATTCGGGTACTGTTAAAAGCATTCAATTTTACAAGGGAAACAGAGCATAAAAGTTTGAAAAACTTGCAGCCTGATAATGTGATAGAAGAGAAAATCCAACTTTCTGAGGAGAAATTCAAGCCAGCTGCATAAATTTGCATACGTAATGAGGAGCTGAATGTTAATCACCAAGACAGTGGGGAAAATGTCTCCGGGGCATGTCAGAGACCTTTGCAGCAGCACCTCCCGTCACAGGCCCTGAAGTTTAGGAGGAAACGATGGTTTTGTGGGCGGGGCAAAGCGACCCTCTGCTGTGTGCAGTCTAGGGACTTAGTGCCCAGTGTCCCAGTCACTACTGCTGTGACTAAAAGAGGCCAAAGTACAGCTTGGGCTGCTGCTTCAGAGGGTAGAATCCCCAAGCCCTGGCAGCTTCTATGTGGTGTTGAGCAAAGTGTTGTGGTGTTGTTGCCGGGGCAAAGAAGTCAATAACTGAAGCTTGGGAACGTCTGCCTGCATTTCAGAGGATATACGGAAATGCCTGGATGCCCAGGTAGAAGTTTGCTGCAGGGGCGAGGCCCTCTTGGAGAACCTCTGCTTGGGCAGTGTAGAAGGGAAACGGGTCAAAGCCCTCACACAGAGTCCCTACTTGGGCACCGCCTAGTAGAGCAGTGAGAAGAGGACCACCATCCTCCAAACCCCAGAATGATAGATCGACGGACAGCTTGCACTGTGTACCTGGAAAAGCCACAGACACTCAGTGGCAGCCTGTGAAACCAGCCAGGAGGGGGGCTATATCCTGCAAAGGCACACGAGTAGAGCTGCCCAAGACCATAAAAAGCCCACCTCTTGAATTGGCATGACCTCAAAGTGAGGATGGAGTCAGGAGAGATCATTTTGGAGCTCTAAGATTTGACTGTCCTGCTGGATTTAGGACTTGCATGGGGCCTGTAGCCCCTTTGTGTCGGCAAATTTCTCCATTTGGAATAGCTGTATTTATCCAATGACTGCACCCTCATTGTATCTAGGAAGTAATTAAGTTGCTTTTGACTTTACAGGCTCAGAAGCAGAAGGGACTTGCCTTGTCTCAGATGAGACTTTGGCCTGTGGACTTTTGAGTTGATGCTGAAATGAGCTGAGACTTTGGGGGACTGTTGGAAATGGATGATTGGTTTTGAATTGTGAGGACATGAGATTTGGGAGGGGTCAGGAGCAGAGGTATGGTTTGGGTGTGTCCCCACCCAGATCTCATCTTGAATTCTCATGTGTTGTGGGAGGGACCCAGCAGGAGGTAATTGAATCATGTGGGGGCAGGTCTTTCCCATGCTGTTCTCATGATCTCTAATAAGTCTCACAAGATCTGATGGTTTTTAAAAGGGGAGTTTCCCTGCACAAGCTGTCTTCTCTTGTCCCTCACTATGTGAGAGGTGCCTTTCACCTTCCCCTGGTTGTGAGGCCTCTTCAGCCATGTGGGACTGTAAGTCCAAAAAACCTTTCTCTTGTAAACTGCCCAGACTCAGGTATGTCTTTATCAACAGTGTGAAAATGGACTAAGTAATATTTCATTGTGTAAATATACCACATTTTCTTTATCTAATCATCCATTGATGGGCATAGGTTGTTTTTATATCTTTGCTGTTGCACAAAGTACTACAATAAACATACAAGTACAGTTATCTTTTTGGTATAATGATTTCTTTTCCTTTGGGGATGTACCCAGTACTGGGGTTGCAGGATCAAATTTAACCAATATATATTAAATAATATGTGTTAGTGTCTGTCTAATATTCTAAATCTAGAAAGTTAGATATATTGTCTCATCATAAAATCTACCAAAAGATGCAAGCTTTAATTTGAGAAAAAACCATAAAACAACACATTCTATATTGCTTACTATATTCCAGGCACTAGTCAAAATGTTTTATATACATTAACTTATTTAACAGAATGAGGAACATAGTCCTTCAACAACAGCTAAATAATTTTAACAACCAAGCAGCTGATATAGAAATAACTGTCTGTAGATGGAACTACTGAGTTTACTCACAGAAGTAAATGTTTGCCAGCTATTGGTCTGGTGAAGGCATAGCCATGATATGACACTTTTATGAAAGAATAAAATGTACTTGCATTTGGAAATAAATGTGAGGACACTGAAGTGCCATTGAGTTTTTCACTAGCATTATAATTTTTTTCAAGAATCTGATCATAATACTATGCATGCTGCTTTTTATAAGCTCTCTTCTTAATACACCACCATAACGTTAGCAGAAGGAAGGTGGATGAATCTATCTCCTGCTACTAAATAAATTGAAAGAGATACACCTGGCTACCTACCACAAATTAGAAATTCAATAGGAAGAAGCTTAATCTGATAGCTCCCCCACAAAAATTAACAGGTAAGGAATGTGTATGTACATCCATGTATCTGTTTTAAATAATGACAAAATGCTTTGAAATATCTACCAGAAAAAAATAGGATTTATGATAGGGATACTTAAATTAATTAGTAAATATGATAACTATTTTAAGTAGCATTATTTGATACAAATCAATTATAAATACAAATCAAAGTAGAATAAAATATCCCTGTGAGAAAAATAAAATATGATTAGATTTCTTTATATAAACTGCATTTCATAAATAGCCCATTTTTATCATAGTAAGAATGTAAGTTTAGTTAAAACTTTAACTATATTAAAAGTTCATTCTACCAACTGATTTGTGAGATATTGAGAGAAAGTCTGCTTCAATGTGTACGTATTCCCAATCATTCCATATCGAATTAAACAGTCTTCATTTTTACTCATAAAATCATGAGCATTACTGCAACATTTTTAATCTAAAAGGTATAAACTTTAAAATAATAACCCATTTATTAAAAATAAGTTCAATTGCAAAATAAGTTTAGAGTATAATAGAGATAAAATATCTCATCAAATATTGAGCCTATAAATTATAAAATGCTGATGCACAGTCCTTAGAATAGTATTATAAAGAGATCACTAGTGACTAGCAGGCATGCATTGTGTGCTCATTCCTTGGCATCACGTACCAGCTTTAGTTGCTGAATAGGAGGTAGCTATGACACACCCAGCAGACAATCAATACACTTTAATAGCAACCATTATAGATTCCATGTCTTAAACTAAACCATCCATAAATATGTTCACTAATGAGGCTTTTAAAAAGCCAAACTATTGACTGCCAAAAGTTGTCTGCCAGGTCATCAAAAGGCTATACAATATAGTGACTAAGGAGCTGTACACTAGAGGCAAATTGATAAGGTTTGAATTTATCCCTGCAGTATGTCTAAATTACATCATCTCCCTCTATTTTTCTACTTCTCCATCAGCAAAATGGTCATAATCCCAGTACCTACCTCTCTGAGACATAATATTACATTGGCTTAAAAATGCAGGAATTTTAAAATACTACTACTATGTTAGCTGTTAATAATAGTTAAAATGATAGCTCAATTTTTAGTGGTAGTTTCCCTCAAACTATTCCATTCTATTAGAAAAGTAAACATCCAGGTAAAGCAAAACCAGACTTGGAAGAATTATTGAATGCAAGTAGCTGATTATTTAACTCAAATTCCTACTAGTCTGAGGCAATAAATGAGGAATTGCAATGCCTCAACCTCCTCATGCCAATGCCTAAATTCAAAATTCTATCCTGTTCCATTGGTCTATGTGTCTGTTCTTGTACCAGTACCATGCTCTTTTAGTTACTGTAGCCCTGTAGTATAGTTTGAAATTGGGCAGTGTGATACTTCAGCCTTGTCATTTTTGCTAAGGATTGCCTTGGCTATTCAGGCTCTTTTTTGGTTTCATATAAATTTTAAAATAGTTTTTTTTTTTTCTAATTCTGTACAGAATGCCTATAGAAATGCATTCTGCACAGAATTCGAAAAGGTAGTCTAATAGAAATGCACTGAATCTGTAAATTGCTTTGGGCACTATGGCCATTTTAATGATATTGATTCTTCCTATCCATGAGCATGGAATGTTTTTCCATTTGTTTGTGTCTTCTCTGCTTTGAGCAATGGTTTGTAGCTCTCTTTGAAGACATCCTTTACTTCCCTTTTTAGCTGTATTCCTGGCTATTTTCCTCTTTTTGTAGCAATTGTGAATGGGAATTCATTCCTGATTTGGCTCTCAACTTGCCTGTTGTTAGTGTATAGGAATGCTGGTGATTTTTTTCACATTGATTTTGTATCCTGAGACTGCTGAATTTGCTTATCAGCTTAAGAAGCTTTGGGGCCAAAAATGAAGAAATTTTCTAGATAAAGCATCATGGCATCTGCAAACAAAGTTTGTTTAACTTAGCTTCCTATTTGAATATGCTTTATTTCTTTCTCTTGCCTGATTGCCCTGGCCTGGACTTCCAATGCTATGTTGAATAGGAGTGGTAAGAGAGGGCATCCTGTCTTGTGCTGGTTTTCAAGGGCAATGCTTGCAGTTATTGCCCATTAAGTATCATATTGGCTCTGGGCTTGCTCTTATTATTTCAAGGCATATTCCTTTAATACCTACTTTGTTGAGAGACCTACCAACCAAAAAGAAGGTATAGGACTGGAAGGATTCACAGCTGATTTCTACCTGAGGTAAAAACAAGAGTTAGTATCATTCCTACTGAAACTATTCCAAGAAACTGAAGAGGAGGGACCCCTCCCTGACTCATTCTATGAGGCCAGAATTATCCTGATACCAAAAGCTGGCAGAGATAAAACAGAAAAAGAAAACCTCAGGCCAATGTCGTTGATGAACATGGATACAAAAATCCTCAACAAAATACTGACAAACCAAATCCAGCCGCATATCAAATAGCTTATCCACCATGATCAAGCAGGCTTCATATCCAAGGTACAAGTCTGGTTCAACATTCACAAATCAATAAATATGATTCATCACATAAACAGGACTCAACCCAAAAGCCACATGATTATCTTAATAGATACAGAAAGAGCCATTATACAATTCAACATCCCTTCTGGTCTAGTCTTCATTTTCTGCGCCTTCCATGGATAACAGCTGACATTCACCCAGAAGATTGTACTCATTCCCATTCACACTGAGCATCTATCCTATTCCACATGATCCCAATGCTAGACTCCAATCTATAATATCGAATTCATGTCCTTTCCTCCCCAAGAAATAGGATTTTCTCAGTTTCCCTTGAGAAAAAAAAAATTAGACAGCATGAGTCAAAGTCAAGGTAGGTTTTGATATATCTGATTAAAATTACAGCTATATAATGTCACGTTAGCAGAAACAGATAACACATCTTCAGTGATGATCAACTAAGTGCCAGATTCTAGGCTGTTGTTTTTACATCAGTTATGCAGAAACCCATTTTTTTCTATCTTTCATTTTAAGGAAAAAATTTCATGATGCTTCTTTTGGTTTATTAGATACAACTTCTAAGACATCTCAATTCTGTGTGAATTTTGATACTATAGGGAACCAAGACATGACACTATTTGAATAGATTCCTCAGAGACCTACAAGCTGTCAACTGTATAAAGATTTCCTTTTGTAATGCAATGTTTCGGTTCATTGCACACAACATCAAAACACTAAGATCAGAGAGAATGCGAAAATATGTTTTAACTGATACTTAAATGCAGAAGAATACATTCGACCCCTCAAAGTGTCCCAGGAAGAAGAATTATTCAAAACATTTTTCTATCTTCCTCACAAAACAGTAGAGTCCCATAGTTAACTATCACTTAAAATAGTGGCTTAACAATTATCTTTGACTCCCTGGTGAACATTTATTTTTCTTGTCTCTATTATTATACAATAAAAGTCCAAAAACACATAAAGTCACCTATCTATAATGACAAAAAGAATTGGTGGTGTGAGCCTGGGGATGGCCTGGAACAATGTCATCAGCACTAACACATTTGCATGCATTTGACTGTCTAGTAAAGCAGACCAATTATATAGTTCCCAAAAGGCAGCTTAGCCATAGAAAATGACTTCAGTAGCTTTTTAGTCTATTTGATTATGTGTGACCCAGTGACAGCAGTCTGAATTTCAGTGTGGATAGAAAAGAAAAAGAAAGCAAACTAGGCTATATTACTTAAAAAAGCAAGGATACAAAGGACTAGGCGTGCAATTTTTCATTCCATAATGGTGAACATCAGTTTTGGAGCAATTAAAAATACACTTTTCTGCATTTTCATGTATTGATTTTAATCTGATTAAATGAAATAACCATGTGTCATCCCGGGGGAAAAACTCAGTGAAGACCATCATGTTCATCTCAAAATTCAAAGGAGTTTGCACGCAGAATGGTTAACTTTAAAAATAAGTACCTGAGCAAAGAAAAGCGTTAATGTCCTTGGTTGTTATAGATTTAGAAGAAAGCTATGGATTTAGAAGAAAACTCACTTGAGTACCTAAATAGCTTTATGTCATTTCTAGCTTTCATATCTCTCTACTTCGGAAGTAGATTTTGAAACCCAGATTTTATTTTGAGACTTTTCTTACCAAAGGAATTGTCATGACTCCTCTTTACTTCACAGGACCCAACTTTAACACCATTCTAACCTTTTCTAATTCAACTTCCTATGCTTTGCTTTCACCGAGGAAGTTAATCAAATAATAATCATAATCATAGTAATAGTAATAATTATGACTATAATTAACTTGTATTTAAGTACTAAGGGATTTGCCTGGATACACTCATTTTATCCTCACAACTATAGGAGGTAGCAACTAATGTCAGGCTGAGGCATAGAAAAGTGAAATAAGTCACCCAAGTTTTAAGTGGCAGAGGAAATTTTTGTGCCCCTAAGATGTGGCTCAAATCCTGCATGCTTGAACACTATACCAGATAGCATGGACTACCAGGCAAGATAAAGAGAAGTGGCATAATTGTATCACAATTGGTATAACAAAGGAACATTTGTCTAAGAGGAATACTTTGATTTTTGTATAACAGAACAATCTAAGTGAACAAGATACTATTTAGGAAGAATTTTAAGCTCATTTTGATATAATCTGCCTCATTGCGACATGTGTCTTAAACACTCTCTTATTCCTTTTTCATCTTAGGGAGAGGTTTCATTTCCTTTTCTTTCTCTTCTTCTTTCTTAGAGACAGTGTCTCACTCTGCCAGCCAGGCTGAGTGCAGGGGCAATCACAGCTCACTGTAGCCTCTACCTTCTGAGTTCAAGTGCTCCTCCTGCCTCAGCCTTCTGAGTAACCACCAGTGTACCTGGGGCTACAGGGGTGTACCACCATGTCTTATTTTTTGGTAGAGAAGGGATTTCAGCATTTTGCCCATACTGGTTGCTTGGAGAGAGGTTTCTAGTAGCATATCCAGTATGCTACTTTTCTTTAGATCTTGCTTATTCAATATTTTAATCAGTGGCATGAATAAAGATATAGACTGCAAACATATGTTGGCGTATTTAATATCAGACTCAAAAATAATATGCCTAAGTACCCAAAACCAAATGTAGTAGAAACAAGAATCAATGTCTATCTTTAGTTTTCTTAAATGTGTTTTTTAAGGTATTTAAACTTGAAACACATGTCACAGTGTATGTAAGTTTTGGTTCATTTGTCTTGCTCTGCTTCTGTATAATAGGGATAAGATTATTTTTCAGAATTCTTAACAATTATATAGTACTTATCTCCTGGAGCTTGTTCAATTATAATTGTTAGATGGATTCATGAACTAAAGAATAAATGCATATAGATTGAAAACAAAAGGATTTTATTTTACAAAGATCAGAATTTACTAAAATCTAAATTTCTGCTAGTAATATTAAATATATAAAGGATAACTACAAGACTGATAAAAATATTGCATTGTAAAGGTGATTAAAAACTTGACATATTGTCAGACCATGACAGTATATTATGATTGTTTTTCAGGCCTCATTGTAAGAGAGATTTTAATACAATGCAAAGCATCAAAAGTAACTTTAAAATATGATGAATGCTTTGAAATTCATGAAATATGGAGAAAACCTTAGGATAATCCATGTTTATTTCAAGGGAGACATTATAAGAACTTGATTATTACATACTTAAAGGCTGACCAAAGAGAGATTAAAAATGTTGTGTTTTTCCTGAGACTTATGTTTCAGAAAGGCCAATTTAATCTTAAAGTCTGAAAGTCATTTCATAAAGTATATTGGTAATAATTGCAACTGCTGCTTCACAACGTTTTGTACTCTTTGATAGGTGTCAAGTAGATCACCTTTCAAAAAATGTTACAGTTTTCTGCTGAATGAACTACAAAGACCTCCTAATTCCGTATTCAAAAGATCATGTGATTTCATGATTAGAAAAATTTATACAGAGTCCTAATGAATTCATTCTGCTGCCTATGGACAATTTGGGTACTTAAATGTGGTGAGATGAAGACACAACAGGTAGTTGGAGTGGGTGTAATAAGTAAAAAGAAGTGGTTAAAAAGATGTTGAGAAAAGCTTCATTATACAGGAGATAGTAATGGTTTTAAAAAATGTCATAGGGCCGGGTGCAGGGGCTCACACCTGTAATCCCAACACTTTGGGAAGCTGAGACAGGTGGATCACTTGAGGTCAGAAGATCAAGACCAGCCTAGCCAACATGGTGAAACCCTGTCTCTACTAAAAATACAAAAATTAGCCTGGCATGGTGGTGGGTGCCTGTAACCCCAGCTACTTGGGAGCCTAAGCCTGGAGAATCACTTGAACCCAGGTGGCAGAAGTTGCAGTGAGCTGAGATCGCATCACTGTACTCCAGCCTGGGCAACAAAGTGAGAATCCACCTCCATATATATATATATATATATATATATATATATATATATATATACACACACAGACACACACACACACACACACACACACACACACATATATATATATATATATATATATATATATATATATACACACACACATATATTATGGACGTTGAAATAGTGAAATAGTGATGTGAGTTCAGAGCTTGTTTAATTTCTCAGATTTCTTCAACTGATGCTTGTTTGAGGGAGATACACATAAAATAGTCACTTGGAGATCATCTTTTAAAAAGTAAAAACATGCTTAAATTTGATATAATAGGCAAGTAAATAAAATCAAGAATGATAAGTTTTTAAAATTGTAAAGTGGGAAAACTATTGTGCTAACTGTGGATGGGCAGTACTAACCTGAATGAAGACTAAAATAACAATTAGATATGCCCTCCTGACTGAAGAGCTTGGATATAGCACCTGCCTAATTTTGTAGAGGCATGCAGTTACCAGGTGGGTAAGATGGATATGTACTAAGATATAAGATCATTAAATCTGAAATGAGGTTATAAAAATAATTATTTCAAACATCAGGTCTGATTTTTTTGTAATTATAGTACATTTATGTAGTACAATGTGATGTTTTGTTTATGCCCACAGCCACTCCTTCCCCCAGGTGCTCTGTCTTAGAGAGATGGGCATGTTATCTATCAGCCCCTGACCGGGGCTGCTGCCTTTTTTTCCAAAGATTCCCTGCCTAGAGAGAAGGAATGTAGAGAGGCAGTCAGGCTCCAGCAGCTTTGTTGAGCTTCAATGAGCTCTGTCCAGTTCCAACTTCCCCTGGGATTCATTTACACTGCAAGGGGAATATCACCTACTCAAGCCTCAGTCTCAGTAATGGTGAACGCCCCTCCCCTCACCAAGCTTGAGCATCCCAGATGGATTTCAGACTGCTGTACTGGCAGTGAGAATTTCAAGTCAGTGGATCTTAGCTTGCTGGGTACTGTGGGGGTGGAATATGCTGAGCTAGACCACTTGGCTCCCTGGTCTCAGCCCCCTTTCCAGGGGAATGAATGATTCTGTCTCACTGGCATTCCAGGCGCCACTTGGATGTGGGAAAAAAAATCTCCTGCAGCTAGTTCAGTTTCTGTCCAAACATCTGCCCAGTTTTGTGCTTGAATAGTCACCTGTAGTCACCTGAGGGAATCTTCTGGTCTGTGGTTTGCAAAGACCATGGGAAAAGCATAGTATTGGAACTGGAATGCACCATTCCTCATGGCTTCACTTGGCTGGCGGGGGAGTTATTGACTCCTTGCACTTCCCAGGTGAGGTGATGCCCTGCCCTGCTTCAGCTCACCCTCCATGGGCTATACCCACTGTTTAACCCTTCCCAGTGAGATTAATTGGGTACCTCCATTGAAAATGCACAAATCCCCTGCCTTCTGGTCAATCTCACTGGGAGCTGCAGACTGGAGCTCTTCCTATTCGGCCATCTTGCCAGCCACCCCCAGGACTGATTTTTTTGTAGCGTCATTTTACAGTTGAAAAACTGTAGTCATCATTTTCTAAAGGACAAATATGGGCTGATGAGCTGCATCATGCTAGGATGGTAAGAAAAATTTTTAGCTCTTTTTGAGTTTGAAGTGGCACACAAAATGCTGAGGATACTGCATGACACATAGTAAATAGTAAAGTATTGGCCATGCTTACCATTATTGTAGAAGTCAAGGAAGTACATTACCAAGCCTTATGTGTAAATAGTGAAAATGGAAAAAAGGATAGAAAAATGCTAGAATAGATACTATTTGTAAGGAAAAACAGAAAAGATTTACTGAAAGTTGATGTTTAAGAGAGATAAAATTAGATGTTATAAAACATTTAACTTTACATTACAAAATCCAAGTAACGACAAACAGAAAAATCAAAGCAAAGGTGGTGCTAACATGTAGGAAAATGAACTTAATATCTTTGCTCATATCCAGTGCCAGGACTCAATTTCTCCTGAATTAAAAGTAAATACAGATAGAGCCTGGGAAACTGGCAAGAGGAATAGTCTAAAATGAATTTGAAAACGTCAGCCTTTCACCTAATACTGTTGAAAGTGCCTAGGAATGAATGATTCTGAACTGATCAGGAAGCTGAGATCAGAATTTTGTAAAATGATGACAGTAAGTACAAATTAATAGCATCCTTAGAGAACAAAGCAAGATGGCTCAGTGTTCAGTCAAAAAAGAAGAAGAACATGGTACCAGATAGTAGGGACAAGCAGAATGCAGTACTAAGGAAGCAGATGTAAAGGATTCCTGAAAGAAAGGAATTGTTAGACATACCAAGCACATGAAGACATAAATCATTCTTTTCTACCTGACTATTTTTTCTTTCCCCAATCTAATCTGTTACAGAAGCAATGCTGACCTCATCCCAGGGGACATGTTCAAGACGTTAAAGGCGTTTAAATCCTTGTGAAGAGTAATCACATACGTTTAAATACACTTTGAGAAACTAGAGTTAAAGATAATGAATATTTACATAAACAATGTTTGTTTCAAGTTAGTTTCAAGAGGTAAAATTAGGTGGATTTGGCGACGTAACAGATACAGTGGAGGAAGGGGGTGAGATGAATGGACAGGAGGTAAACATAAAGGTGGAGTGTCTGGCTTTGATGGCCAGGTGAGTGGTATCTCTATAACTTGCCAGTGCTAAGCAAGAAGAAAAGTAAGTTGGAGGAGAAAGTATGGAAGAAGTGAAGAGGTGGAGATCCATAATGAGCATGTAGAGTTTGTGAGTAACATGGGGTTTTCCACTGGGGAGGCCCAGAAGGGAGGTCTGCTTGGGCCTCTAGAAGAAATGTTGAAAATATCAGATTCAAGAGGAATAAAATGACATGTTTCTGGAGCCATGGTTGCAAATTAAATAACTCTTAAGAGAGTATAGATTATAAGAGCAGATGATAGACGGCCAGCTCTTGAGAGGCACCAGAATTTAAGAGCAGTTGAGAGAAGCCTAGAAAGAACAACAATGGGAGACCTTAGAGGCATAAGTAAGCCGAGCAAACATGGTGTCATGGAAGCTTGTAATAGAAGACAATTTAAAGAATGAGAGGCCAACATCTCTATATTTACTTACATAAAAAACAAAACAGAAACTGAAACCTGCGAATGAATATACAGCCAAGAATCAAAAGTCTGGCCAACACTTCAAGGCTGGCACTATTGGCAACTTGGGAGGGACAATGTTTATATCAGTTGGGATTATCCCATGAATTAATAAAAATTTAGCTGCCGGGCACGTAGGATCAACTTCAAGCAACCTGAGGTTAATAACCATGGATGACTCATTTTTCTATCACTGCTTTCCCAATATATACCATAATATCTAGAATATGGTGATTGGTTATTGAGAGATAACCAATGGATACTGGAATGCACCATTCCTCATGGCTTCACTTGGAATGCTTCACCTGGAATGCCAGTGAGACAGAATCATTCATTCCCCTGGAAAGGGGGCTGAGACCAGGGAGCCAAGTGGTCTAGCTCAGCATATTCCACCCCCACAGTACCCAGCAAGCTAAGATCCACTGACTTGAAATTCTCACTGCCAGTACAGCAGTCTGAAATCCATCTGGGATGCTCAAGCTTGGTGAGGGGAGGGGCGTTCACCATTACTGAGACTGAGGCTTGAGTAGGTGATATTCCCCTTGCAGTGTAAATGAATCCCAGGGGAAGTTGGAACTGGACAGAGCTCATTGAAGCTCAACAAAGCTGCTGGAGCCTGACTGCCTCTCTACATTCCTTCTCTCTAGGCAGGGAATCTTTGGGAAAAAAGGCAGCAGCCCCAGTCAGGGGCTCATAGATAACATGCTCATCTCTCAACTGCTCTTAAATTCTGGTACCTTAGTTTTTCAGTAGCAGATTGAAATGGCTAAAAGATTAGATCTAAAATGATAGCACGTGAGAAGTTAATGTCATAATGCATTCATTTTTATTATATATTTAAAGTGTTTTGATACGTATATACAAAGTGAAATGGTTTCTATAGTCAAGCAAATTAACATATCCATCATCTCACTTAATTACCTTTCCTTTGTGTATGGGTGTGAGGAAAGAGTACCTACAAACCACCCCTTTAGCAAAATGCCAAATACAATAAATATTAATACCTACAGTCCTCATGTTGTACATTAGATAACTCAACTTGTTCATTCTACATATCTGCAACGTTGCATCCTTTGAATTCTTTCTCTCCATTTTCTCTCCTCACCCCCAGCCCCTGGTAATCAGTGTTTTATACTCTATCTCTTGTATTCAACTTTTTGTAGTTTTTGTTCTGAGAAGCTTTGTTGGGACTTTCAGCTAGGAAATAATGTATTCTGAGTCTTGGGTATCTCAAGCGATAGCAGGTAAGAAGTTTTACTTCTCTGGAGAGCAGACTGCCAGTGCATAATTTTATGCAGAAGAGGGAATAAAGAGAATTTTCTAATTAAAATTTGAGTCAGAAATATGGCTTATATTTTTACATACAACAAGCTCTAAGGCTTCTTGGAAAGGATTAAACTTCCTGATTTTTTCATTTGGATCCACTAATACATGAAGAAGATGATTCTCTCATACCAGTCACAAGATTGAAATCTGTAGAATCAAAAGTTGAAATCCAGTGGGTGCAGTGGCTCACGCCTGTAATCCCAACACTTTGGGAGGCTGAGATGGGTGGATCACCTGAGGTCAGGAGTTCAAGACCAGCCTGACCAACATAGTGAAACGTTGTCTTTAAAAAATAAATAAATAAATAAATAAATAAATAAATAAATAAATAAAATAAATAAAGGTTGAGATCCTATTCTCCTAGTTTTTTCAGAAAAGCTTAACATGTATTGAAATATCATGCTGGTCATATATCTGACAGTAATGAGGAATTTAAGTATCATACACTTTAGCTTTTTAGCCCTTTCCCTGCCCACCAGAAATGTTTCTTTTGAATCCAATTTGCTCCTCAGAGTTTAAGAATGTTAAGGCATGTAAAGGGGTTTCTTATTTTTTGTCAAGCTATTGCAAATGCTTACTTTACCTGTTTGAATATATAGTTATTATTTATTTGCCCTCTCATACCAGAAAAAAAAAATATATATATATATACCTAGTGAATTTTACATGTACAGAGACTTCATAAGACTTAATCTGTATAAACTGACGAGTTTAGAATATCAAAGACAATACTATGAGAAATAAAGTTATCCTTTATCTGGTCTATCTCATTGCAAATGAAAGAACGATAAATTCTGTACTATTATGAAATATGTGAGCTGGAAAATTTCTTGAATGCTTTGTATAAAATGGCGCTTCAAATTCCAGGTATAAACTATAATAAAACACTTTCTCGATCTAGTTTGATTGCAGAGTGCATTCTTACTTATTTATATATTCTCTGCAATTTCTGATTCAAGATATTTTACAATTCTGAAGGAGAAACAAAATAGGATAATAATTACAAAACAAAACAAAAAGGAATTGAGGAAGATAATTGAGCAACTTATTCTCAACAACTAGCTTTTTAACAAACAGAAAAATGCACTAAAAATACTGCCTAGTTGTTTAAAGTAGGCTGAGATCTGACTGTATGCCCTAAGTGAGTGTCATAAAGAAAAAAATTCTCTTTGAGGGAGCACAGTGGTTAAATTTAAAAGATTGATTGTTTCACCTCAGGGAGACTTTCAGTAACTTTTTATAAAATGTATATATTTAATGGAAGGCATGCTATACTTCTTATAAGAATTTGTTCCAAGTCACTCTGTATAATTAATGGCTTGTCTACATATTTTTTCAATAAAAACTGTTCGTGTAGAATTTTAAGTAGGCATTTTCAATACCAGAATGAATGTATCTTTGTGAAGATACCATTTATCTACCATAACATCCCAAGCATAATGAGGAGATTTTGATACCCTGCAGATTCAGAACTGAGTTGGAAAACAAAGCTTCAAGATACTGTCTTGTCAGTACAAAGCAAATAAATTCATCACTTTAAGTTGAGATTTAAATTCACAAACTTATCAGCAATAAAATCTAAGTAATTTTATTGTAAGATTTTTGATAGCAGAACTTACTTTCTAATCAAGCAATTGATACATATAAACCTGAAACAGAGAGTTTTTCCTTTTAATTAGATACACTATTAAGCAAAGAATGGTTGACGCAGCAATTGAGAATTATCTTTCTCTTTTTGATGTTCTTACAAGGACAGTTTTAGAATTGTTTTTTCATAACAATAGAACAGAAAATTTCACTTAATTTAACTTTCGTTAATGTACTTACTATGAAAGGAAAGTTTGCTTTTCAAATATATATGTAAGTGGCAAGTAAAAGTTGTTCTTAAATCACATCATCTGATAGAAATAAAATGGGATTAAAAAGAGCTGAAGAAGTTCAGGAAATGCCATTTCTAAATATATTGCTTTGGTATACTGATTACATCGAACTGAAAATATGTGAAAAACAACAATGTGGGACATGCTTTCTCTGAACTCCCTTTACCTTTCTAAAGAAAGATCCTCCAAAAGGAACGTTCAGTAACACAATGGATGTATCTTTGCTAAGATACCATTTATCTACCATAACATCCAAAGCATAATGAGGAAATTTTGATACACTGTAGATTTAGAACCGAGTTGGGAAACAAAGCTTAAGATACTGCCTTGTCAGACCAAAAACATCCATCTCCTTCCTAGGAGTTTCATCAACCAGGGAAAAATAACTCCTTATATCACAGGAGAGAACACTAGGAGTCCATACCACATCCAGACAGACTGTCACAAACTATCATGTCTTCTGCTAAGGGTCTGATCATCTTTCCCGAAAGTCATTTGCTCTCCCCTAAATTTCCTACATTGTCCCTCCTGCCTTTCCTATAAGATCCTAAATCTCACTGGGTTTATTTGTTGTTGGTGTTTGTTTTGTTTTTGCATCCACTTTTCTTTCCCATGATCCCCCTGTGCATGCAATAAATGTGTATACCTTTCATTCTTTTGATATGCCTGTTATCCATTTATTTCATAGTCAGTTATCATACCCTAAGAAGACAGAAGGAAAGTTTTCCCAGTCCTACAGTTCCAAAAGAAGCTGGCTAGTAATTGAAAATGCAAAAATCATATAAACCTTGAAATAAAGTTTGCTTTTATACAGTGTGTTCAGAAGGAAGAAGCGTGTTGCAGAGCAGGGGACATTTCCCTGGTCTTAGTTCCTAAGTTTCTCTGAGAAGAAGCAGTTACTACTGCAGCAGTCAAACACCTGTCTCCCAAATTATAAAAGCCAAAGTGTTGAGATTAAATGATTCATAGTCGTCTGTGAAACGTAAAGTCTGAACTCTTTAAATTACAAACACACATAGAAAGGGGATTCTTATACAGGGATCCATGAGTGGAACTGCAAAGTTTTTGTCAAAATCTGTATATATATTCTCTCATTGAGAGTCACAGATTTCACTATATGTTCAAAGATGTCTGGAGCTAGTAAAGATTAATGACCATTTCAGTTTTGTGCTGACGCTGTCTTATCCTGGCCTGTATCAGCTTTGGAGAGCTGATTATTAAATTTTCAAAAATGTTGTGAGCTGGACATCAAATTGCTCTTAGCTTGAAATTGGTCAGCGTTGGGAATATTTACAACATGGAAATGGGCAATTTCTATAGATCATGGCTCTTCTCCCTCCAACACACCCCCTCCTGCTCCTAGCACACCAGTGGGTAATCTTTCTTTTCATGACAGAGCAAGATGTTTCATATGAATAAAGGTAAATTATACACTTGTTTTATACTTTTCCATGTCTTAGGCTTAATGGTGTTTTAATTGTATAATGTATAACTGAATACATTAACATTTAGGTGTTAGTAAACTAATAACAACAAATGTTCATTAATTATTTCTCTTGAGTATAGGAATACAAATTTTGTACCTGTCATTGTATAGAATGCTTCTTAAAATGTCATTTTATCCCCCAGAAATTTAATGTTTTTTCAAGAATTTATACATAAAATTTTAACTTATAAGCAGATATGTCACTAAAAGTATGGATTTTTTTAATTATTAAAAAAAAAAAAAAACTATTCTACTCACCAAACTGCTGAGACATTTTACTTTCTGGTATTTTGAAATGAAAACAAAACACAAGAATGTGACGATGAAGCAAGTGAAAATTAAAAGGGTACAGACTTTTGCAAGTACCATGAGCTAAAAATAAAATGAAAAAGTTTGAAGCCTTAAAAACAAATCTGTAAAGGAACCAAAAGCCTGGGCAGATGTAATCACAGTAAATTATGAAATGCTAAAAAAACGAGGAGGTGACAAACAATAAAGTGAAAATCTCTGATAAAGCCAAAAATATTTGGATGGCAGTCAAAGAAAATGGAAGGAAAAAATGAGACTCATAACAAGGCAGAACCATGGAAATGCATCCCCTGAGGAAATATAATAGTGTCGCGAATTACTAGAGGTGGATCAGCAATGCTGGGCAACTCAACCTGCTAACATAATTAAAAGAATGGAGGAATTCTGTAGCTGAAGATAAGAAGTCTGAAATATATTATGACATAGTCAAATGAGTCTCTTTTCTACTATACACACTTATTTTTCAAGAGTCGATAATACAACTTAAAAATTAGGTGCACAAAGTTCAAACTTTCCATTTGTTGACCAATCCATTACTATGAAATATTTTCCAGCAATTATACTATAGTGGCACCAGAACAGAGTAGACATTCTGAGCTTTAACTTTACAAAAGCTACATATAAATCTAGATACTTTTTAAGGTTATAACCAAAGTCAGAACCTGTGAGCTATTAAACAACTGGAGATGTTTCTTTAAGAATAGATCACATATATATTGATCTCTTTGAGATTCTTATTCTGAGATTCAGTTCAGAATCTGGGTTTTGACCAGATTTGCTGTTATAAAATGAAATGAAACCAAAACCCTCAGTCAATATCTGCATCAGTGTTATTGGTGGGGAGCATGCACATTTATTTGAACTTACTTATCTATACAGAATTGTTTAGCTTAATATTTAAATTGAAAATTAACTATTTTCAGAATGTTTTAGATACTATGATGAATAAATTGTGTTATTAACAAACTACTATTTAAAAACTTATATATTTCTGAACACATGGACAATGTGGATGACAAAAGTTATAGTCACACAATCATCAGTTGTTCTTGCACAAAATTGACATTTTGTCAAAAAGTTACAATGTTTGAAATGTATTTCCTATGTCCTCGACTTTCCATTTTGAGCCTTTTTTCTTTTTTCCTGGGTGGTTAGAAAACATTCCTGTTCCCTAACTTCAGGCATCTGGTTAAGTTTTGGATTTTCTCCTGTCCTCCCAAGTCATATGGATTGGTAATGATTTGATAGAAGAAAATTGCCAAAGATAAATGAAATATGTTTTAAATTATACTTATTTAAGATAATGTTCATATTAATCCTTTTTCTCTAATTGCTGAATGAGGAATAATTTTTCCTTTACCCTTAAAATCCCCAAACTTAGTCAGCTCACTGGAGTGAATGAATGGATGTTGGTCCAGATGAGAATGCTTGGGGTCTACTTTAAGGGGCTTATAATAGTAAAAATGTTATTTTCTTCCATAAGAAGCTTCATTCTGGATCTTTTCATCATTGTTTTTCTTCTAGACTCTCCTTCTCCATAGACACTGATTTGGAAGCCTACTTCCAGTGATGGACTACATGGGTTTGATTCTAAGCTATGCTATAAAGAGAAAGTAGCTCTGACTCTATTCTCATTTTCTTCAACTGTAATATAGAAATCATCAACAGAGAATACACAGATAGGGGCCAGTTGGTTCACAGATAATATTAATAGGTGACAAAGCAGAGTATATGGGTGTAGACATTAGAAAATAAGTATAAATTGTTTCAGGAGTCTATGGAAGTTGTGTTTTTGGTGATTCAATGTTCTCAGGGAAGCAGAACCAAAAGAGAATGAGGATTTTTGGGGAGGTGTTAGAGGTTTAAGAGATAGGATAAGATACAAAACTAGGTAAAGTAGAGTGAATAGATTGGAACGTATATAGTATGATTGATAGGTGGCACTGAGATGCTCAGTTATAAATTTCAAGTGGGATATTTTTCAATTTCCTCCATATAACTAGTTGCTCAAATACATGTGGGGGTTTGGTGGAAATTTGGATCCAACTAGGGTTATTTTCCTGGTTAGATTCAGCAAAGTGAAAGAGAAACAAGAAAGCTGAAGTTTCCTGGGAGTGTTTGGCCATGGAATTTAGGCAGGAGAACAGGCAAAATTACACCAAAGAGGTGAGGGTCACTGTGAATATGATAAAATAATAATTTGGAGGCCTCAGAGAGATTGAAAGATTTTATTTCAAGATATGAAAGAGAATGATTAAAGGAGAAGCTCGGAGAATGGGATGAATGAAATTGTGACTACAGAGAAGTTGCCATCATAAGAAATGACAGTGCTTCACTCAGTTATTCTGGAAATGCGGTCACTGTGTTAGCAGCATCAGCATCACCTGGGAACTTACTAGAACTGCATATTCTTAGGCTTCACCCCTAGAACTACCAAATCTGAAATTTCAAGAGTAGGACTCAGCAATCTCTTATTTTAACACAACTGTAGGCAATTTTGAGGCACACAGTAGTTAGCACCACTGGTCTAGGTTATAACCTATTTGGTCTTCCTTCCCAGTTCATGGTACAGAGCTCCTAAAACTCTTGTAATCTCCTGAATGACAGGGATGAGAGGGCCATCCTTTACTAGTCATAAGTCCCTTTGAACCATACCTAAGTTTATGCTATTGATATGACTAGTGTCTGGAGACCTGTAGATGGTTTCAGGATAGGTACTGGACACCAGAAAGATGAAGGCATAACTAGATTGTTGGAACTGTCACCCCTCTCCTCCATCACTGGAGAGGAGGGGAGGGGAGGGGACAGGAAGGGAAGGGACAGGAGAGAAGGGGAGGGAGGGAAAGGTACTAGAGATTGAGACTATTACCAATGGTCAATGATGTAATCCATCCTGCATGTATAATAAAATTTCCATTAAATCCTCTCCATGATGGGGTTTGGAGAGCTTCTGGGTTGTTGAATACATTGAGGTGTCGGGAGGGTGGTACACCCAGAGGAGCCATGGCAGCTCTGTGCCACTTTTCATCATACCTTGCCCTATGTGCCTCTTCCATTTGACTGTTCCTGATTTATATCAGAGAGTAAATATAAGCAAAGTGCTTTCTTGGGTTCTGTGAGCCATTCTAGCAAATTACACGACCTGGGGAAGCAATCCATGGAACTTCTCATTTATAGCCAGTTGGTCAGAAGTATGAGAGGCCTGTGACTGATTGCTAATGGGGGAGGCAGTCTTGTGGGACTGAACCCTGAACTTGTGGGATCTCGTCTCCAGACAGATAGTCTCAGGATTGTAGGACACCAACTGGTGACCTGAGAGTTGGAGAATTGGTTGGGGTGAGACTAAATCCACAAACTTGATCTCAGAAGATTGAGTAAAAACAATACTGTTGGAAAACATTACCATTAGATCAGAGGTGTTCATAGAATTGAGAGATCAAGATAACAAAGAGTCATCTATGATTACACATTGTTGACATACACTAGAATTAAGACAACAGTATGTCAGAGTTACATTGAGCCAGGGATAAAAAACTGTCAATCAGTTGGTTGATTAGAATTTAGTAAATGCTATTTTAAAAAAAAAAATTACTGAAAATTATCTGCATTTTAATTTTTAATTTGTAACTAAAAAATTGCTATTTTATCTATTTCCCATAAATGGAAAATGAAAAGCAATAGCAAAATGCTTTGACAGAAAATCTGTCCTTTTTATTACCAAGAGGAAGAACGACCAACTACCTTAAGCACAAAGTTAGATAAATTTTTATAATTTTTAAAGCTGCCATATTATATAATATTGAACAAGCTAAATTGTTACTAGACTGCCCAGGGAATAGAGTCCTCTAATATAATTTCCTTACTATTTAGATAAGATCTTCATTGTTGAAAATCTTAATCTTTTTTAATGATTCTGTTTTCAAAGCCTGATATTAATGATTCATGGAACTCATTAAATGCAGTTGTGCATCTGCATTGAAAATAATGAGGGAGATTTTTGGTCAGATATGCATAGCAAATCTATGTCACTAGACCTATGTCCCTGCTACCTATGTCATAACCTTTATGTCTACTCTTGAACTGAGCTTTTGCTACATGTTTTATTTTTGAAATTTAAGAATAAGTCATTTATCTGATGGAAAATTGTGTCTCCCTTTTTAAAATAGAGCCCAGTTTATCTTTTTTACTTTTCGTGGAACATGAAAGGATGTGAATTTAGAATCAGACAAACCTGAGCTCCACCATGCTTACTTCCTCTTACAAGCCAAGAAATCTACAGTGGGTTAGTGAACATTGCAAAGCCACTGGCCCCACCTTCTTAAGATGGAAAAAATACTACTAATTGGAAGAATGATTGTGATTATGAGAAGAAATTGTATCAATAAAGTTTCTGGAACACAGAAAGTTCTAACCTATGCTAGCTCTTTTCTTTCATTATTCACAATCTAAATAGAAGCCAGTTGGTGATTCCAAGACAGTAGTATGAAGACAAACAAAAAGTTTATTAACTGACCTTCAACCATTGAGACCTTACCTTATAGGAAGCAAAATTAACAAATATTTTATCATTCTACAACTATACACACTCTGAGACAGAGAGACAGTATTCCGATCAAGAGGATGACAGTACTCTGTGCACACATAGGGAGGGAAGAATATGAGAGAATGCTTTTATTATCAGGCACTCTCTTTTTACCAGCAATAACATTTTTTAGAACTTCAGGGCATACCGAATAGACCTTAAATGGACTCAGTGCTGAGAAATTTTTATAAGGTTGCTTTATTTCTTCTATAGTAAATCCAAGAACCAATAAAATACTTCTGATAATTCACTCATTACCTTCTTCCAAAACTATTATAAACTTTGTCAAGATGCTATGCTTTTGCCTTAATAATTCTCATGTATCTCATTTGTGAATACATGAAAAATAGTTGTATAATAAGGTAAATGTAATTTTGAAACATCTTAAAGAAACAGCTGCATAATTTAACAAATGTTTATAACTTTTCATCCTTAGTGTAAAAGTATAAATATCCTGAATATGACTGAAGGTCAAATGATCTCCTTATAGAACCGGATTTCTCACCATGAGTTATTCTATCTCCACACAAACTGTAGTGTTATACGATGGTTAAAAATAAATCACTTTAAAGTAAAAATAAAGATATAGCGTATTAACACTTCATTTTGTGGATGAGACCTGAAAAAATTAAATCTTTCTTCTAGAGACAAGTTGGGATTAGTTGTGCATATAGACTATGAATAGTGTCCATATTTGACTCTTATTAAACAGAAACATGTAATTTGCACTTCAAAACCTATTATAAATTAGCTGTGTCATTGGAAGTGCTAAAATTACCTCATTAATGATCAAATAGGATTTTGGCCCTTTGTAATGAGATGTTCCTATAAACCAAAGTTGAAGGATGAAGACATATTTTGGGATCTTTAATTCTTAGAAAAATCAGTAGCTCTATTTAGGGCCATATTCGCAAATTACTACTTCTACTTAAGCTATTTTTATTTACAAGACAATTCACAAATGCTGACCACAAAAATATTTATACCTAGCAGAAATAATTATAGTTACCTACAATTGTATAGGAATATATTAAACATGTGAATTAATTTTCAAGAACAAGAAATGTTATACCAGGCATTTTTGTAATTAGTGCTATACTTAGTTACAATAATTTGCGGTAACTAAAAAATGTTAATGGCTTGGATATATAGTTAAGATATCAAAGGAAAAATATGCAAAGGCATGATTATTTTATAAAAGTACCACATTTGTGAATTGATGTACAAAACCTCTAAGTTTAAAATTGTCTTTTTATTTATTTATTTATTTTTTTAAGACGGAGTTTTACTCTTGTTGCCCAGGCTGGAGTGCAATGGCACGATCTCAGCTCACCGCAACCTCCGCTTCCCAGGTTCAAGAGATTCTCCCACCTCAGCCTCCCAAAGTACTGGGATTACAGACATGAGCCACTGTGCCCAGCCTAAAACTGTCTTTTTAAAAAAAGAAATCAAAATAGACAAGTGGGCAATGAGTTATGGGTACTATTCTAGGGTATACTGAAAACCTAGTAACAGGAAGACTTTTGGTACAAAAAATTCAAATTAGCCACATACCTCCATTAAGCCCATGATTTTTGCCAATTTTTACTCACAAAGGCTGGAATTAAGATAGAATTATATGGAATCCCATATGTATCTAAACCATAGATTTACCAATTATCACTTAAACACAACTTGGAGGACACTATCCAGAATCTGTAGGGCTTGGCCTTATTCTGGAGAAACATCTGCTGAAATAGGCAGTTAGATTTTAAATTCAGTCTTAGGCCTCTTGGAAATGATACTTTTTTTCTGAGAGATGAAAAATTATCCAACTCTCTTGGCTTATTTTAGATTCGATATTGCACAGTTCGAGCACCAAGGCAATTTACCATTTTGGATGAACACATGTCAAATTAGTCTTTATTCCAGTCTCAACATCTGAGATTAATTCTGACAGCTGAAGAAATTTTCCAGGGTTAAGAGTATGCTTCAAGGTTGGTAACCAGTACTTTCCAGTGTGCTATAGATGACATGTGCCCTTTCACTGCCTAAACTCATACTGTAGAACACCATTAAATAAAAATTATCACCAGCACTTTGGGAGGACAAGGCGGGCAGATCATTTGAGGTCAGGAGTCTGAGACCAACCTGGCCAACATGGTGAAACCCCATCTCTACTAAAAATACAAAAAATTAGCCAGGCATGGTGGCAGGTGCCTATAATCCCAGCTAGTCAGGAGGCTGAGGCAGGAGAAATGCAGGAGGCAGAGGTTTCAGTGAGCAGAGATGGCGCCACTGCACTCTACCCTAGGTGACAGAGCTAGACATCGTACCAAAAAATAGAAAGAAAAAGAAAGAAAAAGAAAGAAAAGAGAGAAAGAAAATTATCAGTGTTCAGTGTCTTTTTCATAATGATAAACTATTACACACACAAAAAAAATTCATGCTGATAAACTATTACATAGAAAAAGAAATGTATCCATTATGGACTATTATGGACACCTGAAAGGAATATACAACCTCTCTCATTGTATGATTCTGGTTTTCTTTTTTTTTTTTTTTTTTTTTTTTTTTTGAGACAGGTCTCACTCTGTCACCCAGGCTGGAGTGCTGTGGCACCATCTTGGCTCACCGCTACCTCTGCCTCCCAGGTTCAAGAGAGCCTCCTGCCTTAGCCTCCTGAGTACCTGGAACAAAAGCATTCACCACCACCACTCCAAGCTAATTTGTGTATATTTCAGTAGAGGTGGAGTTTTGCCATGTTGAGCAGGCTGGTCTTGAACTGACCTCAAATGAGCTGCCTGCTATGACCTCCCAAAGTGCTGGCATTATAGGCATGAGCCACCACACCTGGCCTGATTCTGTTTTTTAACACAATTCTTAACACTTCTCTTTTAATTTTATGAAGCCATATGTTTTTAGTCTGGGAAACCTTTGATAAACCATTTAGGTAAATTTATAAATAGAAAAATACATTTATATACATAGAATTAAATTTATGATCTATCTTGTGGGTGGCAACTGAAAAATTTCCAAGTTTCATAAACTGAAGTGAAAGGATCACTTTCCTGAAAATGTTACAAGGCTTTATAATTACTTGGATTGTACTAAAACCTACAAAATCTGGTATATTCTATAGAAGCAATTAATAAAGATAGCTTCATGTACCATGCAGAATTTATACCTACCCTGAATTTAAGAAATGCATTATTTGTTATTGGAGTAGGATAATAAACTTCCAGCAGAACTGATTTGCATGAATGCCTATTAAACTATCATTGATGTAGAAATTAAACAATATATTCAGCTATTCAGCCCCAGATGTGTGAGACAGAGAACATTTTGAAAAGAGCTTGGCTACCAAATCCCTTCCTCAATAGCTCTTTGAGTCTCAAGACAGCTTCAACCACACACAGCCTCAGAGTCTTATGGTCCAAACCGCGTTTGATTGCAGCTCTAAAGTAAGCAAACATCTGAAAAGAAACAATCAAAGGTCTATGTCTATGCCTGTAGCTACAGTCAAGGAGGTCTACCTTAAGTTGGGGGGCGACCATGGCAAGGATAGAGTCTAAGCCAATGATGGGCTTACCAGAACAGAAACAAGACAAGTCATCGGAAGCAGAGTCCAGGTTATAACAGGAGCCCATGCACATAATGTGGGAACCCTATTTGTCTCAATTAGCAGATAGAGTGCTACCATCCTCTGAGGCAGAGCTAATGGCCTTATTTTTTTATTTTTTTTTTGTAATTGATTGCATAATTTAGAATTTTGCCTTGAATTTAATATCTATGTGTTGAATAAATGAATTAATAATGACGAAAATCTATCCACAGGTTATATGTAGTACTGAAGGGTGACTTCAGCTAGTGAGGTGTCTACTAGAAGTCTTACTCTCTAAAAAGCCTCTGGTTAATTATTGATATGGGTTGCTGACAATTCACTCTCACAAGGTAGGGGAAGCAGGGATGTCATCTGGCCTCTTGGCCCCTCTTCCTTTGCCTTCTACAGCTTTCTCTTCTGGTTCACAGAGGGACATTTTGGTGGCTCTCAGCTCATTTTGCAATTCTGATAGACTCTCCTTCCATCCTTAGTTGCAACCACCTTGTCATCTGCCCAACACTTATTCATGGAGGGACAGACAGCAAGAAGAAATCACACTCTGGATTACAAAGTGGGAAGCAGCACCCCTTGGCCAGAATGATGGCCTCCTATCTTCATGACAGATATTTCTAATTAATCTCGCATTCTTTTTCATTGAGCCCATATCCCCAATTGGCCTAGAGTTAGGGAGAGGACTCCAGAGTGGGAAAGGTTTACCCAAACTTCCCTAATCTGACTATCAAGCCTAACATAATCTTTACATCAAGAAGTAAAATTCACAACATTTAATTCAACATCCCTTGCTTTTCCAGCTCAGAGTGCCTGAAGGTGTTGGAAGCCCCTACTCATGAAAATTCATAGTTGAAAACGGTTGATAATTTTGCCCAACGTCCTTTCTTTGCCTAGTTACACCTCAAGGCAACCTCCCAGAAGGCCAACTTTAAGCCCAGCAGACCAACCAGGCATCTAAGCTGAGTTCTCATCAGAGCCAACTTCAATTATAAACAACTGAGATGAGGCCAGAGGCTAGAGTCCCTGAGGACCCAATTCGCTGTCATCACCGTGGCTAAAATAAGGCACTTGGCATCGAAAAAAGATGATCTGTAGGAAATTTCCAATAGAGTTCAATTTTTTCTACGTTTAAAAATGTGTAATATCAAGGTCGCACACCTGAGATAAAACTAGGCTTGCATTTAAACAGAATAAAAATAGTGGAAGACTAGTAAAAGTGTGACTAATTTTACACCGGAATGTGTAAAACAAATTGGTTTTTTCTCGTGCCTTTAAAATTATATGTTTTGTCAATGTGATACTGACATATTTATAACGAAGCATACTTTGTAAAATAAGTGACTGAAAAATATACAGTAATATTTACATCAACAAAGCTAGAAAAAGACAGTATGTCCCAATAGTCTCTGTCATCTACCCCGTGACCACTTAACCAAATTACAATCCAAATACCAAAAAGAAAAGAAAATAACATTTGTGTTGTATGCCTTACAAGGCCAAACCTATAAAATGAGGGGAAACTTCACAATTACTTGTAATTGCTCTGTGGAATTGTAACAGATGGATTATAAAGATGATTCCATGATAAACATCTAAATGTGGTTACTACCTTCTGTGCTTTCTTGGTTCATATTTTTATTGTTTTTTTTCTTTATAAATAGATAATTCATTCTAATCCACAGCAATGCAACAATTTCAGAGGTATTGAGTATGTCATAGTTTTTTGTTTTTTGTTTTTTTAACTGTAGGTGTCTCTAAAAGGGTAGAGAAAACAAACAGAGCAAAGTCTGGTGTTGAAAAGAAGAAAGAAATAAAGCTTTCATAGGAATGAAAATTTGAGCTTTTTAGAGACAAAAATTCTTAGATGATACAAAAGCTAGTTACTGAATGAGATGAAGGTTCTTTTCCAGCTTTTCCCACTTGTTCATCTCTTAGAAGGCACTTATTCATGGCAGAAAATAAAGAAAAGGTTAAAAAGAAAATACCTCAGTGTAGTGAGACTGTAATTTCATGAAGGCATTACTGAAGATTCACCTTTTCCAGCATCATTCAACATGATATTATGCATGTGTACAATGCAAAGGAAAGTTAATACGTATTCTTGGATGGGTGATCAAATCATGATTCCAGAATATAATCAGATGCTGATTCAGTATCCTCTTGAGATTTCATAATCTTTACATCAAGAAGTAAAATTAAAAGTACATCAAAAGATGTACTTTTGCATGGTTGTAATATGCCATAAATTTTCCAGAAATGAAATTATTATGTACATGAGAAAAGATGGTAGATTTTTTTTGTTTAGATACTCATTTCTTAGTCTCAATAGGAAAAAGATAACACACTCAAACTAAGATAATTTAACATGGGTTAATTTTCAAAGAGTTTACTTACGAAAATGACAGTGGAGAAAGGTCAAGGAATCAGAGGAATCACACCCCACAATCTCTCTGGGTTAGTAGCAGCAGACAGAGTTCCGGGGAGCAAACTGCCCTGATCACACAAGGAAACACTGATCTTCTTATTAAAAAGAGAGATCAAGGAAACCTAGCAGAGAGGGAGTTTAGGCAAAAATCCCCAATCCCATTTCCTCCTTTCCTTTAATCTCATAAACATGCATAGGAGGAAAGAGCAAGGGAACCTATTGAGATATTCAGTATGAACCATTTCACTTGGACAAAAGCCAGAAAATAGGGGAGTTTAGCTGGGGACAAGGGGCAAAGAGAAAATATCTATCACATTTACCAATGCAGATCAATCATGTCAACCACAGAAATGGCAGTTTTGGCATTTGGTTATCCAATCAAACTATATTTGTAGCTTTTTTTTCCTACAATGATTCAACGTTCGATGGATGCAGATATAAAAATTTCATTATGTTCTATTGTATGTGATATGTAAATGTTCTGGCACAATTATATACACTTTGGATTAAATATTGATGCTAAATTATTCATCCTTTGTTAGCTGCAGCATAACATTAATATTTTCAACAACTTGAATGCATTGTGTTTTCACTAATACTTTAGAATAGTGGAGGAGTCATTCAAGAATTTCTTATGAAGTAGAGGTATTTCAGACAGAGATGAATGTCATTGGCTTAGATTAATCACTATCTAATCAGGGCTGAAGAGGGCCATCTGAAGACACAGATGTCCAATCCCTGTATGAAGTAGGAATTCTATGAACCAGAGAAATAGAGACTGGTTCTTAAGTAGGTAATAAGTGTGCCTTCTATGGTATATAATACTATGTGCTATCTTAACAGTCAAATACTTAAAAGTTAATGCCCCCATAATATCCAGAAGTTTTAATAAGTGCTTTGGTCCCTGTGTTCAAATAGTTGGCAGTCAAATTGGTGAAGTATGTTAAGTCTTTTGAAGAGAATTAAACAGCAGAGAATGTAAGAAATTTGTCTCTTTAATAGTGTGGGCCTTCTGTATTTCCTAAGGGCACATTCACATGATCCAATAACTGAGAAGAGAGAAGCCTAAAGGATAGCTTATGGTTTCATT